>NC_089980.1:4908922-5229218 GCF_036417845.1 Apteryx mantelli
TAAGCCCCTTTGGGATTTTTTGACAGCCGCTTAGAGACTTCTGTGCTCTAATATGCTTACTGGTCTTCTTCCTTGGGCATTATAAATGAGCTAGAAACCACTTTGCTATGGCAAACTGTTTTCTTCATCAACAAAATTCACTCCATTTCTTTGCCAGGAAGAGATTTATTCCAGTTAGGCTCTTTATAGAAGTTACATATTTGTTTTCATACAGAAAATAAATACATGGTTCTGTTTTCGCATTTGATAATTCCATGGAGACACAAACAAAAATAAACTCCAGTTACAGCGGCTTCAATATGAATTTGTTACAAATCAAAGATCATAAATGCTTTCTTCCTATGGTCATCGCACATCCAGTTTTAGGAATCAAGTAGACTGTGGATATTCTGGAAACGGAAGAAAACTCTCCTTGAGGCAAGTACAGCATTCCTGGGGACATTCATTTGAGTAACATGGTAATTAGCACCACAGATAAGAGTACTGTTTGTCCATAATCTGGCCCGTGGGTGCTGCGATGTGTGAGGCTTCCAGTCCGATGGCAGAGGTTTGGGTAGCATCTGTTCTTAATTGTTCCCTAGGCAAAGTCACAACGATCTTTTTGACTTGCACTTAAGATGTATTAGTTTCAAGGAGTGTTACTGTCTCCAAAATTGGGGGGAGGGGGCAAGAGGTGACCCTTAACCGGTACTTTGTAGCCTAAAGGTGAAAATTTATATGCGTGCTGCCTTTTGAAATAAAACATTAGAAAAATGTTAAAAATGAAAGTTTGTCACCACAAGGTGATCACAGCATTACTCTCACAGCAGTTGCTGATGCATCATTTCCCACATCATCTTCCTACAGAAGTAAAGCACATGATTCTGAAAGGAAAAAGATGCCATTAAATTTGAAGTCATAGTAGAGAGGCAGAAATATGCTTAAACTTCCCATTGCTAATTCCTTCATGTGACAAAGTTCACTTTAAGAACAGCCAACGCCTTTGGATGCTGCATGGGTTTATCCTCGCCTCGCCTAGAAGAGTGCAAGACATGACAACCCAACAAAACCACGCTTACTTCATTTACCAACAGCTTACAAGCCCTTTAAGAAAAGCTCGCTGCAGACAGCAGGATGCTATGGGATATTCACTACAAGTGAAGTAAGGCATTTGGGGGGGTAAAACCCCAAGTATTAACTTCACATACACAGTGATAGGCTCTGAGCTAATGGCTGTTGGTCAGTAAGGAGACCCAACAATTCCAACAGAGATGTCCATGAAAGCTTAAGCTGCTTCCTCAGCAGAGGTGAAAACAAGCAAAGCAAATGTTATTAGAGAAGGAACAGAAAAAGCAAGCAAGCAGCCTCATTATGCTCTTCCATAAAATCATGGTGTGCCTTCAGCCCACATACTAGGTGCACTTCTGGAAAGCAAATACATCAAAGGCTATTGGGCTAGCGCCTCTGGCTGAGGAACTTCCCAGGCCACAGGTTGCTGGAAGAATACTCTGGGGGAAAAATCATTGTATACAGCCCTGTTCTCACACTCCTTCCCAAGTATCTGCTGTTAACTGCTGTCTGAGAGAGTAATGGGCTGAAACAACATCAGGTTTGACCCAGTGGGTCCTCTGCTGTTCATCTATAAAGCTGTTGGACTGATGCTCTTCACTACTTCTGTGTCAGTGGCAAAGACGTCTATAGATGCCTGCTTAGACAACAGTTACAATGGTAAAAATATCAGTCTGTGCGCACCAAAGAGCTGTGCCCATTATGTTTGAAATTTATGTTATGCAAGCTGATGCATCTGGAAAAGTTTGCTAACACTAATGAGCTGAAATAATATGAAGCTGTTGAAGAGTGGGGTATTGTGAGGAGTTAAAAAGCTCTTGGAAGAATGCAATGCCTCCCATGGACATCGCATTTCCCCTTACAGTCAGGTTGGTATTTCGAAACACTTCCATGACATCTTTCCCTCTAGTCAAAAGCCCGGCTTTATTCATTGCTACCAACATTTGTACCTTGTGTGAGAGGGCTACGGCATATTTGACAGCTTGACAGCGAAGCTTTGGCTGGGAATACACTGGGAAGTCAGGAGCATGCAGACATCCAAGACCCCACATGGAGGGGACAATGTGTGGCTACATAACTAACTGATATCGCAATTCACCTGCAGCTTGCAGAAAGGGAATGAGAAATATTTCTGTTTTGTATCCAAGAGAAAAGCCCCTACCTCGGGGCTCTAGTGACATTGGGAGAACTGTCGAGGGCACCCCAGCTTGCTGCTAGCAACTGCCCAAGGAGCCCCGGGGCCTTCCCCAGGCACCCAGCTGGGTCAGGGAGGCAATAGCTGGTGCTGCAGGAAGGGGAGCTGGGAAAGAGCCCCAGAAAGGAGTTGACCCACATGTGCAGGAAGGAAAAGCCTTGATGGGCCTGGAGCAGGGTATGTGGGCCTGCTGCTGTGCCCATCGCCCTGCTCTGAGCCTCCCCGAGAGCATGTGGGAGCTGGGACTAGGTCCTGCAGAAGCTGGTGGCGGGACAGGGAGATCTGTGTCACCAGGGTCCCTGGGATGGTTGGGAAAAGGGGAGTATGTTCAGTGCTGGTGGGAATCATGTGTGTGCTCATGGAAGGGTGATTGAGAGGAGAGATCTGTTTGCACAGCAAAATGCTGCTGTTGTGGTTTGGTTTGGTTTGGTTTGGTTTGGTTTGGTTTGGTCTGTCCTGAGAGCAGCCCGGAGCGAGGGCTGGGCGCAGGGCTGTGTGCCCGAGGAAGGGCTGCAGGATAGGGGAAATGAAGCTCTGTTTTATTTTCTTTCTAGCACATCCTGCACTGCAGAGTCATGAGCAGATAGTCAGTGAGATAGCCTGGACCTGCAGCAGCCCCACCTCACCCCCAAAGACCCAGCGGATGGGGAAGAGCAGCCTCCTCTCCAGTGCCTCTGCCAGGGAAGAAGCTTGCCTAGCCCTGCCTGGCTGATGTGTACAGCAGGAGCAAGGAGGTGGGTGAAACACCAGACATGGAGCAGCCCTGGAGCCTGCTTCATAGTTCTCAGTGTTCCCCAAATCCCTTGGCTTGCTGTTCTGCACCCCCAGAGCCCTCCATGTGCCATTCACAGCACCCCCGGAGTCTCCGTGTACCTTTCCAGTGCTCCCCAAGGCCCTCCGCGAGCCTTTCGTTTCCCCCCAGGACCCTCTGTGGACCTCTGGGCCCTCTGCGTACCCTTGGGTGTGCGCCAGGGCTCTCCATGGGCCTTTTGGTGGCTTCGGGGGCTCGCGATGCACCTTTTGGTGCACTCCACGGGGCCACCATGTAACTTTTTTTGTTGCTCAGGGATCTCTGTGTGCCTTTTGGTGCTATTGAGGGCCCTCCATTTGCCTTTTTGGGGTGGCCTTGTGTGCTTTTTGTTGCCCCCCCCCCCAGGGCCTTCCATTTGCCTTTCAGTGCACTCAAGCCCTCTGGGCATCTTTTGGTTGCCAGCTTTTCCATGTTGAAGAGGAAGGGGGCTATTTTATTTCCAGCTATGCTTTGGAGGGGCCAGACCAATCCAATTTGTACAATGGTTCGCTTAATCTAGTTAAGTCCTTCCAGCCCCGTTTTGTGCCATGTACGGTGATCCTGCTAACTTACTTGACTGGCTGACCAGCATGAAGAAATTGCTTTGCTGGTGGGGGTCTGTCCTTAGGTGACTAGTTAACCATAACTCTTCTGAATTTAAAATCGGACATTTGGGTTTCCCAGACAGCCATGTAAGTTTGTACCTGCTTTTTTAAAGCCTGATTATTGATTCTGTGATAACCAAAATGCAGCTGGTGGCTGTAATGCTGACATCTGATTGCTGTATGTTTGCACCAATTTTTCTTTCTCTCTAATTCTTCCTAAAAGTCCACACAGTAAAGGAGTGCTGCTTTATCATGACAACCAAGAGGATCATATTGACACATAATATAAATATCTAGCGCATCTAAGCTTATCCCGGCTGCTATGTCTTCTGGGCTTTAATTTTGCCAGCATTTTGCTTTTTTAGTTTTTGATGGGAAGCCCGCTGTTGCAGTCCAGTTGCATTTTAGTCTTCTCTTTGAGATTGCTGGAGAGCACATAGGGCACCAGGTGGCAGCAGAGCTGTTCCTGCTGAGGTTGTGTGTTCATGCACAAGTTCCTGTTTGTCATTTCTTTGTTCTTAACAGAAGTTGGGAAGTCCTGGGAATTGTGTATGTCCTGAAACTTATGCATATCTCAAAATATCATGCTGAACACATTTGGGGCCTAATGGGAAGGGAGGATGGGAAAACCTAAAGAAGCCTCTCTTCCACAGTAGTTTCTCCTTAAAATTGTGAATTGTTGCCATTGAAAGAGGTTGCCAACAGAAAAATAAAAGTGCATATGTTAAAAGAGAGAGCACTGGAGGAGAGAGGGTTCACAGAGCAATCTGGTGACTCAGGGCACTTCCTTTGCTTGCTCAGTGAGTCTTTGGGCTTCATGGTGTGTGCACAGTAAGACTAGCTAAAATCTGAAATAATAAATATCCTCTAGATAAACTCTCCTATTTTGCCCACCTTCATATCTCAAGTGTATTAAGGATTTTCTCAATTAATAATATTCATAACAGAAACTGAATACAGCAGTGCTATACTGACGACTGATTTATCTTGAGCTGTCTTTGCTGAAAGCGAGGGTGGTGATTGCTTTGAAAGTAGAAGTTGAATGAAGAACATCGGATAAAAATAGAAGCAAGCTGATCCTAGTGCTAATGTAACAGATGAAACATTTGGTGTTTCTAATCATTTAGACTCTCATATACAATTTCCCCTTTCTCCTCAGTGTCTGAGTAAGGAAGAAGTAAAATCAATAACTGTTGCTTTTTAGACTCATGGAATAGAGATCAGTGACCTCTAGAGGTCACCTGTGCTGTCAGCCTGCCCAACAGCAGGACTAGGCAGACCAAATCCATCTGTGTCAGAGGCTGCCTATCCTATTCTCCAAAACCTCCAGGGATGGAGATTCTAGTTTTCCTCTGGGCAATCTGTTGCAGTGCTTTACAGCTTTACTATTAGGCTAGATGTTAAGAAAAATTGTGCAACTTTTGGTGTGATCTAAACCCTTGACTGATTGCCTTCATTCCTATGGTCATAGTTGATGTGCTTCCTGTTTACTGTTGCTTATTTCCGTATATGAAAAGAGGTATGGTGTCTTTTCTTGCTGGGTGCAAATTGTCAGAAGTAACCCCCTTTTTGTGCAAGGTGCTCTTTTGAATTCAGCTTGATAGTTATTTTGTGGAACTGGCTTTACTCTCGTACATGCTCTGCAAATTCTGTTTCCATCACATTCTTGTTACAGGGCTAGAGAGCAAGTTGATTCCCTCCCCTCCCCACTCCCCTTATTTACTGCCTTTGGGGATCCTTTTAGCCCCATTACTTTGCAGAGCTGCAGAATGCTAATTTGTATAGAGAAGAAAGTAAAAGGTGGAAGTGTGATCTTATTCTTACATTTTTTAAGTGCATTCAAGGATACACTTGCTGAACAGGGATTTGCTTGCTGAACCTTTCTTTGCTGCAAGGTTGCTCCTTTCTGTGTCTATGGATTGAGTAGTAGGGTTTATGCTGTGAGAGCCTGTTGGTTCAGCTGTCCAAATGTTATCAGCTGTACTCCTTTTGGGAGATCTGTGAAAGTCCTGAAGGAACCCTGATAACTGATTAAGCAGAAATTTTCTTCTGCTGAAGAAGGCTTTGATGAGAAGCAGTAGGGAAGAAGGGTGTGGGGAGGAGGGTTAGGGGATGAGTGTCACAGCACTATTTTAAGTATAAGAACTTTAATTTGTCTCTTTTGAGAATACTGCCTCTGAACTGAAATTCCAAGATTAAAGGCTTATTTCCACAAAATACAACACTACAATCCATTGGCAACCACTGCACAGCACACATCCCCATTTATGGTCCTCTGTTTCTTCTCCCTGACACGTGTTTTCCCAAAATAGCAAAACCTGTCCGATTCTGTTCCATGCCCCTGGAATGACAAATGTTTAGACTTATCCGTTTTCTCATCCTTTGGCCTTCCAGAGCTATTCCACATTTACCTGTTTGTAATCTGAATCTTTGAGACTCAGTTTAGTCTTTCTGTTTAAACCATAAAACATCGGTGATCAACAATCTGGACTGAAATGGTGAACAAAACATCTGTCGTAGTAAAACTGTCCCACCCTTCAGAACACTAATGAGACTATACATGTTTAATTTATTTCTCAGGTCGCAGACAGATTTCCACCTCATTTCTCTCCCAGTTACAAGCATTGCTTGCAAAAGGCAAATAGGAGATTTTTATTCCATATCAAGCTCAGCAAAATGTATTTGATACTGTAACTTCCTGGTCGCTTTTGTACAGTCAAATGCTGCCCTGTTCAAAGCATAGACTTCTGTTTCTTTTTGACATTATGTACAAACACAGTGATGATTGTCTGTGTACCTGAACTTCTTATGAGGTTTAACAGTAATTCCTTTATGTTCTTCTCTACATATACACTCTGTCTTTGTACAAATGACTTAATTATAGCAGGTTTTGACATCTCTATTGATTGGATAACATCTAAGGAGATAGAAGAATGCTAAACTTGTCAGACAACTTTTAAAACCTTGAGATATCACCACTAAAAAATAACAGAGGGCTGCTCTTGCTTCCTTGAATAGCTCTGTCACGGGCCACGACATGAGTGATAAGTCTGCCTTTTTTGGCTCTCTTACTTTCAGATAAGTCTTTTCAGGTTTCAGGAAATGGTTCTCAAAGATTTCTTCCTTGTAGGAGATGAGCCCACTGGGACATGATGGGGAGTTGCAGGTTGTGGTGACATCTTGGTGTGCTCACAGCGCATAGTTTGGTAACTGTCACTCTGCAAGGTCCTTGCATGTGAGCAGTCATCTTGGAGGCGGTGGAAATGCTCACATAGCTTGAAACATGCTTAGGTACCATATCAGGGCCTGCAGCTGGTCTCCTATGATCCAGCCAAAGTAACCCATTTCCTTAGTCAGCAGTAGTTTAAGGTTGGAGTACTACATATAACCCCCAAAGCTATCATCGAGCATTAGTAGTGGTCATTCTCTGTTTTGCTTTCAGTAGAGAGCTGAGGGTTGGAAAGGGCCTGATGCCAATCTTTCTCTTTTTTTCTTTTAGTCAGCTTCTTATTGATCATCAGGTTTGGGGCATAATAATGTACAGTGGTCTCCATGTCTGTCTTCATGTGATGGAGGAGACGTGGGAACTGAAATGTTGAAACTCAGTATGATCAGTAAATGCGTTTAAGATTGCAACTATATACTTTAAACATAACCAATGTTGTTTGCTGAGCAAAATCCTCAGGACTGGTAATGTATCCTCAGTTGTCAGGATGAGCCTGAAACTCTGCAAAGGTATGTGCAATCTCTCTCCTCCACTGATACTGTACAGTAACAAGCCATGTGAGACCCTTGCTAGCAAAATCTACTCCCAAGTTCAAACACGTAGTACTTCTATTTCATAGAACGGAATGACAAAGTTGTCTTTTTAAACTTGTGATGATACATCTCCTAAATATTCAGGATTTTAATGACTCGGATAAGGAAAAAATAACCCAAGGGCTGCAACTATAGTGAGATGGAATTAATCTGTTTGTTAGACACTGTAGCATAACTTGAAGAAGTTTGACAGTAACTTGTGGAGAGAAGCTCCAAAGAACAACATTCTCACGTTCACTTACTAATTTTCTGGAAGTTTATTAAAAGAGCTTTCCAAAACATCTCCAGAGAGAGTGGTCTTTTTGTAATCCAGTAGCTGCTTAGCTTTATTTTATTAAGGTTGAGTGACCACTTGCCAATACTAGGGATTAACAAAAGGCAAACATAGGAGGAACATGCAAAATAAAACAACAAACTTTTGAGATGGTCTTTGTCCGTGGTTGTCTACAGTCCTTGGAGAAGCTAAAAGTATCTCTGTCATTTGTCTATGGATCACTAATTTTGTTCCCTTGTAGGCTTGTCGTTCACTGTAACGTGTGGTCACTTTGCAACTGCTTGTAACTGGAGTGAGTAACATTGCTGTTTCTTTCTGCCTGATCCTTTTGGTCTGGAGCTTGACTGTAGGGAGGGGAAGCATTTTTTGTTTCAAAGCTGGTCAAAGCTCTTGCTGTCTAGGTCTCCCTAAGTGAAACCCGCAGTCCATGGTTAGCTAGACAGCAAGCTTTATCACCCAGATCTGTGAGGGTGACTGGATCGTTGCTGCACCAAGGAGAAAGGCACAGACTAAGTGGCATTTGCTAAATAGACAAATTTTTGTATTTCTGTTGGATAATGTTGGGGAGTAGTGCTTTAATTACCAGGCAGTGTGTATTCTGATAGTCAAATGGAAAAAAAGAGCAATGTGTAGCCCAGAGTGTCTAGGAGACGGAAGGGGTTCTGTTATTTCTAGAGTGATAAATGAACACAGATTTCTGTTCGGTTTTCCTTAGAAAAATGTGAGATACCTATAAAGCAGACACTTTGTGCCAGGGATCTTATATTCTCTAAGAGTACTTGGCCACTTCTGTTGCAGTGTGAGCAGAAAACTTAAGCTCTTCTGCAATGATTTCAGTATTAATCTTCTGCATACCTCAGAAGTTGGCGTGCCAAGTTTAATAAGGCTCAGCTTTCCAGGTATCCATTGTAATACATTTTTTCCCCCACAAACTTCTGATTTCTGAAACATTATTAAAAGTGGTCTGCCAGTATTTTTGCAGGCCTTGGAGTAGATTTCAAGTTTAATGAGTAGGAAATAGCATCTGGCAACAATACCCTTAAGAGAAACCAACTGAGAAACACCCAGTCCATAGGGAGAGGAAGCTGACAAAAGGAACTCTTTTTTTGTGTGACTACACCTTCAATATTGAAGGCTAGACATTTAATAAGACAAAACTGTGGGCACTAGATAGCTTGCTTTTACTTGCTGTTAATAGCAAGAAAGATGAGAAAGGTCTGTTCTCCTCCAGCACTCTTCTAGAAGGAAATCAGCGATGGACTGAGCTCATTGATAGCAGGGCCAAATCAGCTTCTTCCTTTTATAAACAATTTACTGTTTGTGGATGGTAGGGGGACAGTGAGCAAGGCTGTGAGGACTGCTTTGCTTTGATGTAGAAGCACCAGACCCTCTGCAGGTCTATGAAGGTGGTGCTGTGTCAACTAACGACACTAAGCTCTTAACCAAAAGATTATGGCAGCCACAGCAGTCCTAAAACGTGTAGTGAGAGTGCGTACGTGGCGTTCAAAGGCTGGATGATTCTGAATGGAAAATCAATTTCCAGCCTTAGATAATACGGTATTTTGGAGACCACTGAGTTCTTGTGTCATTTCAGTTTACCCCACAAAGGAAAAACCAAAAATGCAGCGCTTCTGTATTTAATAGCAACTTTTTTGTTTTATCATCAGGCGTATGGATAATACCTCTTGAACATATTTTTAAAAAATCAAGTCTGTCTGCTAGCTGCCAGAAGGAATGCATGGATTCACACGCATTCATGGTTTGGCAATTGAAATGATTTGCTGATAAAATCTGTTGACAATACAGTGGTTGATTTTATTTGGGGTGCTTTATTTATTTTAAAATCTATCCAGCTGACGTATTATGGTTATCATGTCTCTTAATTCCATTGTTGTGATCTAAAGTCCTTGAAGTTCTGTTTGCATTTTGATAAGCCATAGCCCTGGGAATAGCAATTTACAGACTGCAAGGACTGTCATTTTTTATTGGTCATAAACAGCTATCCAGCAAGCAAAGAGGCTGGCCGTACCTGTTTAATCAAGCATGCCGTTCAGTTAGGTTATGGGGCGACAACCAACATTATGGTTTCTGTAGATGAAAGATAATTTACATGGCATTGAGGTTTTCTTTACAGTTTCCTGAACTCCAATGGATGTTAACTTCAGAAGTGAAAACCTCTCTGACTTACCTAAGTGATTTAAACCTTTGTTTGTAAAGTTCTGTTTTTCACAAATGAGAACAGGCAGTGGATTTCAGGCAGGATATTAAAAAACACAAATCTTTGAATTGTACTTGTACCAAGTATGCAGCACATCTGACTTGTGCTTCAGTAACTGGAAGCAGGTAAGTCCATGATCTTCTGTCAGGGCAGTAACTGGGAAGATCCTCAGAGAGGCCAGGTCCTGCTGGACATGGCATATCTCTTCTCGAATAATACCATAATCAGCAGTCCTGGCCAATGTTCAGATGGTGCCCGGAAGCAAGGCATTTCTAGTCATTTAATGATGCTGCTCCTTCTTATGGATTGTAAAGTTTCCATTTTCTCCTCAAGTTTGTTATGTTATCCATATCTTACTGTGCTGCTGCTGTTTGTCTCATCCTCAAGTTGAATGTTTTTTTCCTCATGAGTGTCTCTCCAGGATGGTGAGTTTTATTCCCTTTTCTGGGCTTCCTGATTTCTTGTTGTAGCTTTTTTGAGACACAAGGAACAAAAGCAAACTTACTATTCAAGATTTTGCCTGTACTTGTCACCGGCTTTTTCAATTGTTTCCCTGCCTGCCCCCTTTTTCCTTGCCAGACAAGTGCCACTGAACAGGCTTCTTTCTGTTTTGCAAAGTGCTCTGTAGAATGAGTCTTACATGAAATTATAACTTACGTGTCAAAAAGTGATGTTGAATTAAATAGTAGCACACGTCAGAAAACGAAAGAGCTGATTCTGATACAGGCTATAATGTCATCTGTGTTCTCCCTGATGAAGAACTATATTGTCAGCAGTGTTGTTTTGTTTTCTTTTGAAGCATGTCTCTGTCTCCTGTGATGTTCTTGAGCACTGACCCAAGCACAGAGATGCTTCCCTCATGTATAAAACTTTCGCACAATGAGATGTAACCAGAACTATGTCTCCCATGGGGTTAAGATGTTCAGGTTTGACTGAAATAGGATGTGCTTGTGGCAGATGCCTCCAGATCCAGCTTCACAGTGACTCAGATACCCTCTATCCCAGCATATTTCTATCCCTTATTTGACCAGTAAAGTTTTAAAAAATGGTTGTTATTAATGCTACAGTACAAGACAGTGGTTTAGTTTCTTTTCCTTGGTATTCCTCTGTGACAGAACTTGAGGAAACCTGTCAATTTACATACCTGAACTGGGGTCAGACTTCTGTCAAAGGTAAGTAAAGAGGTATTTCAAATAATTGTCACCTGTCCTTCTACACTGTATTACATTTGCTTTTCGAGCTCAGTAGTACTTTTGAACTGTTGGTGAAACTTGCACCAAAAATATTGGTTTAATCAACTGGTAAAAGCTGGATGGTTGGTCAGAAAAATATGCATGACTTGCAGTTTTGCATTATACTCACTCAAGTCTGTATTTTCTTCTAATTCTCACAGTTCCTTTCTGATTCTGTTCTTACTGATTTTTAGGTGTTTTTTTTTTTTAATATACTTTTCTTAACAGTTTGTCAGACCTGGAGGGATGCTTAGCATCTGCTCTTCATTTTCTGGAGTGCATCAAACCAGTAGATAAACAATGAAAGTTTAAGATGTCAGGGCCCCAAGTGCCTTAATTGCCCTGACCGACATCCCCTGGGGCCTCCGTCGACACCCCACCCATGGGCCCAGGGGCTCCGTTTAAGTTCAGCCCTGGGCCTTCAGTCCCTGTGTAAGCTATATTGTAGGAGTATCTGTCTCCAGCTCAGCCACAGCCGTGTCCATGGCTGGCCACTGCCCCCACTGAGCTGCTGGACTCTGACCCATGGACTGACTTCCTGCTTGACCTCGGACCTGTCTTATCACTATCGACCTGCCCAGAGACCACTGGGCTGTGTCTGACCCCGACTACCATCACTGGACCAGATCCTGAACTTGACCTGCGGATTGACTTCCCAGCTTGACCTTGGACCTACCTCATCACTATGAACTTGCCTGATGATCTGGACTCTTGGTTGAGTGTGACTACCGTTTTCAGATCTGCCCTGCTCACCTCACCTGGGTACTGTGGGCTCTAGTTGGCGAGGCCTCTACCCTGCCGCCCTTGTTATCATGCTCGGCTCCTCGTTCCCCATCCGTTAGTGAGCAGCCCGCCCTCTCTGCTCCCTGACATTACAGCACTTTCTCTCTGAGCATTTTTTTATTCAGTGAACATCTGAAAATACCTTGGGTGGCTTTGAACTCATGAAAAAATGCTGTATTCCACTTACACCCTTCCATAGGTTGCTGTGATCTTCTCCTATCCCTGGGATGTTTGTCCTTTTCCTTGTGTTTTGGGTGTTTTTTTTTGTTTTTTGGGGGGGTTTTTTGAGTCCCATGGTCCATGGACTTCAGTGAGTTTAAATAGCTTGGCCTTAATTTCTTTGAATAGTTCCTAAAATAAAAAAAAAAAGAAAAAAATGAGGAATGTTACAGATTTGTGTCTAGCTTTTTTAAAACTAGATTGAATAAAGTGATGCAGTCACCCCCTGGGGAAAACCTGTTGCTCCAGCAGAAGAAAGGATCAAATGAGAGGCTTCTGCCCTTTCTAGTTCTGCGGCATCTATTGTGCCTGCACAGGTCATTCTTCTAATAAGACCTCCTAGAACTTGACCAGTACTATGAAGAGGGACTGCACAATTATAATTTGCGTACTGTGGCAGTCCTTGTTTCTAGAGCGTGGAAACACAATAAACAGTGCTCTGAACTGTTTGACATAATGCATGTTCCACCCTGTCAGATAGGATCTCAGAAAGCTTTGAAGTTTCTTCCATCTAGTCTCTCTGCTTGCAGGGTTTCGCATGTTCAAAGGACAGCTCTTGAACCATTGAATCTTGTTTCCTGCTAAAGTTAACTCTTCCTTTGGTGTCCTTTGGTTTCCTGCATCTCAGTAATTTTTAGAATACATGCAAGCTGAAAAGACTACTTGGTGTGGAGGTGCCATCCTTGCAGATGAGAGAGTCTAGAATATGTGACAGTGCAGGCTCTCTGAATGGAAAGTTTGGCATTTGTTAAGGCAAAGAGTAAGAGCAGTCCAGAAGTCCATTCCAAGTGCATGACCTAAATTTCTAAGTCACATGAGATGTCATTTTCCTGGAAACTCTGTTCTTAAGAATAATCAAGAAGCTATGTGCTTGATTCCTTCAAAATTATTGATGAAAATCTGGCTACCATGGTGTTTAGAAGAAATAGTGCTGTGCTGCGAAGGATTAGCCCTAGACGCTGCTGGACTCAGGGTGACTTTGTGCTGCAGTGGAATTAAGGAAGTGAAAAGTAATGGAAATTAAAGGGTTCTCCTTTCCAAAGTGGTCATGTGCTACAGCTGCGATTGGATGGGTATATGGAGACTGGAGTGACCAGGAACCCATAAGTAACTATCACCTTTCTAAAGAGAAGTGTGGGTTAAGAACTTAAAACAGATTTTCTATAGAAGTCCTGTGAAATGAGCCTTCATGGAAGAACAGAGGAAGGGAGTTCTGCAGATGTTATCAACATCTACATAAACTTGATTTTTCCTCTGTGTGGTGTTGGGTTGGAACAGGAAAAGAAGAGCAGAGATCTATATATTTATCTACAGAGCTCCTATCTATTCTACCCTACTAATTTTGGGTAGGATTTGGCAGTACTTGATCACTCACACTCCTTCGTGTTATGTGGGAGGTGGGAAGTAATCTGAACTAGGAAAGCCAAAACTTGAAAGTGATTTCTGGTAGAAAAAAAGGTAGGAAGAAAACTTAGTGAACTGTAACTTCCAGAGAAAAGCAGGCTAGTTACTGTTCCTGAGGCAGGGGGTCTGTCCTTCCAGACGAAGGGTTTTTTCCACTGCAGAAGCAATTCAAAAGTAGTGGTTGCCTTGGGTATTTGTCTTGAGCAGCTGAGGCCCATCAAAGGAAGGCTTGCTCCTCAGCCACAGCAGGTGTTTTATGAAACATCAGGGAATCCAAACCATAAAGCTCCCATAGCTCATCCTGGGGAAGAAACCACTAACCTTCACAAGCACAAAGACTAAACCTTTGCAGAAGCAGAAAAAAGCAATTGCCCTCATTAAACAGAGCCTGCTACATCCCAAGTGCTACTTGGGGAGTTTGGTAATTGTAAGGTATTTTGAGTGTCTAATAACCACTGTAGTACTAGTAAAGCCCTGTTTTGGAAAATGTCTTGAAAAATGAGGATTAGAAAAGCTGTTAAGACGTGTAGTAAAATCATTAAGAGGTACATTTTAATTTTTCAGAGTAGCTGTAATGTCACTATTTGACATGACAAACAGTGAAGTACTGTTCCATGCTTTTCAAAGAAAATGAAAAATCTGACTTTATGATTATTTTCTAACTTTAGTTTTAACTTTTGCAAACCCGCTAAGGTGCAGTTTGGTGATATTATATCCATAAGAGAAGGACTGTCGTCCAAAAAATAGCTAAACAGTGGTTCAAAGATTATTATTCCCTAGCCCAGTTACAGTTTTATTGAGTGGTACTTCACAGTTGTGTCCTGGGTATTAAGTAGGGTTAAATTACTGCTAAATTGCCAGAAAAGGTGCATAAGTGATTTTGTGTATAACATGTTAAATGCTTTGAGAGATTAATGTGGTTAAGATTTTTTTGTTTGTTTTTTCCTTGAAACTCTCATAAAGAGAAAGATCAACATAAGATGGTAACTGTGGTCATGGGAATGCTGGGATGTGAGTGTGTTAGCAAATCAGACTGAAAGGTTTGTGTGTAGCCTAATTACTGAAAATAATAAGGAAGTTACAAAGGAGCAATGGCCGAGACTCCCTCCTTCTTGGACTAGCTATAATTAATTCCAGTGATGGACTTCTGTATCAGATGTAGCAAAGACACCTGAGTGATGGGGGCAACATGACACATGTAATCTCTAAAAAGCAATCAAATTGTAATAGAAAAGTTTTTCATTCAAATCCTGGAATTTTATGATAAAATTTGCTGTTATTTTTTCCAGTGCCATACTAAACAGAGCTAAAGCTCACATTGAGAAAAGTGCTGTGGAAGGTGACTTTGTAGGAACAGGTTCATGAAGTTCCACATTCTTTTAAATATCCTTTTAAACATTGCATTTTGTTAAACTAATACAAATAAAATTTCTGCCAGCTCTGTGGACAATCTAGGATCTGAAAGTTGAGCTGGCCAATTTCAAAATGTGAGACAGAAGCCCCTTCTGGGTAGTTTTTTTTTTTTTTCCTTTGGTCCCATCACTGGTTTGAAAAAAAAAACCAATTCTGTGAGAGGAGGTGCCAAGGAAGGCAGATTTCATCCCAGTTTGTGTCCTGCAGCTGAATTCTATGATATCTAATTAGGAAAGAACTCCACTGTTACTTTTTGTTTGAAGGAGGAGGTATCTCTTTTTTCTGGTTCCCTGCTCTCACCAGAAGTGTGATAACCAGATATCTCTGATGCCACTTTCTTCAGCTAAAAGTGGCAAGTGGAAAAGTGCTGAGGGGGCAGATGGTACACAAATACATTGACTGTGAAAGCTCCATTTCCTTAAAAAAACAGGCCAAAAGTACATGGCTGCGTTTCTCTCAAAGGAAGGGAAATCTCTGATATAAAGGTAGTATTTCTGAAAACAAGTCCACATATCTAACTGATATGAAAATATGTAAGAGAAGAAGGCAAGTCATACAAAATCTGTGACTTTTTAAATAGACATCGAATGAGCGTGTTATCTGCTTGCACACAGGCACTTCTCTGACCAAATTGCGAAGACGGAGCACTGAGAGTTGCTGGGGGCTATGCTGTTACAGTGCACTCATAGCAGCAGCAGCAAGAGCATGAGCAGGTGAAGATCAAGTAGTTTCTGGTATTTTTACTCTTGTCTTGCTTAATTTGGCTCTGTAACCCACCCTTCTGTGTTGACACAGGCAGAGCCTTGTGCAAGTTAGCACCCATCAGCGCCTCATCCGTGCGTCACAGCGCTGAAGGCACCAAGGCCTGTGAAGGTACCAGTCATGTGGCCTCTTTCCTTCTTTCTCCTCAAAATCCACCTTTCAGAAAGAATCAGGAGGTTAGGGAGAGTCTGCCTGAAGCCCGTCACCAGACACTGAGTCAGTATTTTCTGTATCAAGCCAGGCCTTCTGTTCAAGTTGTTTAAGTCTCTAAATATGTAGCTTGTGTTGGCCAACTTTAGTTTAGAGATACTGAGTCAAATAGCTTACTTTCTAAAACATTGTTTTTTCTTGCCTCTTTCAAAGTTATCAGAAAAGATGATCCTTGCTTACTGGAGAAATATAACAAAACAAGACTTTAAACAGGTAGTTTTTAAAGCAGATGTAAGCCATAGCTGGATAACACTGAAGTAGTTGGCAGAGATTTAGGAACATGTGCTCAGAGGATGTATCAGCCACCAGCACCATCTTTTGGTGGCAGTTTGCTCTGATGATAAATGACACCTATTTAGAATGTGAAGAACTATTTCTGTCCCTGCAAAGTGCATATTAAAAATAAATGTGGAAGGTTTTGTTGTGTGTATGCATATATATGAATTATAGAATTAATTATAACAAATTAATTACAATTAATTGTAATTATTTAATTCATTACAATTATATATTTTAATATATTATATAGTATATATTTTACAAACCTTTATATTTATAGAATGTGTATTTTTTAAAAGGAACGTAAAAGGAACATATCCAGGCTAGTTGTAACATACATTTTGATAGGTTAACTACAGATCTGGAGATGTATAGCATTAGTTATAGATGCCTTGATGAGCCAGTGCTCAGCCATTCCCTTTCCCACAAACCACTGTAGCATCTGAGCTCCTCCCAGGCATTTAAAATTAGAAATAATCTTGTTCTTCCTTTGGTTTTAGAATATAGAAAGAATGTATTGATTAGTTTTATTAAGGTTTTCTTTTCATTGCTCATTTGTTTTATGGGTGTGCCGTGTTCTTCTGTTTGGAAGGCACTTTGCTGGCAAAGAAATGAGTTTTTCAATTAGCTCTGAGAGTTGGAAGCTCCTTAGATGATACTTTTCCTTCTTGGAGAATGAGTTCTGCAGTGGAAGGCCAGTCCATGGTTGCATGGAAGAAGAGGTGTTTTCTGTGGTATTTATAGACAGTCTCATGGAGGTGGAGGGCTTTGAGTATTAGAACGAAAACTGTGACCTGAATTTCATAAGCTCCTGAGGCAAGAACAGAGGGCAGAAAAGCAAGGCAGCATATTCACAGGAATCTATTGCTGAGCAAATAGGTGGTTGTCTGTTATACCTTTGGGATTTTTTTCAGATAAGTATATCTAGATATAATTATAGAGAGCGCTGTAGATCATAGCAATGGGAGGATGTGAGGTCTGTCTTAAAAACGTCCAGTATATATGTAGGAGTGAAAAGGTATTTATTGCTTTTTAATCAAACTCTGCTTAAAATCTGGTACCCAAATTTGGCTCCAAGTACTCAAATGTGACACTGGGTTCTTCAGTTTTTTATATGGAAAGATTTAATATGACTGGTAGCATACATGATACAAGGGTTTTCTTTAATGGAGCTGAATAATCTTGCCTAGCTCCGATGGCAGCTAATTGTTATTTAAGAGTTCCTGATGCCTTGTCATTCTGAGTTTGACTACTTTGTGACTGATGTCCACATTGTTCATAGCAACCGGGAATTAAAATAGACATGAGTCACCCCAAGCAATATGTCTCAAACCGTTCTAATGCCAGGTTCAACAAGATCTCAACTCTTAGCGGGAGTCCTGGGAAGAGACTGGATGACTTCTCTAGGACCATCGTTTCCATGGTAACTTCCGATCATATGAAGTGGCATATTTCTGATGGTAAATGTTAGCTTCCAGTTGAAACCTGCACCACTTTCTCTGGGTAGCCCAGTCTGTCTGCTCACATAGGGATTACCTCCAGCTATTCACCGGGCGTTTCTGCTCACAGTGCCTGGTGTCGCATACTTCTCCCAGCCAGCTCCACCTTATGTCCTGTTAGCTGTGGAGGATAACAGCACCCATAGTCAACCAGACCTAGTTTAACAGTGACTTCTGCTCTTTGAACTCAGCAGTATTTTCAAAGTACGTGGCCTTTCCTATCCATAAAAAGTGAGAAGGAGGCAAAAGAAAGTCATCCCCTTTATTTTTATTTTTTTCCCTGTACTGCAAGTCTGTCTGGTGCTGCTCCTTTGATTCATTTTTCTTCTGTTTGGGAGTTCTGTACTCAGGGCATAAATTTATAAATTTTAAATGTGCCTGAATTATTTCCTTTATAGGTTATTAACCATGGAATCTGCTTCTTGCACTCAAGTTTATTTATTAATATATTCATATAAGAAAAGTAATATGACAAATGAAATGTCTTAAGCTATCGCATATTTTATTTAACTCTTTAATTACATTTATTATGGGAGGGAGGGGAAATGTGTTTAGCAGATCCTTTGTCCTCTTAGCTACCATTCAGCAGCAAATACTCAGTTTGGGTTTTGGCTGGTTAGACTCCAAGCTTTGCAATTTCTAAAGCATTGTTCTCTGTAGCATTTCTTCTCTTGGCTGCCAGAGTTAGGTATTCTGCGATCTCTTATGCAAGTGTGAAGTGCTTGATTCCTTTCTGTTTGACCTTTGGTACCCTCTGTCATCTCTCTGATTTGTGTTTTGGAATAGGTGTTAAAATATTTTTGACCATTTGTTTTATGTCTGTTTACTTCATTTCTGAAGAACTGCAGGACATAAAGTTTAAGTTATGAAACCAAAGTACCCTACCGGCTCATGCCTGACCTGCTTAGATTTATCACCAGATTATATGGAGAAGAAACATTCCTGCTGGAGAAAGTTTCTAGCAGCGAAGAGGCGAGGGGAAACACCCCACTGAATAAATAACCCTCTGCTTCCCTTGGCATGAAAGGAAGCCTCTTGAAGTGCCTGCTGCCCTGGGGTCACTTGGGCGCACACCACGTGGGCCCTGACGCTTTTGGCCCTGGGTTCAGTAGGCGTTCAAGGAGCTTTATGGACAGGAGTTACTTGTGTCTCGGAGCATGTGGGTGAAGAAGGGAGGTAGCATCTTCACAGAAGTGGAGACTGGCTCTGCCATTTGCTCCTTAAGTGAAGGAAACATGGGCTATGTAGTCGCCACTCCTTTTTTTGTGTGGTTTTGTAAGAAAATAAGGCTTCTGCAGTTGTCTGTCCCCTTTCTTGCAGCTGCTTCAAGGTCTTCTGGCCAATTTCAGCTAAATGTGACAAGGGTTAGGGGCTTTTGAAGTGTGAAATGCTTACACATCTTGTAAAAATCAGGTTGTCAGGTAGAAGAGGGAAAACCTAGTAGTGCATTCATACAGTCAAAAGATAATCAGCTCACCTTTTATTAGACAGAGGAGAATCCACAAAGGGAAAAAGACTTTGGGAATTAGGCTGCATTCATTCCGGAACAACTATTTTAAAATACTCCTGTTCATAGAATTACTTCATTAAAAGAGGACCTGATTCCATTATAAAATCGGAGGTAAATATTTTTTACCCTCTCTCTGAAGGTTGTTTTATGGTGCAATTTTATTTTCTATGACTGATTTGAAAGGCCAGCCAACTTAGTAACAGTTGCTGCTGGAAAGGCACTCTATGGTGTTATATCAGTATCTGATAATTACTGAAGTTCACAAGCCACAGTCTGTCTTTTTTAAGAACATATATTGTGTTTCCTGGATCTTATTCTGCATGTTATCTTGCTTGAAGTTGGCTTTTATTTGTTTATAGGTTGCTTTTTATGAGGGATTTATAGTATTTGTGCTTTCATTCCACTTCTGTAGATGCAATCAGTCAATAAAATATCTGCTCTTGAAAGGAGATAAACATTTATATATGCTCGTAAGCTGTGTTTTATTAATGGCTAGTTTATCTCTTCTGCAAGAGCTCAGAAGTAAAATAAAACTGAGGAATATACCCTGAAGATATTCGTCCTTGAGTCCTAACTGAGCATTGTGTAAGAGTGAAAAACTGAGGGGCTGCCAGCTTTAAGGATCTTGTTCCTATAAAATAATGTTTTGGTAAAGAGGGGACATTTTAATGCACTTTTCCCTACATGTGGCAGATGGACTTTTCTGAAGGCCGCCAGACTTGCCATAGTTGTTTTCAAGGATTGCAAGGGACCTTGAAAAGTTCAGAGCATCCTCCGCATGCGTGGGCCAGCTTTTACTTGTGCTGCCAGGTTGCACGGACTTGTCTGGTGCCTACAGGCTGGCTCTAAACCAAACTTTCTGTGTGACTTGGGGCAGTTTGCTTTTGACTTAATTTTTTAGTGGTTTTATCTAACTGAACTTTCTTCCAGCTTCCATGGGAGTCAACAGGCATGCAGCATCTCTCCAAATTGGGTTTCTGGTCTCCTTTTCTCTTCCTTTTGTTTCATAGCTGGAAAAGCTGTGTAGAGGCGGTTTTCCCTGGGACTTTGACCTCAGTCTTTTTGCCATGGGACCTGTCTCAGAAGCTCCAGGTATTCATCATGTGACCAGTCACCCCCTATCATGGTCAGACGTGTATGCATATTCCACTCCCAGGCTAGATGTACATTTCTCGCATGGCCAAACAGGTATTAAGTTATATGACCCAATGCTTGCATGTTTGCCATGTCACACAGTCAGCTCTGCACCCAAGAAACGGCAGGTAGGCTTGTTTTGGGGGGGGGAAATTTGGGCATTCCTTGCTCCCATGAGAGGAAAAGTGGGCAGCAGGCCATCAGAAGAGGTGGTAGGGAGTCAGTGACTGACTATACCAGTTGTTAGGGTCACTAGGCTGCTCTTTTTCTGATTTCTCTGTTCAGGGGGAAGATCTTTAGTAGGGCAGAGCAGAAGCAAATGAAATTTCTGACCTTGCAAACGAACTGGAGAACTGTCTGTGAAGTGCAAAGCGTGCAACAACTGGGCAAGAAGTGCTGCTTCTTAGCTTCAACAGTGAGACTCACGGTGAGTGGCCATGTTTACAAATGAAGTGTTTTTTCATATTCCTGTGTGTCCAAATCCCATCAACTGAATGGAATTCACAACTTGAGTAATATTACTGTTAACTCCCTTCCCCAGTGGAAATATCAATAAGATAAAAGTATGAAAAGAACAAAACTTATCCTTATTATCATAGTTGCCTTTAAAACCCCCAGAGGGTTATTGGTAAAATTAAATAAAAGTTAAAGTTAAAAAAGGAATTGATGCTTATCAGCAGGCAGACTAGTCTTCCTAACACGGAATGCATGACTAAAGCATTTGAAGAGGGAACATGTTGGAATTAAAACTATATAAACTAAGAAGCGGTAAACAGTGTGTGGCTGATATTTCTGTTGCCTTAAACAGATACGGTATTTTGTTTTGGAGCTGGTTTCCCTTTACCTCCAAATTCTGTTCTGTATCCTTTTGTTATGTTTTACTCACCCGAAAGAACTACATCCATCACATTTGTTCCCCCTCTTTCTCTCTGGACCTTCATAGCTTTAACACAAAGAGTTCTCAGCCCACGTATTTAGGAGTAGCAGCTCTGTCCTTGAGATGAGGAGTGCCTGCAGATGTAAGCATCCACATCGCCACTTGGAGGAACTGAGCTGCTGCCCCATTTGCCTGGGAAACGGTGTCTGCAGAAAGCTGGATGGCAGTGCGCTTTGTTCTCCCCTTTGAATTGCTCATCAACCCTCAGGAGAGTCAACATCTCAAGAGAGTCATAGCCCACTATTTTCCGGTGCCATGTTAATGGGATAGAGCTGCTAAGACTGAGGTTTAGTCAGGGTACTGTGACAGGATTGACCCTCTGGCTTTGCCACTCCAGCTCTTTGTGGAACAGGAAAGGAAATGTTCCCTCCATGCCACCTGGCAAATTTTCCTTCCCATGTTTTTCTGTGCAGACTCTTCATGCTCTTAGCATCACTCTCCCTCAGGTGCAGGTGGCCATATCCTTTGATCAGCAGCATTTGTTGTGGCCTGCAGTTGAGAGCGTCAATGACTGTAGTAGTCTAGTGGGAATCGTTGACGTAAGGGTAGGGGAGTCACTAGAGGATGGCTTTTGTCATGGATAAGAGGCAATGGGCACAAATTGAAACAGTGGAAATTCCATCTGAACGTAAGAAAACACTTTTTCACTGTGACAGTGGTGGAACACTCGAACAGGCTGGCCAGGGAGGTTGTGGAGTCTCCATCCGTGGAGATATTCAAACCCCACTGGACATAGTCCTGGGCAACCTGCTGTAGGTGACCCTGCTTGAGCAGGGGGGTTGCACTAGATGATCTCCGGAGGTCCCTTCCAACCTCAACTATTCTGTGATTCTGTTATCTATGCCACATTTCAAGGAACCCTATTTACCAGAAGATCAGCAGCTCTTTTAACTGTTACTGGGTATCTTTTCTAGCTCATTTGGGGACCTTAACATGTAGTGTCAGAGGCACTGCTGTTTAAGACACTCGTAAAGTTCCTTTCACAAAATTGTTTGACGTGTGTGCCAGCACCCCTCATTCATCAGACAAGATGTGGGATGAAGAAGAACCGCATTTAAATTTGTTACTCTCTTTCCTCTTCCCTGCCCATTGTATTTCTTTTTGTTGTCATTTAGTCCGTTGATTTGCTTGTAGGATGGGAACTAAGGCAACAGTGGGGTTTTTTTCTTTCTGCTTTCTACTTTAGCAAGAAGAGATAAATAAACCATCGTGCAATGCTTAATGTAATGCTGACAAAATGAGATTAGACAAGTAACTGCTGATGAATAATTCTTTTATGTCATTGGATGTGACAATGAAATGACTTTTTTCTGGAGTGGTTATTTGTGGTTGTAATTGGTAACCTGATCTTTATAATCCCTTAGTAATGGTGTCATTAGTGCTATGCCTACCTAATCCAAATGTAATTTTATATATTCCTTGTGATACAGAGTTATAAGTAAATTGCTTACAAAATCAATCAAAAAATAAATATATCCTTCTCATTCAATAAACATATGTATAGAAAAAGACAATATCCCAGCTGCTTGTGAAACCTTAGTAAGCAGCAGTAGCTACTACAGTTTAATTGGTTGTAAACTGCTCAGTTCTGTTTTGGTCTTATTTAATAGTAAGTAAATGATTTGAAAGTATAAAGTGAAACAGAAGTTTCTTACACCACCAGTACTTGCTGATTGCTGGGCCTGTTCTGAAGACTTGCGATTTGCAAATCTGTTAGAATTTTTTTAGACTTGTGAATGTAATAATACAAAAAGAGCTGACATTTAATTGAGCTTTAATTGAGCTGTCAAAGCACCTTTTTCTCATGTCTTTCGTACAAAGAATTTTGCTTGAAAGGCAAAATAAAACCATGGATTAGAAACTGGGTAAGAAACGGAAAAATATAAAGGCATAAAATGGCAAAGGGTCAATATAAGGGTGCTGTGATTCTGTTCCAAGTTTGATAATAGTGACTACATTTTATTAAGGAAATGCTGGGCTCTTAGCAGCAAGATTGTAGGATTCATTCTGACAGTATTTTTTGTTTTTAGTAAAAAGCAGAAAAAGATATGAGGCATTTCATAGGAATGTGAGCAAATCAGCTGAATGTGTAATATCTGTATGGACAACTTCAGTATAATGTGTGTTTTAACGAGTAGTCTTTGAGAGTGAGGACAGATCAGGTATTTCTTTTCACTCTTGGTTATGATGGAGAAAACAGAAGGATTTTTGTTAATAGCCTAGTACAAATCATAAGCACTATAGTTTCTAGCTTTAATTTGTGAAGCAATTTTGGATAATTCCTTTTTGAAGTTAGATGCATCCACTTGGATAATACCGGACAATACTTGATTTTCATAGATAAACCGAGGACCTGTGGAAGTCATACCAAAATTCACATCCCTGGTTCTGCAACATCTAACCAATTAAGTTAGATGATTAGATTGAGAAATTTTATTCATCTGCTGGTCACCCTAAATATACCTACAGTGTAGTTTGGGAAAGAGAGGACTGTTTAAGCCTGTTTTCTTTGGATGATGAGCCTTATGTGAGTGTGCCCCTTCTCTTTCCCTCAATAACTAGTGGATAGGCAAACTACTTTCAGTCCAATTTGGCAAAAGGTTAAGGTTTCCAAGAGTTTAAGTTCCTACAAGTTCAATGAGAGTGGGTGCCCCTTGCATCCCTTAAGAGAGTAGGGAAATGACCCAGGAGAATGATACTGGAAACGAGGCTATGTTAGTTCTGCTGCGCAGAGAACAATTTGTTGGTAAGTCCTTGGCTGCAGGTCAAGGCAGCCCTACTAGTCCGATCCTGGCATGGATATGGTGGAAGGATTGTCCCCGGGTGAGAGAGAAGTGTCCTCTTAATGCTTGCTCGGCTTTTTTCCTTCATACAGAAACTTAAAACTATATGTAAGGCAGTCATGAATGTCTGCTTTCGGTATTCCGTGTTTCTTGTGGCTTTAATACAGGGAGTGCTGATGAACTGTGAAGGCCCTCTTTGAGGCAAGGGCAGGGGAGCTGATTACCTAAGAAATAAAATATTCGATTATTGCTTGAACAAACTACCAGTGCTGTGGGCAATAGCCTGCTTTTGGAAAGCAGTCTTCTGCCATGGAAACAAGCATGAATCTTGCTGGTAGCACTGTTTGAGAGTTACAGGGTTTGGGGGGAAGATCCGCTGTTCGTTCTGGAATTAATGGACTAGTTCTCAAAACTAACACTTGGTTTAAACCTTTGTGTGCAAATGTATTCTACCAACACCCATAAAGAACCTGTGTTCGGTAACTATATGATGAAAACACCAGTTACAGAGGTTAATGCTAGGAGTGCAGCAAATTTCTCTGCTCTCTCATTGAAGTTTGTTGTGGTCATTGCTGAGTTTAGGTTAGTTATACCCAGAACGCTTTGTATGTTTATATCCTGTTTCAGGGGAAGACTGGCTTGATGGAATGGTCTGTTTGGAAGGAATCTGTAGCTAGCAGAAGAAGCCAGACAGCAATGGCAGAGGAAGAGGTTTTAGAGGGTGCATGAGGAGGTGACATGGTGACTACTCAAAAAATAAAAACCTTTGAAAGCATTATGGATAATTATGGAATTTAAATTGGAAATGTTCTGTGCATTTTTAATACTTCTACTAAGGGAAGGAGTATAGCAGTTTTAATGTTTAATGCATGTACAGTAATAGAAGGCTGAATTGATCTCCATGGGCCCATTTGTTCCATTACTGTCCAGAAGGAAATAAATTAAATTCTATTTTAGACCATATTTTGGAACTGGACACTGTAGTGGGAAAGATCGGAAGAATGAAACATTGGAACAGATCTTTGTCAGTGAACCTGTCTTCATCTGTCCTGTAAAGCGTGATGCACGTGCTTGGTATGATGAAAGGAAAAAATAATAATATAACGCCCCTTGGAACTGTCAGTGAGTAGTGTTTTGAATGAGAGAGGATCTTCTTAAGATTGAGATTTAACTGATTTATATTTTAAATGGCAGGAGGATCTTGAGTATAGAAAATTCATTAAACGAATTCCAGATGAATATTCTATCATTTATGCTTTTAAAAAATTCTCATAACTTTGCAGCCAAGACTGATTTCTCTGCTGAATGTGAAGAAAACCCACACCTAGCTTTTAGATTCTTTTATCATTTCTCAGTTAAAACCTTTAATACAATCTTGCTGAAGGCATTTAGGTTCCCCAAAGATGGCATTGCTTCAGCTTGTGATTTTGTTTTAGGGAGGAATGGGGATTGTCTTGGAATGGTGTAATCAGTTGCACAGTGCTGGTGCAGCTGGTCTAAAATATTTTACGATATTGAACTAACCTAAAATGTAATTATCTTGATTACTTGCCTTCTGGTTTCTGGTATTTCATATGCATGGTATCTTGGAAGCAAGAAGCGCATTTATCATACTTGAAGTTTTATTAATAAAGGATGAGAATGGGGGAGAGAACTGTCTGCCTACAAATGTGAAAAGATAGTGATCACAGCACACTGCTGGTGACGCACTGCAAACTTTTTAGACTAGTTCCATAGGGTCTCATATCTTGGTTTTCTCCTTTCCTTCCTACCTAATTTTAAGGAAGGAACTTTCTAAATCCATTCTGTTCCTTTCTTTCCCCCCTTGTTCTATTCCTCTTGTCCACTGCTGCCTTTCCACATTGAACCACAGTGGCCCTCACTTGAGTTCATTAAATGAACTCTGCCTAGTAATTAAAATGGGTCGCTGGAAGGACGTGAAGCAATTTATTCAAGTTGCAGGCTGAAGGGGCTACCTGTACAGCTTTCCTGGTCCCTTACAGGAGGAAATGAGCTCAGAACTCAGAAGTGTCATTTCTTTTTGAAAGCATAATACACCATTTCTGGTTTTCCTGGTATAGAATAAAATGTATCTGAGCCATTCTGTAACAATTTGCCAGATCTCAGGCATGTGAGTGAGACCCTCTGTATGGCAACATAGCCTGAGATTAAATGTACCAAAGCTATTGCAGTTAGTCTGGCATAAATGAGATCAAACTCAAGCCATCTGTGGTTTAACAAAGTGACGTCTTTATCCCATACCATTTTGTGACTGCCTGAGCTGGGAGGTTTTATGTCGCAGTATCACTCTTGTGAAAATTCAGCCAGAATTTCCTGAGTACCAAGTGCAGGATGAATCTTATGAGGGTGCTTCTTTTGTGGTGAAATAGGTGAGCAAGAACAGGGTGTTTATAGAAAGTTCTGCCTACAGATGGGCTGGGCAGAAGGAGGGTGAACATCATGGGTGGCATTTCAGTTACACTGAAAAGGCTCGATGAAGCTGGAAGATGTTCATTCCTTAGCTCAGGTATCCCCAGCTGATTGTTCCCAGATCTCATGGGCTCTCTTCCAGCTTTGCAATCTGCATCCTTTCAGAGGCATATGATTGTCCAGGCAGCTCAGAGCAGCTACACTGCTTCAAACCAGATTGCAGGCAGAGATGTGATCTCCACTGTTGTTGAAACAGCTTGAGATATTAAGGCCACAGATGCATGCCATTAAAATGAATGGGTTTTTTTCTGCTCCTTCTGTGTACCACTTTTGAAAGAAGGAGGTTTTGGTGTTGTCTCTAGCAGTGACAGAACCTGTTTTGCGCATGTTCCTTAGGTAATGATACTTTTCCTTCTATGACTTATTTTAATGCTTATGATGGTTTTCTTTGGAATGGTACCAGCATAGAGAAGAGAAGAGAATAGCCCACCAAAATGAGGAAAAAACAATGTCTGAACAGCAAAAATTGAAACAGGAAGGACAATAGGATGACAATTGCTGGCCAGTGAGAAGACCAGCCCAATTAAATGAATCGAAAGGTTTTTTTACCCCAGTCATGGGCCCAGAGGTGTGACTTGACAAATTAGCATGTGAGCAATGTCTTGTTGTAAAGGTTCAGGCCTAGCTAGTTCCCAGAACCGGTGGGTCTGTAACTTTCTGCCAAGCTGCTAAAAAAAGATTCAGGCTATTCTCCTTATGAAGCAAACATTCCTACCTCTAAAGAGGGCCAGCTAAATAGTTCATCTCCTCTCCTATCTGATCCCGCCGAAGTATTTTCTCTCTTATCTTTTTAATTTTTTTCTTAAATGGTCATGTTGATCAGGTTCTCCAAGTGGTGCATTATACAGGCGAAGAGTCTGCTTCTGGCAGTTTGGTGTGGTTGAGGAGGAGAATTTCCAACTGAATCCCTCCCACTCTGAACCTATAATTAGAGGCACAAAAGTAAAAATGTGTGCCTAAATTGGAGAGAAGAGCTGCTGAGCTCCATGATTTGCTGACATTCCTCTGTGTGTGCTTATATATTAGTTAGCCTCCTCATTTCCCATCTAGTTCTTGCAATTTTAGAACTATTCTGTTGAGAAGTTTTTTGACAGATGAAATTTTTGGTGGGAGGGGATTTTGCTAAAAGTAGCTGTAGTCATTCGTCTGATCTCTGAATATTTGAAGTATATCTGCTCTCTTTTTGACTGGCAGTAGGCTGCCTACCCATTTCTTTCATATAGGGAAAACGCCTAGTCTCAGGGATGCAAAGAGGAAGATTACCTCAGGAAAAAAGGGCATGGACATAACTGTAGCTATGTAGCTTGCTAGTAGATAGACTTCTTCCCATTTTCCATTCTGTGCAAGGAGGAGAGGTCTTCTGCCACTCCTCCATTTAAAGGATGATCAGAAGAGATATTTGACTTGCTTTGATTAATTGCCACTTTGCCTTCTTCCGACTGTTTTCCTTCGTTTATGGTGCTTCTTTGTTAACCTTCTGTGTTTTGAATGTGCCGTGAAAGTCGGGGTGATTGTGTTGCTAAAACCAGAGGGAACAAAGCTCCAGACTGAGGTGTCTAGTTACTGAAGTAAGCAGTGGTGTCAGCAGCTCGGACAGTGTGCAGGCAGTTTTGAGTGCCATGGGACTTCCCTTCTGTTTCCCCTTACCATCACTTGAGTTGTCTGGATTTGGGAATAGGCTCGAATGTGTAAGGCACTATCCTCTTCCCTGTAAGAAGCATGCCGCAGATTTGTTTCAAAGCTGGACGTGTCTGAAAGAATTCAGGCTTAGTAAAGAGCCTGGGGGAGGATTCCCATTTAAAAAGTATGCAGGATATAGATAATGCTAAAGAAACAAACAGAACGTGTCATGGTAAGACTGTTAAGAGCTGCACAGCAATTTAATTTGCCTCCCTGGAAACGGAGATTTCACTCCAAACTGAGAACTCTGCCCCTTTCAGGTGGGTTGTTGAGAAAGAAATCAAAGTTAAGACTCCTTGCAGCTCTTTGGCAGCTTCAAAAGGACTTGAAGTGATGTTAAATTACATTTGTCTTGCTCTAAGGCCCTCTGATGCTTCTAGATGGGCAGAAATGTGAATGAGAAATAGAGTGCTAGATTTTCCTGGGCTAACGTTTTTTGATTCCTGTTGTTTTTTTTACATAGGCATCTGCAGTGTACCTCTGTATCCAGGGAAAATGTTATGTATCGTATTCTTGAGTGTAAATTAATTGTTGAAAGCACTTGGATTAAAACATGCTGAGTGATATTTCCTGAAGCAGGGATTGGACTAATTCAGCTCCCATTCAAAGCAATGATAGGATTTGTCCATCTGCTGAAAAAGAAGCAACAATAATATTTGCAAGAGTTCTGTTCTGTTCTAGACATACTCAAAACATCTTTTGGCCTGGGGTAAAAGTAGAAATAAAATAGGACTGGATGGGGTCAGAGAGGGCTCAAGCTCATCACATTGTCTGAAATCTCTTGCAGATTTTCTCATTTAAGGTAAATACCTTCTAAATTGCAGGTGCACAATTAATTTCTTCTCCTGAGCTACACAACTTTACCCTTATTAATAATAAATCTTACCTGTGGCACCCAGCGTGCTGGGTTTTGTACTTCCAAGTGCTCTGTAGTTTTCTTTGGACCTCCTGCGGGTTTTTGCGACTCTGGTTTCTCTGCTGTTGAAAAATTTGATTGTGGCTGAAACAGTGCCTCCGCCGAGATTGCTAATGGAAATATTAAATACAGAGCTCTCAATCCTATTAGCAACCCCCTGCAGTACTGTACTTGCTGCTGTTCCTCACTTTATGATCTTAGCAATTACTCTTTTCTGCTCCTTAAAGCTGAGGCTTCTTTTATCTTTTCTGGTGTGGTTGACTCTTTTGACTTTCTACAGCTTTTCGTGTTAGGCTAGAAACAGTTTGCCTTCTTTAAACTGATTCTGTTTGAAGAAGTAAACCTGCAAGCTACATCAGATGCCAATAGATGATCTTGTATTAACCTGTTTCACCATCCTAAAGGAAAAGAAGAAGAAAAATAGTTTTTTGAGTTGCCTAAGTGGAATGTCAACTAATGGGTTTAGATGTTTTTTGCAGTGCGACAATATTGGGTAATATTTTAAATATGATGCACTCAAGATGTGTGTTAATTACTTTAAAAAAGTTAAAGGAGGTACAGCTGAATATTGATGTTGCCATGGAGAGTGCAGAGAGGTTCAAACTGTATTTAGATTGCACTAATACGCAAATCTTAAAGGTTCTGAGAGGAGACATATTATTAATGAGACTGTCTTTACATTTGATTGTGGGAGGAGGAATGAAGTGACGGAGTCCCTTCCGTTGAAATGTTTGTTCTTAAATGCCTAGCATCCAAGATCAAATGTGTCCTAGGGAAAAAGGTAACTCAGTGTTGTCAACATCAAATAGTATTCCAGTCATAGATCCTTCCTGTTTGGAAATATCAGGAACTCTATATGCGAGCTAAGTTTGGTTGATGTCTGTTTTTTTAAATAGATGCTTCAGTGTAAAAGTCTTACCTAGCAGGTTAGCTCTCATAAAAAACCTTAATTTAAATGCTTTTTGATATCATCTTTAATGTTTTGGTATGGCTATTAATTAGTCATAAATCTTTATGATTTTTATTATATTGCTTCTTTCCAAAACTTTGAATATTTTTAATATGAGCCATTTCATATAATTTCACTGAAGCATTGCAAAGCATTATGTTTTCTATCTATATTAGCATGGCAGAAAGTAAATAGGCTTAGAAGAAAACAAAAGCCAATTGCTGGCAGTACAATTATAGGGAAATGACAACACATAATTGTGTGCTAAGCATAAAATATCAAGGTCAGTGGGAAGAGATGCTGGGGGAATCATTGCTGAAAACTTCATAGATGAAGGATCAAAAATTTAAGATGAAATCGTGGAAAAGAATATTATCATGTTATTTTGTGATCAGCTCAGGCCAGTGTCATTGCAAGCTCCAGAAGAAGGTCTTCCTCGGTTGCGTTTTCCTGCCTCTACCCCTCACACCACTGCTGGTTTTCATATAGGGAGCTAGCTTAGTTCACATGAACTTCTCTTTCCTTCCACCAGTCTCTCTTTCCAGTTATTACATGTGCTGTCTACATCCCCAAGGCTTTTCTTTTTTCTTTTTTTTCTTCCTTTCTTCATGTCCCAAACCAAGTAAGCTATTGTGGCTAATTCTGCATGAGTAAGTAAAATGGGAATAGGGCATGGGTTCAGGCACTGGCTCTCTAGCTTCTGTACTATTTAATTGCTTGCATGTTGCACAGTTTTGAGCACCATCTGATGCGGTACTAGACGGTATTGAGGGACAGTTTGCGGGGCAGCGTGTGACGGAGCGTTCACAGGAGGTGGTTTGGATGTGGACATGCTGCACTGGGAGGAAATGAAATTTAAACATTGGGACATATTAGGTTATATCCCAAACGTAACTTCACTTTTGAAATGAGTGGCTCTGAGCTGACTCTTCCCACTCAGGAAGGAGATCTGGATGTTAAAACAGCTAGTTTCATGAAAACATCAACCTGGTGCTCTGTAGTAGTCAAAGCAAATTGAATGTCAGAAGAGAAGAAGTAGATACTAAAACAGATCAGCACTGTGAGACTATAAATCAATGGTTTGTCCACACCTTAAATATTATCTCCAGCTTCTTGTCTAACAAGTATCTGTTGGAACTGGAGAAGGTTTGGAGAATGGCAGTGAGGGTGGTCAGAGGTCTCGGTTGGCATTTGTACAAGGAACAGCTGAGTCTGCTGGGACTGTTCAGTCTGGAAAAGAGATGATGTAGGGGAGAGATGATGCTAGAGGTCTGCAGAATCCAAAATGGTTGGGAGGGAGATGGGTTGCTCACTGCCTCTGCTGGTACAAAAGTGAAGGACCACCAAAAGAAGCAGGTCTGAAATGAGCAAAGGTTTTTCACCCGGTGGACAACTGAGCTGTGGAAATCCTTGCCAAAAGATGCTGTGGATGCTAAACATTTATTTGAGTTTAAGGTGACACTGGATAAGTGCATGGAAGAGAAGTCCAGTGAAGGTCTTTAAATACACGAAAACACATCCATTTCAGGAAGTGCCCTGATCTGAAGGGAGGATGAGGGAATTCTTGGGAAGTATCTTATCTGCTCGTCCTGTTCTAATTTTTCTCTAGATGTATACTTATGGCCACTGGAGACAGGTTGGTGAACCTGTGGTCTGATCCAGTAGGGATGTTCTTGTATTCCTATCCAGTTTTAAGGAGGTGTTGTCTGTTTTTTCTCATCTTTTCTTACCCCGCTTCCAAGACTGTGCTTCCTTCAGGGTAGTGTTTCCTTTTCCTATCTCACTTTGAGTGCTTTTGTCAATAGAAAAAATAATAAGCATGCTAATCCTTTGTCAAATCCTACAGTATTTTGCTTGCAAAGTGGAGTTGATTAGAGGCTAAGCAGAACACTGTGCATGCTGAATAGCCCTCTGCAAGACCTTAGTGAACATTAGTGTGAAGAAACAGAAATACAACAGAAAATGAATGTCTCCAGCTGTGCAGTGGTGTGCTTTTTAATTGTTCTGTGCTGGAGGATGGAAAAACTGGTTTGGAATAATCTGGGCGTTTAACAGTGCTTTGCTCACCTTCTTTACAGCGTTCCCCCTTTTCTTCATAATATATTCCTGTAGAAGAAAATAATAACCATCCTGACAATTGTTCAAATTTCTTTTAAGAAAAATAGAGTGAGTACATAATTAGCATGGAAATTTAAAGTAGATTTAATAGTTTACTTTTGGATTATGGTAGCATTTTATTTTTTATGATTATGATCCATGGGAACTTTGTCAAATGCTCCTCCATCTTCATAGCTTGTGAGATGAGAGAGCTGGGACAGGAAAACCTTGATTTGCTGTGTAGTTTATGTACTTTATACCAAAACATGTCATGGCATTGTGTCAGTCCTTGCTGTCACTTACTCCTACACAAGGATAATATTTGGCAAAAAGCACATGCTCCACTAATTTTCTGATTCCTAAGGTTAGGTTCCTAAGGAGCACCTATTTTTACTCCCATTTTAACACTGCCTTGTTTTAATTGGTGACACTTAACTTAACTGATGCCATCAATCTCCAAGCTGTGACAGTGACTGATCTGTGGCCTTGTCACCACTTTCCCTAAGAATTAACCAACTAGCCTCTAATTCTTGAATCAGCAGTAGCTGGTTAGTCCCTCTGGACTCCATAGCCATCAGCTCCTTGGTCAACAGCATTCAGTATTCGGAAGCTCTTTAGTCAGCCTGGCTTCAGTCTGCAGAAGCTCCCACGTCCTGAGTCCATGTCCAGCAGCACCTTGGTCCCCGTTCAGGGAACAGCTGTGAGCTCCTTAGTCAACACTGCCCCAGTGCCCAGGAGCTAATTGCTCCCACTGCTCCCAAATCCCTGAGCTCAGGAGCCGGCTCCAGGCAATAGCCACGAGCGCCCGGCTCGGCGCTGCTTCCGTGCCCCCGCGCTCGCTCGGCGCCGGACCCCCCTTCCCCGCCGCCGGGCTCGGGGCTGCCCCAGCGGGACGCGGCGCCGTCCCTGTGCCCGGGGCAGCGGCTGCTTCCCGGCCGCGTCGCTCCCGCGGGGGCCCCGCACCGGGGCGGCGCCGGGCAGCAGCCGGCAGCTTTGGCCCGAGGCCTCGGCCCGAGCGGCAGCTCCGGTGCGGCCACAGCTCCTGCGGCTCTCGCTCCCGGCGGCGGCTCCGGCGGGCTCGGTCCCGGTCCCGGTCCTGGTCCCAGTCCTGGTCCCGGTGCGGCAGCTGCGGCCCCGCCGCTCCCGGCTCCCGCGGCGGGAAGGGAAGGGAAGGGAAGGGAAGGGAAGGGAAGGGAAGGGAAGGGAAGGGAAGGGAAGACGCGTCCCGGGAGCGCTCGCAGCCGCCCTCCCCGGGGCTCCCCGGCCTGTCCCGTCCCGTCGGGCGCCGGGGCCAGCCCGAGCCCCCCGGGGCAGCCCCGGCCCGGGACGGGCCCCCGCGGCTCCCGGGGCGGCGGAGAGACCCCCTGTGCCCCTCGGGGAGCGCCCAGGCCCGGCCCCGCCGCCCCGGCCTCGCCCGCTGCCCCGGGCACCGCCGGCGCCGCTGCGGGAGCCCCGCGGCTCCCCCGTCCCCTCCCGGCGCGTCCCGGCCTCGGCGCGCGGCTCCCGGCGGCCGCGGCTCCCGGCTCCCGGCGGGGGCGGCCCGGGCCTCCGGCTCCTCTGCCCCGCGCACAGACGCGGGCCGGCCCGGTTCTCCCGGTGCCCCCGCGGCAGAGCTAGTGCCCCGGCTGCCCCTCCCGGCCCCGGCCCCGGCCCTCCGCGGGACCCCGCTGCCCGCCGCTGCCTGCTCCTGCTGCCGCTGCCGCCGCTGCCCGGCCGCGGGCAGGAGCCGCAGCCGGGGCCGGGGCCGGGGCCGGGGCCGGGGCCGGGCGGCGTCACCCCGCGCCGGAGCCGCCCAGCGACCCCCGGCGCCCCCGGCCCGGGCCCTCCCCGAGCAGCGCGCGTTTGACAGGCGCCGGCGACAGGGCAGCGCCGCGGCGGCTCCCGGCCGCTTGCGCCGTCGCCCGGGGAAAAGCGGCCGCAGCCCCGGCGCCGCTGGTAGCTGAGCTCGGGAAAATTATCCACTGACCTGGCGACCTGCACTGCGGAAGGAGTTTGAACGGTTACGATTTAGGCCCGGAGCAGCTCTCCTGCCCGGAATCACAGAGGCACAGCATGGCTGAGGCTGGCAGGCACCCCTGGAGATCATCTAGTGCAACCCCCTGCTCAAGCAGTGTCACCTACAGCGCCTTGCACAGGATCGCGTCCAGGCAGGTTTTGAGTATCTCCGGAGAAGGAGACTCCACAACCTCCCTGGGCAACCTGTGCCAGTGCACTGTGTCACCCTAACAGGGAAGAAGTTTTTCCTCATGTTCAGACGGACCTGCCTGTGTTTCCATTTGTGCCTGCTGCCTCGCGTCCTGTCGCTGGGCACCACTGAACAGAGTCTGGTCCCATCCCCTTGACACCCTCCCTTCAGATACTTGTACACGTTGATAAGATCTCCTCTCAGCCTTCTCTTCTCCAGGCTGAACAGGCCCAGCTCTCGCAGCCTTTCCTCATAAGAGAGATGATCCAGTCCCCTAATCGCCTTTGTAGCCCTTCGCTGGACTCACTCCAGTAGTGCCACATCCCTCTTGTCCTGGGGAGCCCAGAACTGGACGCAGGACTCCAGGTGTGGCCTCACCAGGGCTGAGGAGAGGGGGAGCATCACCTCCCTCCACCTGCTGGCAATACTCTGCCTAATGCACCCCAGGATCCCATTGGCCTTCTTGGCCACAAGGGCACATTGCTGCCTCATGGTCAACTTGGTGTCCACCAGCACTCCCAGGTCCTTCTCGGCAGAGCTGCTTTCCAGCAGGTCAACCCCCAACCTGGACTGGTGCAGGGGGTTATTCCTCCGTAGGTGCAGGACCCTGCACCTGCCTTTGCTGAACTTCAGGAGGTTCCTCTCTGCCCAGCTCTCCAGCCTGTCCAGGTCTCTCTGAATGGCAGCACAGCCCTCTGGGGTATCAGCCACTCCTCCCAGTTTGCTATCATCAGCACCAGAGGTGCCTCCTGGCACCGGAGGCTGGACTTTGTGAGGCTGGCTTGTGTGCCTTCCCACCCTCCCCTCTTCATGTCGAGCTCCCCAGGTCACTTGTGGAGTTCTTCTCTGGAAAGAAGAAAGCAAGCAGTGAAGTGACTGTTTTCAAGGCAGGTGTTTTTGTGGAAGAGCCAAGCAGTAGGAACACTGTCATAATACAGCTAAAGTCATTTTACTTTTGTAGACTGCACTTTCTAATTTACATCTAACAAATTAGCAGAGTGTGCTTTAAGGATTAGTAAAGTTCAGTCATGGAGTGTAACAGAAGAAGGTGCCAGCCAAGTCTGCAGATGTTTTGTCCTTTTATTGTTGACAGATCCCAATCATATGATGGAGATCTTCTGGGTACATGGCTCAGCCCATGCGAAGCTCTGTGACTTCGCTGGCTTTCCAGCTGCTGCTTATACACATTACGTATTCTTCATCAAATGGGTTTTCATCTGAAACATACTGCTTTATGGATGCTTAATAAATTAAGCTTCAGTATCCTTCTTGATTTGAAGACAGAAGATAAATAAAGAAGGGAAACTGAGGCAATATAACATTTTAGTTGCCTTTGTAGCCTTTACTTTTCTGTAACACAATCTCTTTTATGCCTAGCTTTGTTGCATCGCAGGGTTCTAGTTTTGACGTCAGAGAAAACGTCGAGTTTCCTAACTGCAAGTTCAGAATGGAGCAGGTAGAAGAGTTGGATAGAGATTGTTTTCTGTATGTTTAAGATAGAAACAAATGATCCACACAGTGGCAACTCTGCGAAACCTGAGCACTTTGAATATACATTCCTTTTGGTATAGAGCATTAAGGTTCGGCACGGCATAAAAGAAGTGCTCAGGTCTATTTTCCTTGTACGCATTTCACCTTCCCTCCACCAGCGTTCCCTCCTTGTGCTTACCATTACTTTTCTCAACAACCCTGTCTTAAGACTACACCAGGTAGCACACGCTAGCTCTTCTATGTCTAACTTCATGCTACGGCCTGAAAGATGCACTCCTGGCGGGGGGACTTCTTGCACAGATTTTACCCGGAAATCCAGAAAACATTGCCTCTTTCGATCGTTGCTCTAGCATGTATCTAGCAAACATGTTCTGGCCCTGCTTAGCATGTCAGCTACTGGCCTATGGGGGTGTTATTTGGTTCTTTTTTCTTTTTGATGAAGGTGTTTGAGGAGCTGCACAATGACCAGAAAGATATGATTTTGACTCCTTGTCTCTTACTGGTGTCACTGAATGTTTAGGTTTAGCTTAAGAGAAAAATTTCTAGCCTCACTGAGCCTTGTGCACAACCGGAACCAAACAGGGTCTCGTGTCCCTTTGTGCTCCTGGTGGCTTTTGCTGCTCTCGGCAAGAAGGAGTTCCTGACGCGCTCCCATATCCTGGCACTGGAAGCTGGACTTTGTGAGGATGGCTTGCGTGTCTTCCCACTCTGCGCTCCTCATGCTGAGAAGGAAAAAGCAGGCAACTGGAGAATACTGCCATTGCCCTCCCCCTTGAGAGACCCCAAACTGTGTGTCTGCCTGTTTCAATTACGGAGTCCCTCAGACCTGTTTACCAGGCCACCTGTGGACTTCAGGAGCTCACAGATGCAGTGTGACTTGAGGAAAAACTGTAGCCTCGACTCAGGCTGGCTCTGAGGCAGGGAGAGCAGCTTTCAAAAGAGACCTTTCTGAAGCTGAATAGCAGAGGGAGCAGGAGAGAGAGGGGCAAGCTGCCTCCTACTGCCTGGTCCTTCTCCATTCCCTTTTGTTCAGCTTCCTTGAGGCCTTCCCACTGTCCCCTGTGTTTCCCTTTCTCCTGTGCTGCAAGTAACAAGCCTTCCCAAGTTGGGTGTTTTCCCCTCCCGCATTGCCGGTGCTCTGGCTTAGTTCCGAGCAGAGCAGAAGAGGCTCAGCTAGGAGGAGCAGCTGTTGGAGAAGGAAGTGCAAGGTGTGCAGTGTAGCAGCTCTGGTGTGCTCAGAAGGTCTTGGGACCTTCAGGTGGCGCTTCTGAGCCGAGAAGATCGTAGAATCTCTGAGCACGGGTGCTGACTCAGGCTTGCCTTTTCGGACCTAGCTGCACGTCTCTCAGTAACTCTAGCTCCGGAGGGATACACTTCTTTGTGGCATGGTAACGTTTACCAAGATGGGTCTAGGTGTTTAGAATTGGGACCTTTTTGGCTGGTGGGAGTAGAGGGGTAAAGCGGAAACGTCAGTGTCCGTGTTTAGTGTTGCTTGTATGAGTTTTGCACAGCTTTGGTGTTACAGTACCACAGCTACTAGAGGCCCGCATCCCGGGTGTTTTCAGCCACGTGCCTCTTAAGAGAAATCCCCAAGCAGGAACTCCTTGACTGGCTGGAGAGCTTCCCTTCTCCGGCCATTGCTGCTCTGTTCCTGATGGGAGTGGCGAATACGCAAGCTCTTTGCTTGCCTTTCCCTCGAGTAGTGTAAGCAAATCGTCTACTTCTTCCTTAACTCTTTTGGCTACGAGCATGGGGGTGCCCAACACTGGTGCAGGTAAAACCCTCACCTTTGTGCTGTGTCCTTTGAAGAGCTGGGACACTCGTGGTGTAGTCAACTGATGGCTTGCAGTCTTGGCAATAAGGTATTGGCCTGTAGGTGTCCCTCTCTAAGGCAGGAGTGACTGTTTGTGGCCCTGGTGATCAGGGGAACAGCACCTTTGGGAAGGGCACGAAAGAGAACGGAAGGGCAGGGAGCTTCCTGCATTTTTCACACCTTCTGGTAGGGCTGGCATTCGTGGGCTGCGGTGGAGCAGCAGAGCTGAGCCTGCCCAGCCACCTGCCCCTGGCTTTCCTAGCAGAAGCACGGACCCTGTGTCTTAAGCACAAGCTCTTCCAGGCAAAGGGCATTGATTACATTTCCTCTTGTCCATTCAAGGTGATGTTGAGTGATTTCTGAGTCACAAAAGCTTGGGGGCAGGGGAGGCAGGAAAGGTCTCAGAGGAAAGAATCAGTGGCCCAGAAGAATGTGCACAGGCAGGGAGGCATTTCTGTCTTTACTCATGGTTCGGCTTGCGCGTCCCCCGACTTCTACAATGACGTCGCAGGAGCGTGAAGGGCTCTCTTCTGCAAGACCGGCCATAACTAGCACGCAGGTGGGTTCTGCCCCTTCCCAGGCGTGGACGTGAATCGTCCGCCTGGACACGAGTTTAAGATGCCCGAGGTGCAAATACTTCTCTTCCTGCAGGACCCAAGTTTCCAATGGCAAGTAGGTGGCTTTGGAACAAAGCGTGGACATGCAGGCGCTGGCACAGTATTTGTTTCTTCTCAGAGCTTGTTGCCTCCTTATTTGCAGAGTCCAAGGCTGCTCTTCAGCTCTGAGGCACTTTGCTGTGGGTTTAGTTAGACGTGAGGAGGCAAAGAACGCCTCTGCCTCTGGAGGCGGCTGGGAAAGAGGCTCTTGTTGAGTCTGCTCCGATTCACAGAGCTGGTCTGTGGGACTTTTTGGCATGACTCCGTTTCCCTCCTGTTCCTGGGAAGTGGCATTTACTTTACTGTTATTTCTCTGTGCCCAGTGAGCGCTTCTCTGACTCCAAGCCAGTGTGTTTCGGTGTTCTCCCTTTTGGACTCCTTTGAGACGAGGGGGCAGGTAACCAATCTCATTTTCCTCAGCCCGCAGTTTTCAGACTGCAAGCATCTCCCATTGTGAGGGCTTTGTTTTTTCTCAGAAGGAAGTTGGGTCTTTGTTCCTATTTCCCCCTGCCGGGAGGCATTTCTTGTGCTTTGCCGTGGAGCAGCTGTTTGCAGATAAAAGCTCCATTGCTCACCACCTTCCGTTTCGGCTGCACGTTAAACACCACCGTTGTTTAGCATGCTGGCCAGGCCCTTATAGCTGTTGCTGTCGGAAGGAGGCCAGCGTGGGCTTCTCTGGGTGTGTACCCCCGAGAAAGGGGAGTGTGTTGACAAAGACATGGTCTGGCTTCTGGCTGGAGGGATGGATGGAAGGAGCAGCTGGAGGGACTTTGTCCACTCCCTAGAGGTCGCCTTCTCTTTCTAGGATAGCTTTATTCCCCGTTCCCGAACCATATGAACACCCGGGATTTTAATCCTTTAAAGGAGGAATTACAGGCAGTAAGGTCAAGCTTGCTCTTTTCGTGTCAGTAGTCTGAAGAAGGAATACAAATACACTCTCATCACCAATGTTAAGGAATTTCTGCTCTTTGGCCAACCCGGGAAGTTATTTTCATTGACCCTGTTTCAAGTTGATGCAACACAAGATGTTGGAGGCAGTCTTCCTGCAAAGGTGTGAGGAATGAAGAACAGAGGAGCTTGTTGGTCTATCATTCAGCGCAGCGTATGGTTCTGTAACATCGCAGCATATGAAAAGGCAGCATTCCTTCTGTAGCAGTCTCGTGTGCTCGTCTACAGCAGCACGATCAGTTTGGCAGCTGCCGAGAGAGAGGTCTTCCTCTCCCCAGACAGCCGCCTAGTTCCAGAACGTTGAATATGCACATACTGGAGAATTATGCCATTGCTGGTTTTCTTGAGCCTACCCTTCTGCAACAGAGATACCCTCTTCTACAGGTGAGCAGCTGAGGCTGTCAGGATGACTTGCCCCTGTGTCTCTGTGGTGGCATGAGGAACGGAGCCTGGAACACCCGAGTCATGAACTGCCCAGTCCCGTCACAGCCATCCTCCATTTTGGTCTCGGTGTAATTAAGTAATGCAGATTATGCTACCTCTGTCTTTGAAGGCTCATTGCAAGAGATCTGAGGAGAGCGAAAGAAGAAGCAACTGCGGATCTGTAGTCTTAGACTTTCTACCAAAGAGTGCATGCAGCATTCACTGTATTTTGGTCTCTTGGGGGACTGCAAGGGTCGTCTTCTCTTGTGATGCTCCGCAGGTTTTCAGCGCTGTCTGATCACACAGCCGGCATCCTCTTTGGCTCTGTTTTCAAGAAGTTCATTGCGCAAAGTTCTTTGGTCTTGCGTTACCAGCCAGTATTGCAGTTACCATCCAAGTTTAGTGGCTGTTTTGTGGGGTACTCCGTTTGGCAAAAAAAAAAAAAAAAAAAAAGCCATTGCCAAGCTGGTTTGATGGCTATCACTGTCCTTTTGGTCTTTAACATACCATCTCTTTGAATTTTTTACAGAGCTTTCTGGGGTGCTGCATCAGTGTCACGTTCGGGCATCAGAAATGGTCCATTTCATTCATCAAATGCAGTATTACATCACATTTGAGGTACACTTTATCCACCCAGCTGGTTGCTTAAAAAAGAAGCGCTTCTAATATGCTGCGCGTGTTGTGTGTGTTAAATTTCAAAGAGCTTGTCATCTAGCAAATCAAAATAGCCCCATCCTGAATCATTGCTCCAGGTACTTGAATGTTCGTGGGATGAACTCTGGAACAAGGTCCGACAAGCACAGGACTTGGATCACATCATTGCGGCTCATGAGGTTTTTCTGGACACAATCATCGCTCGGTGCTTGCTGGATAGTGACTCCAGGGTAAGTCGTTACCTTTGCGTTAAGCTGTAGCTTTTGTGATCTTGGCTCATGGGTTAGCAGTTCTCCTCTGTTATGTTACAGGAACGCCGGGAAAAGTCATTTTTCCCCCTCTGATATAAGACTTGTGGTAGGCTTTGTACCTAGTCCCTGCACACACACGTGGGTGCTGATTATAAAACTTGCTGCAATGATGTGAGCCAGTTGCTTTTGGTCCGGAGAAGCTGCATTCTCAGGCAGCAGCTGACCTGGGGCCCTGCAAAGCAGCCTGTCTGGCTGTGCTTAAAAAGATTAAATTTTTGCGTGTTCCAAAGAGTCTCTTTCACTGTAGAACTCTGCTCAATGTTCTGCTGTTGTACGATCTCACAGGTACCTCTCAACCAGCTTCGGGCTGGTTTCGATCAGATCGTTGAGCTCCAGAATGCCCAAGACGCAATGTACAGAGCTGCTTTGGAAGAGTTGCAGAGCTGAGGTTGCAGTTTGAAGAGAGAAAGAAACAGCGTGAGCTTGAGGTACAGCAATGCTCTCACTAGAACATGGCAGTTAATTGAGGCAGATATAGGTGGGTTTTGCTCTCTAATACTCAGGGTTTTTCTGACAGCATCTAGAGCTGAAACAAAAATTTAATGCTGGGACAAGTGTAAAAGTCATCCGTAGCAGGCAGTGAATTCAAACAAAAGCCCCCGAATGGTGTTTTTTTGCTGCGATAACTCACCCATATTTTCCTTTCAGCTTGTAACAGTACAGTAGGTACAGGTTATTTACAGCAGCTATAATGGCGACTCTGTACCTTTTCAGCACGTGCACAGCATTTCCCAGCGCTTCTCTCCAGCAGTTTCCCCCATAAGATCCATTTCTCTAGTGCCTACAGCTTTGCCAGGATATAGCTACCCTGGATGAAGTGCTGCATTGCCAAAAGAGTTCAGTTCACATGCAAGTTTGAGGGAAAACAGGTCAGAAGTGCTAAGGTCAGAAGATGCTGGTGGCTGTTGTTGGAGGCTGTACTGATCCCAAGCTATTGATGCAAGGACTTCAAGTTTGGGAGCAATTTGCCCTCTGGCTCCAAATATGGCATTTTTCCTGCCTGTGAAAAATTGTGCTCAATTCTTTAAGAATTGAGAGCCCAGAATAAATTGTCATTTGCACGTTCAGAAGAACTGCTAGAGGTTGGCGATTTAGCTTCTGTCTGCCTGGACTATATTCTGGCTCAGCCCCACCATGAATTTCCCAGGCAGGACCTCCCTGGCCAGCCTCCGTCATGTCTGAAGGTCACTGGGCGCTCTCCCTACGCATACGTCCACACTAGCATTTCAGCGGAGATCAGGAGCGAGCTCTTGAAGTGAGTCTTCCCACGCTCCCTACCCCCTGAGCTGCGCTCCATCCTGGGGAGAGCTCCCGCAGCCCCTTGGCTGCAGCTGAAGGGCAAGAGGGGCTGCAGGCCTGTGCCTCCCGGGTCCTGACTGCTGCCGGCTGGGCAGTTTATAGATATTATGATATAATCGTTGGCTGCCTCCACGACCGGACCTAAATGCCCCCAGGTTTCGACCGGCTCCAGCTGGTTCCAGTGCAGGAGCAGGGAAGCACAGGCGGGGGGCCGGGGGGCCGGGGAGGCGGTTTTGCAGGGGGCTGGACGGCACCGGGCACAGCGGGTGGCAGCTGCTGCTTCGCCCACGGCTGCATCTGGGCCGCGGCCGTTGGCTGCTGGTGCCCAGGTGCCGGCGCAGTGCTGGGGGGCCGCGAGGGCCGCGGCGGGGGCGGCCGGGGCGGCCGGCTGCCCGCGCGTGGCGGGTCCCCTTCTCTGGGGCGGCCGGGGCGGTTTTCCGGGGGCGAGGGGCGGCCGCTGGCGTTGGGTCCAGGTCTCCCGGGCGCCGGGGTGGGGGGCCAGTTGTCCCGGCAGGAGAGGCGGCCGCTGGCGTCTGCGCCGGATCTCTGGGCTGCGCGGAGGTTCCTGCGGGGAGAGGTGGCTGTTCAGGACACGCAGGCTGTGGGTCCCAGGGCGCCGGAGAGCCTGGAGCTGCCGGGGCGCAGCAGCCCCGCGGTGTGGACGGGCTCCGAGGGCTGCTGCTCCGGGCCCCATCGGCCGCCTGGCTGGGCCAGGCCACAGCTGATGCGAGGGTGCCGGCGGAGCGGCGTGCAGCCCCCGTGGTGCCTGGCACCCTGCCTCCGAGTAGGAGCTGTGGGGTACCGAAAGCTACACGTAGAAAACAGGGCACACTTGCACCCACACAGCGCTGGTTTTGCTCCCCTGCACCGGCCACCCAAGCCTAGCGGCCTCTCAAGTTCTTCTTGGCCCGTACCACATTGACCTGCCTTCTCTGCACACGCTGGGAGGGGGATCGAACTCTGAGAAACAGCGGGGACTGAAGTACTGCACAGTATGCCAGAATCTAGGAGAACTGCCTAGTCTTACTTCTCAGCGCGCCTGACAAAGACCAATACTCAACTTGTAATATTTGACTGACAGCGACTACCCAGGGCATCCCCAAGGAAACAAGATCACAACTTCTGCTGCAATGACAGCTAGGCTGAGCAGCACATTTGGAATTAATGGCATTAGATAACAAGGTGATTTCTGTCGCCAAATTCCCTCGTAGTGGACTGTAGCTATTGCAGTTCTTACTTTCTATGGCAATCTCGCCCTTCTTTGTTTCTCTTCCTGACTTGGCTTTGCCTTCGTCTGTGCCTGCGTCTTCTCTTTTAGCAACAGCGTCAGTATTAGGTAATACTGGCAACAGCAGGAATGGCTTTCAGCAAAGAATACTCATTGCTACGAACTAAGGGGCCAAATAGAAAATCTTACACCAGAAATCTCAGTAGAGCGCCGTCAACAGCCAACTTTGCCCTCCTGAAGACTACATCTGTAAACTCTTCCTTACTAATAGCAGCCGTCTAATACAGAATTTTAGGGGAAAAAAGCACACGCACCGTTTCCTCTTCCTCCGCAGCAAAATAACTAGGCAGCACAACACTGCTCCAGCCACAAGGATCCCCAAGGCTGCTGCAGTGCCTATCGCGCGATGCTTCCACACGTCTTTTGGCTCTGCAGCAGCTGCGCTTCTCTCACTCGCCAAAGCTGGAGGAAATTACATAAGGCCATATGTTACTGTGTTCTGAACTGCTGATAATCTCACAATGTGTTTGACATTCCCAGGAAATTTCCTTTTTCCCCTTTCTTAGCATCTCTGAAGGAGTGAAATCTCGGGGACTGCAACGCTTCCTTGGTTTCAGTAGCAGCAAAAAGTGCCCAAGTCACTGCAAATGAGCACGCTTTGGAGTCGCTCTTTAGCCTCTCAGCCTTGCTTACGTTCTGCGATGGCCATAATCCAGTTCTCCCAATTGGATGGGTTTGCTCCCCCTTTCTGGCGATCCTTTACATCCCACAGTTCCTTTGGTGCTCTCTCGCCTTTCTGAGGCTCAAAAGTGCTGCTGCACGGAGGCATGCTCTGACCCTTTGGGACAAGTCGTCCCACTGAACAAGACTCATTAGGCCAGGCGGAGAGCACTCGGCGGTGCTCATCTGCTTTACCAATAACTCCTTTGAGTGACGTGGACAAAAGCCATCCCGGGTCCAGGGAGTGTCACTCCGACTCTTCCCTCCCCGGGCGGCACACTTGCCCCGAGGGGAAAGAGTCAGGCTCTCTTGGGCTCTGGCTTCCATAGCCAGTGACACCGGTATTCCTGGCTACACCGTGGGCCGGCTCCAGCTGAAATGGTGCTGGCTGCGCTCCCCAGCCCAGCAGCCAGGGCCGGCTCCTCTGGGGCGGCTGGCAGCAAAGGAGACACCTGAAGCTGGCTCTCTCCCTTTGCCTTTTCTCCAACACAGGCACCACCTCCCCTTCCTCCGCCCTCCGCTCTTCCAAACACCACTTGTGTGCTCCACATCTTCAGAACAACTCTCTCACTTAGGCATCCCTGCAAGACTGCTCAGTACCTCGGTGCTTTGGAAAAAAGGAGTATTTCCTGTCGTGGAGGCCTTCCCCGGGCCGTGACACACTTGGAAGCCCTGTCAAGAATCAGAGAGAGGTAAAGCCTCAGCACTGCTCAGGCACACAGCATGCAGAAGGACGGACGAGCTTCCCTCCAAACCCCTGCCCCACCGCTGAATCAGGGCATCGCTCGGGACCTCCTTTCACAGCAGGCATCCCACTCTGTGCTCCTTCTGTGCCTAGGGCCTCTGGGGACTCCCTGCAAGTTCTGAGATGCAGACACGGCAGGAGGTCGAGTCGATTAAGAGTTGTGGAGCCTGTGGAACCTGCACTCAATGTGGTTAAAACTGCCTCGTTCCCCAAATGGCAAAGCCCCGAAATCCCTGGGAGCTGCTTGGGGGGTGGGAAGTGAGGCTGTCTAACAGGACCCACAAAGGTTGCTATGCACATCTCGGGCACACTAATTGCAATCATCTCCACACGCCAGAGACAAAAGTCATCTTCAGAAAGCCGCTCCTGGCTTGTTTCAGAACACTTCCGGCGCCCTCATACTTGAACGTTTGGTTGCTGACATGCTGTGCAGTAGTGGGCCCCCAGGGAAGAGCCTGCAGACACACAGGGATTTGGAGTTCCTACACCAGATGAAAATGGACAGCAAGTACCTGGCATGCCCGCTGCTTGAATTGCCTCTCCTTCTTCATCAGGGACTGCCGGAAAGGTCTCCTTCTCCAGGGTCTCCTGATGATTCTCTTTGGAAAGAAAGCAAGACAGCTTGATTAGAAGGAACTGTTCCTCATCCACTTCCTCACGGTATCTTCAGGAGGCAATACTTTTCAAAAGGCTTCAGGAAAAACCTCAGAAACAAAACCTGGCGTTTCAGGGCGGGCACCCGGTCACTAGCCCAAACAATGTGTCCTTTGTAGAGAAAAATCAAAGCGCACAAAATCTTCCAGATAACCAATACGGGCAGCAACACCGGCTGTTTGGGTGGGGAGACGAGACAATTGCATGTGATCCTCTCGTTCCCATTCCACTTGGTGCCTTTTTGAGACTTGGCAAGAGAGATTTGGCATGATGAGCCTTGTTTCTCAGAAGGCCTTTTTCCCAGCTGAACCGGCTACAGCTTTTTCCTGCTCTCTTCGAAGGAAAGCATTCAATAAGGCTCATCACGCCAAATCCACCACACAGTACGCACAGCAGTCACATAGAGTGCACTGAGCCCCAAGCTCTTGCCGCTCTATATCCAGGGCGCTTTCACAAACATGGTGAAGAACACGCTCGTAGAAGAGACCCCGAACAAGCTCTGCAGCTTGCCAGCGCCTGCAAGGTGTGAAATGGTGCGTCACTGCGGCAAGGCTCTGGTCAATCCCTTTCTCCTGCGTAAGCTACAGCTTATCCATTCCTGTTTCTAAAACCTCGGGTTTACAATGATTGCGCTTAACACACAGTGAAATCTACCCACCAGCTGCTCTCTCCAAGTCCTTCAAGATTTCCTGGAGGACTTCAGAAGATCTCTGAGAAGGCTTTCCTGTTTGGGCCTTGTACTTTCTTCGCCAAGGACCTAAACAGAAAGGATGAAGCTGAATTTCACATGAACGAGACATGCACAAAGAAATGCTGCTTCTTTCAAGTAAACCAAAACAGTAGGAGAATAGTCACGACCCACCTGCACGATTCCCCAGAGTCTCTAAACCTGCATCCAGCTGAGAAGCTGCAGAGACATCCTCTACGGCCACATCTGTAACCAAAGAGACGAGCAGAGCTCTTTCCGTAGGCTGCTTCAGATTTGAATGGGAGTCAATGAGCATGGAATGTATCATTAGACCAAGGCACTTGTCCCGCCCTTCCACTCCTGAGTCTTCTGCAAACACTTATCGGGTACCTGCAAAGGCACCATGTGGCTACAAATCTGAGCATGCGGGGAAAGGATGCCCTGGAGTTCACACAAGCTGTAACCTCAACCCCCAAAACCTGCTGCCTTTGCTGTAGGCGCTGCAAGAAGCACAAGGCTGGAGGAGCCAGGCAGAACACCCACCGTACATCTCTGAAGCCCTCCCAAAGCCCACTCTGCTCCTCTGCAGGCATGAGCCTCGGCCAAAGAATTAAGCTACACGGCCCATGAATAAAACTCTCAAACAAAATGCTCATTCCAGGAAGTGAATAAATCTCCACCGCTTACTCCTCGCATGCCCCTCAGGCTCAGAGATGGGATCCAGCTGAGCAGCTGGAAGGCCACTGCCTGCAGGAACGCCTGTAAGCAAACACAGACAAGACAAGTTTTCATCACGTGGTGCCACATACTTCCGCAGAAGTGACTTGCCGTGAATTTCCGGAAGGGGAATGGGGGACACACATGTAGGTCGAGAGTCTCCCAGCTGCAGGAGGGCCAGGGGGACTTGTTGGCTGGGACCTGGCACCTCTCCAAATCCTCCTTCAAGGCGCTACCCAACAGCCCCCAAGCACCCCCAGGACAAACACCCGGCCCCTCGGTGCTTCCTTCTGCGGAGGTCTCTAACACACACCAGGGAAACCAGAACTTTACCAGCAGGCAAGCTGTAGAACCGGAGGACAACAAGGATCATTTACATTGCTCACGCACAGGAGCCCGCGGGCCGGTGGAAGACCGAACCAGCGTTACCCCTAGTTGTTCTGCTGCCCTTTGGTCAGGGGATGTGTGCTGCAGACTTTGGCTTCCTCAGGAGGGCGCTACAGAGTGAGAAAAGAAAGGCCTATTTGTTCAACTGACTGTCTGCTGACTACTCACCTCCAGGTTCAAATCCAGGGTCCAGAGGAGAAGACAAAGGTCCATCACCTATGCCCACATCTGTAACCAAACACACATAGGAACAACTCCCATTACACAGATTTCCATATGCTTCTTCAGATTTGAATGGTAGTGAACGACGGCGGGGAACACAGAATCACAGCTAGGCACTTGTCTTGCCCTTCCACTCACGAGCATCTTGCAGACGCTCACCATGTGCGTGCCCAGGCACCGTATGGGTACCAATCTAAGCAGGCACAGAGCTGCCGCGGGAAAGCACACCCTGCAGTTCACACAAGCTGTAAACTCAACCCCAACAAGCCCGCTGGCTTTGCAGCAGGCTTTGGAAGCAGCACAAAGGCTCTGCAAGGCAAAGCACCCCGAGGCACATCTCTGAAGGCCTCCCGAGTCCCACTCTGCTCTTCCGTCTGTGCGAGCAGCAGCCAAGCACTTATTCAGTTACACTCCACACCAAGAAAAGTTGGAAACGGAAAAGCTTCTTCTGTGAAGTGAATGCATCTTGACTACCTACCCCGCGGATCCTCCCGAGGCTCGGGAAGAGGGTACAGCTGAAAATCTGGATAACCATTACCTACAGGCAGAGCAGAAAGCCAACACATAGGTGGCCAGTTTTCCTTACAAGCTGCTACCAGCTTCTTCACAAAGCAGGTGTAATGAATGGAAGGGGGGGGTCACGTCATGACATGGGACATATATGCAGGTCGAGAGTCTCAAAGCTGTGGAGGGGCAGAGACGACCTTTGGCCTGGCACCTGGCAGCTCTCAAAGTAAAGAAATGCTCACAACTTACCCCTGGGGTGCCCCCGCGGCTCTAAAGCCCTTGGACGACCTGAAGAGCAAGTATGAAGTACAATTTCATGTCAACAGAATAGTACAAAGTAAGTTCTTCTTCTTTCAGGGAAGTAAAAATGGACTACGTACCCCTGGGAAGACCCCAAGGCTCAGCAACAGGATGCAGCTGAGAAGCTGGATAAACGCCCACTACAGCCGCATCTGTAACCAAGCCGAGACGGGAACAGTTCTCATTAAGTATTTCCATAGACAACTGCTGATTTGAAGGGTGGTGAATGACGGGGAACATATAATTACGCCATACTTCTGCTCCCGTGCACCTTGCAAACACCTAGCGGGTGTCTGCACCGGCACCGTATGGGCATAAATGTCAGCAGGCACAGAGCTGCTGGGGGAAGGGACGCCCTGGAGTTCACACAAGCTGTAAACTCAACCCCATCATGCCCCCGGGCTTTGCAGCAGCCACTGGCTCAGGGGCACTCGCCAACAGCTCTTTGCGAGCCAAAGCGGCCAGCACAGATCTCGGAAGCCTTCCCCAGGTCACACAGGCAGGTCGAGAGCCTCACAACTGCAGAGGGGCCGGGGGCACCTGTTGGCTGCGACCTGGCAGCTCTCCAAACCCTCTGTCCAGGCGCTATACGACAGCCCCCAAGCGCCCCCGGCACAAACACACGGGGCCCCTCGGTGCCTTCTTCCGGGGAGCTCTCAAACGCCCACCAAGGAAGCCAGGACTCTACAAACGGGGAAGCCTCAGCACCGCAGCGCAGGAAGGCTCATTTACACCGCGTGGGCACAAGAGCCCGCCGGCCCGCTGAAGGCCAAAGCGGCGCGAGGACATCCGTGCTTCCAGCCTTTCCAGGGAAGATCCCCCGACGACTCGCCTCCAGCCCGTCCGTGAGGCTCACCGCTGGCACCCGGCCAAGCGCCGCCATCGCCATCGCCCCCAGGCACCGCTGAAGCCACGCGCGGGGACAGCAGCTGCCGCCACACAGCGCCAGGCGCTGCTCCACGGACAGCTCCCGGCGCCGGCGCTGCCCCGCGCAGCGCCCCCAGCGCCCCCAGCCTCCCCGCGGCCCCACGAGCCTCGCGGAGCCGCTCCCGGCCCCCGACGCCGCCGCCGCCGCCGCGGCCCCGCAGCCCGGCAGCCGCCTCCCGCCGCCCCGGCCGCAGCCGCCCCGGCCGCTCGCCAGCCGGCCCCGCGGCCCCCAGGCTGCCGCGCCGCGCCGTGCGGGGGCGGCGGTGCCTCCGTCGCCGCCCGCCCTACCTGGGCCCGGCGCTGCCCGCGGAGCAGCCCGGCTGTCCCGGGCACGCAGGGCCGCCAGGAGGCCGAGCAGCAGCAGCAGGCGGCGGCCGGGGGCGGACGCCCCCCGCGCTCGCACCATGCTGCCCGTCGCCAGCAGCCGCCCCCCGCCGGCGCCCTCGAGCAACGCGCGCGCGGAGCGGCGTCTGCCGGGCGCAGCGCAACAACACGCCGCAACACGCCGCAGCGCAACGCAGCGCAACACAGCGCAGCGCAGCGCAACGCGGGGCCCCTCTGTGAGCTCACGGGCGCCCTCCGCGCGCCTCCGCGGGGGCGCCAGGGGCCGCGCACCCCCGCCGCGGCCCGCGCTCCCTCCGCGCGCCGGCGCCGCCCTGTGCGGGCAGCCCGGGCCTGCTGGCGGCCGCGGTTGCTGCTGCTGCTGCTGCTGCTGCCGCCCTCGAGGAGCCCCTCGGCGGCAGCCCGGCTCTCTGCCCGCACGCTCGGGCCCCTGCGCTCGCCTCGCTGCTCTGCAGCTCCGCGCCAGCGCCTGCTGCAGCCTCGCTCCCTGCTCTCCTGCCCGCCCCCCCTGCAGCCGCTTTGCTCCAGCCCCAGCTCTGCGCTTCGGCAGCTGGCCCGGGGGCAGCTGTGGAGAGGCGTGGGGGCTCCGGCGCCAAGCCTGTGCCCCAGCTCCCATCACCCGTCAAGCTGCGTTCCGTTCTCCTGCTTTCTTGCTGGCACCGCTCCCTCTGTACGTTTGGCCTTAGCACGAACATTTCTAGCCTCGCTGAGCCTTGTGCACCGCCTGAAGCAACCAGAGCTCTCCTGGTGCTGTACATTTCCCTTAGTGCTCCTGGTGGCTTTGGTGCTCTCTCCCAGCAAGGAGGAGGTCCCGACGCTCTCACATATCACAGAATCGCAGAATCACAGAATGGTTGAGGTTGGAAGGGACCTCAGGAGAAGGTCATCTAGTTCAACACCCCTGCTCAGGCAGGGTCACCTAGAGCACATTGCACAGGATCGCGTCCAGGCGGGTTTGGAGTATCTCCAGAGAAGGAGACTCCACAACCTCTCGGGGCAACCTGTGCCAGTGCTCTGTGTCACCCTCACAGGGAAGAAGTTTCTCCTCATGTTCAGATGGACCTGCCTGTGTTTCAGTTTGTGCCCGCTGCCTCGCGTCCTGTCACTGGGCACCACTGAACAGAGTCTGGCCCCATCCCCTTGACACCCTCCCTTCAGATACTTGTACACGTTGATAAGATCTCCTCTCAGCCTTCTCTTCTCCAGGCTGAACAGGCCCAGCTCTCTCAGTCTTTCCTCATAAGAGAGATGCTCCAGTCCCCTAATCACCTTTGTAGCCCTTCGCTGGACTCGCTCCAGTAGTGCCACATCCCTCTTGTACTGGGGAGCCCAGAACTGGACGCAGGACTCCAGGTGTGGCCTCACCAGGGCTGAGGAGAGGGGCAGGATCACCTCCCTCCACCTGCTGGCAACACTCTTCCTCATGCACCCCAGGATACCATTGGCCTTCTTGGCCACAAGGGCACATTGCTGCCTCATGGTCAACTTGGTGTCCACCAGCACTCCCAGCTCCTTCTCCGCAGAGCAGCTCTCCAGCAGGTCAACCCCCAACCTGGACTGGTGCAGGGGGTTATTCCTCCCCAGGTGCAGGAACCTGCACTTGCCTGTGTTGAGCTTCAGGAGGTTCCTCTCCACCCACCTCTCCAGCCTGTCCAGGTCCCTCTGAATGGCAGCACAGCCCTCTGGTGCATCAGCCACTCCTCCCAGTTTGGTGTCGTCAGCAAACTTGCTGAGGGTGCACTCTGTGCCTTCATCCAGGTCACTGATGAAGAGGTTGAACAAGGCTGGACCCAGTACTGACCCCTGGGGGACACCGCTACCTTCCTTGCTTCCTAGCTTCAAGGACAGCACCTGGGAACATGGCTATATCGGATCAGTCAGGAAAAAACAACAGCCAGCTGTAACCGAGAGTGAACTTTCTTCATTATAACAAACACCATTATAATGCTAAAACTCACCCCCACCAGGCTGAAGACCCCCAGCCGTGGGAGCCCCTTCCCCACCGGGCGTGCGGAAGTGAGAAGCGCAGCGGAAGCAGCCCGCAACTAACTGAACCCGGCCTGTACCGGGGCAGGACAAGAGGCAGCTTCTGGCCGAGAAGACCCGTCCGGCCGGAGCGATGCCGAGCAGCCTGGCTGCTGCCTTTGGGGATTCACCCCCGGCGCCGACCGCGCGCAGCCGCGAAATAAACCCACGTCTCGGCTCCGTGGGCGGATGGACTCGTTGCAGCCCGGGCGACGAAGCCCCGATTTGGGACAACGCCGCCAGCAACGGCGCCCGCAGGGGCCGCGGCCGCCACGTGCCGCCTCGGGCAGAGCCGCGCCGCGCCGGTCACGCGGGGCACGAGCGGCCCCTTTGCGCCCTGCGGCGCCGCCACGCGGGACCCCGCGCACGGCGGCGCTTGGGGCAGATCCGCCGCGGCCCCGGGCGCCCCGCGAAGCCCCGCGCGGCTCCGTCCCGGCGGGGTTGGGGGGGGGGAGGGGGGCGACGATGCCCCGCGCCGCCGCCCGTCACCGGGCTGCAGCCAACACGGAGCGACCCGCCCCGGCCCGCGCCCGCCCCCGCGCCGCCCTCAGCCGGCCCCGGCCCCCGCGCCGCCCGCGGCAGGCAGAGCCGAGCCGAGCCGAGCCGAGCCGAGCCGAGCCGAGCGCGGGGTCCCCGCGCCGCCTCCGGGGCCGGCGCGGCTGCAGCCCGGGACGGGGATGGCGGGCGCGGGGGGCGCAGCGCAGCACCGGGGCCGAGGCCGGGGCCGGGGCCGGGGCCGGGGCCGGGGCCGGGGCCGGACACGGGCAGCCCGGGCCCGCGGCGGGGCAGCGGCACCCGCCGATCGCCCCCGCGCTGCCGGGACGAGAACGGCGCGCTCGTGACACGAGTGGCGACGGGGGCGGGGCCAGGGGAGCGGGGGCGGGGCGGGGAGGGAGAAGGGCGGGGAATGGGGGCGGGGCCAGGGGAGCGGGAGGCGGTGGGCCGGGAGGGAGCGGGGCTGGGGGCGGAGCCGGGGGAGCGGGGGGCGGGGCACGGCACTGGGGTCGGGCCCGGGGGCGGGGCGGGCGGCAGGGCGCGTGCGCGGGCTGCGGCGGGCGGCGCGCTCAGTTCGGTGCCTCGCGGCTGGCGGCCGCTCGCTGCCTCTGTGGCTCCGTCACGGCGCGGGCGCTCGGGGCCGGGCGGGCGGCGGCGGCGGCGGCCCCAGGTGAGGAGCGGGGGGGCTCGGCCGCGGGGCCGGGCGGGGGGAGCCGGGGCCGGGGCTGCGAGCGCGGCTGGGGCTGCCGGGCTGCGGCGGCCGGAGCCGGGCCCTGCTTCCTCCCGCTGCGGCCGCGGCTCGTGTCCCGCCGCGCCGGGCCGGGGGCTAAAGCGCGAAGGGCCGGAGCCCGGCGCCCCCCCCGCCCGCCCGCCCGCCCGCCCGCCCGGGCTGCCCCGCACCCGGGGCCGGGGCCTCCGCTGCCCTCCGCTCCGCTGCCCTCCGCCGCCCTCGCCGCGGGGCCGCCCCGGCGCAGCTCCCGAGCAGGGCCCAGAGCCGCCCGGGGCCGCCCGGGCTGGGGCTGCTGCGCCGGGCCCCGCACACGGCCGGGGCAGGGGCGGGCGGGGGCGACACGGGCCGCGTGCGGGGCTGCGGGGCCGGACACGGGCTGGGGGAGCCCGGCTGCTCCCGGGGCTGGAAGCACGGCCTCATTCCCGGGGGTTTGGGCCCCGGAGCAGCGGCCGCGGGGGGCTTTGGGGGCTGGAGGAGGGAGGCGAGGTCGCTGCTTCCAGCTCTGCCGGGAGGGGCCGAATGCTGCGTTTTGGGGGCCCCAGGCTCCGCGTTCAAGCGGGTGCCGCAGGCCTGTGTTTCTGAGCTCAGCAGCAGGGCTGAAGCCCTGGGTTTGGGGTCAGAAACAGGCTTCGGGGGCTGTTTTGGGGGGTGGAGAGGGAGGCTCAGGCCTGCCTTTAGGGGCCCGAAACAGGGGCTTTTGGTTGGCTGTTCTGTGGTTGCAAACAGCAACTAAGGCCTGTGTTTGGGGGGCCTGAAAGGGAGGCTGAGGTGGCTGTTTCTAATCCTCAAAGTGGAGACCAAGTCGTATGTTGTCAGGTCCAGAGACAGAGACTAAGGAGTCGCATGTTTCTGGGACTTGGCAGCGGAGGCGAGGTCAGCTGTTTTGGGCACTAAAAACAGAGGCCAGTGCTGTGTTTTGGGGCCACCGAGGGCAGCTTAGTCCCTGTTTTCAAGCACAAGAACAGGTGAATGAGTCCTGCATTTTGGGGGCCCAAAAGAGAGGCTAAGCCCTGTGTTCTGGGGGCCACAAATGGAGGCTCCCTTGGCTGTTTCTGTGGCTGAAAACACAGACTGAGTCCTGCGTTTTGGGGACTTGGAAACAGAGGCAAGTTTGGCTGTTTCCAGCCCCAAAGGGGAGGCTGAGGGGGCCCTTTTTGGGGTGGGGGGAGGCAGTGGGATGGGGGGGGGAGGGAGGGTGCGTGGACCCTCCCCGAAGGGGGGGGGTCCATCCGCAAGTGCCCCGAGGGCAGGGAGGCTGGCATGCACCAGGCCGAACCTCGCGTCTGAGATAGGTTTCTGGCGCAAAAGTGGTTTTGGGGAGGAGGAAACACCAGGAGACACCATCTTCCAGGGCCAATATTTATTCAACATTCATCCAAGACTTTCACCACTAATTAACCAATGAGCTTGGAAGTATTGAATCAGTCCTGACCAGGGAGTCAATATCGATTCAATATTCACAAGCTAAATGCTCAATTAGTTTGAGGAGTCAACAGGGAGTGGACATATAGAAACCAATTAGTCAACATTCACACAAGACTTTCCGTAAGACTAAGCTTGTAATAGCAGACATAAGGGAAGACTATTTAGACCAGAGAAGACAAATATGGTTACAAGCCAGTTTAGTAAAAGTAGGATGACGAAATACTGAAAATGTTTTCTTTGCTGTATTATTTTGCTACAGTAAGAGCCTGAACATTTTTTCTTCAGAGCATTACTGTTCTTCAGTTAGAGAAGGGCACTGGGAACATGTACTACTTTGTTTTGTTAGAAGTGAAAAATCTATTAAAGCAGATTATTTCATTTCAGAGTGATTGAACCAATTCTGATTGAGTGAGAACAGACAAGATTCTTTTATGCAAATCTGAAGCAAAATCAAACAAACCCAAATATTTTAAATCTCTCAAAAGTTCGTTTTATATGTGAATATGCTTTAGGGAACAGAGAATATAAATGTTGTTAATTATCTGAGCGAGATTACCATTTCTGATGTACTTTCTGGTTTTAGTCAGCAATAACTTTACAAGTGAGTATTTTTGAGGGAGTGAGAACATCATGAGAGAGTATGATCATCTGGATTTCTCATTGTGCTTTTGTTTTTTTTGTTTTTCCTTTGGGCATTAATTAAACACCTGAAATTTTCATACCATATCGGAAGTTAGTCATTGAACCTTTCCAAATTAGCTCTGCATATTCAGTTTTGTGCTGGACAGGTGTTCTGTTAGTATGAAACATAGTGCAGTTATAATATGCCAGATCTGCACACACAGTTGTTCATGCCTTACTTGAGTGCTTAGCTGATGGTTTGTAGCAGTGCTGTTCACTGACTTGTACAATGCTAATGGTATAGTGTTAAGTTTTTTGGACCCTCTTCTCTCATGCTTATCTTTCTTTTAAAGGATATCAATCAGAAGCTGCAAGAAGATAACCAGGAGCTGAGAGACCTTTGTTACCTTCTTGCCTTTCTGCCTATCATCATCCAGAAAGCATCCCGTGAGTGGCAGAGACTGGGCAGGCACAGTGCTAGCATTATGCACAAAGAGGTTGCCTTATACCTACAGAAGCTGAAAGGATTGGAAGTGAGGCAAGAAGAAGTGGTTAAAGAAAAGCTGGAGCTAAAAGAATAGCGTGTGTTGCTGGATGAGGAGAAGACTGGTGGAGCAGGCAGCCGGAGCTCTGTTGACAGCCAAATCAGCCTGTGCCAGTTAACTGCAACAAGCACATCCATAAGAGATGTTGGTGATGGGAGTAGTACTTCTAGCACTGGAAGTCCAGGCAGTGCAGACCATCATAAACATCATCCAAGTACTAGTCCAGAACACCTTCAAAAAACCAGGGGTGAAGGAAGCCCTGAGCATCAGAAACACAGGAGCATCAGCCCCGAGCATCTCCAGAAGCCTAGGGGTTCTGGCAGTCCTGATCATCACCTGAAAGGACCAAGTCCAGAACATCACAAAACCCTTGTCAAAGCACCTGAGCAACAAAAGCACAGCAGCAGCAGTCCAGAAACTCTCCCAAAGCACATTTTGAGTAGTAGCCCTGAACACTTTCAAAAGCACAGGCCTGGCAGTAGCCCTGAGCATCAAAAGCACAGCAGTGGCAGCCCAGATCATCTTCAAAGCACACACCAAGCGGAAGCCCAGAACATCTGCACAAAGTGAGGGGTACGAGCCCTGAGCACCTCAAACAACATTTTGGAGGGAGCCCAGAGCATCTCAAACATCTCAGTGGAGGCAGCAGAGAAGGTCCCCTCAGGAGACAAGTAGCAGATGACCTGTCACCTCACCACAGAAGCATATACAATGGAATGAATGGTGGGTCAATTTATTTAGTGAGAGCTCGTTTTTCAAAATTCCTAAGGCAGTTTCAGTTCTGTGTCAACACTTTTGGAAAAAGAATAGTATTTTATGTGAAATGAAAGGTAACAAGTCTGATGTTAGTATTAACTGACTTGATAAATAATCGGGGTGTACCCAGTTGTCCTTCTGCCAGGTTTTAGGTGGATTGATGAAAAAGTGGAGGAAAAAGTTCATCTTGAGTGCTTGTGTAAGGTATCAAGAAGCAACTTTTGGACTTGCTTCTGCCCGGTGGTTGGTAGACATAAACTGTCCCTCTGTAGACTTATGTTTACATCAGGTATCAGCTAGGGAGGAGTTATGTGTGTTTCTTATCCTGTCTGTATTTGAGTCAGCAGAAGGGAGGTGAATGTCTCCAATTTCATTTCCACCTTTCTAAGCTAGTCTGTCTCTAGCTTTGAAGATTTTAACATTTCCTCTTTATTGATGGAATACTTTTCCATAAACTCTGGAGAAGATGCCAGATGAAGAGCTAGGCTCAATATAAATGAATCTGATACTCCTAAAGCTTTCCAAAGCCTTGATTTTTGCATGTATTTAATTATAACGAATTAAAAGTTAAGGAAGATCCTAAGGGATATTTGTTGTTATTGCTGCCCTTTAGGAAGATACCCAATGAACATGCCTAGCTTTAAGGAGCTGATATCCCCACTGATTGCAATTAACTTTTTTTTTTTAAGATAGGCACAATGTAAGTGTCTTGGTATTTTGGGAGACAAGTGGTTATGACAATATTATTGAAATGAATATGGATTGGAATAGAGGAAATGATTAAAAACAAAATTCAAATAAACATCTTCTGTTGTTGAAATAACTTTTTGTAGACTTAGCAAAATTTCTGTAGTCTACTCTTTTCTTCTACATGCTCTGAGATCTTTTCATAAAAGAAGTCAGCATCTTATTTATAGCTGAAAACTCATTTCTCAGTTCTTTGTACGTAGATTTGAAACAGAGCTCAGAAGAAAGTGAGGATTTTGCCATAGTAACTTGTCTCGGATGGAGTTCATGTGTTGCCCTTTTATAAGCAGCTGCGAGAAGTCTTTCTGCCATCGCTGGAACTGACTGCTTGTTGTTGGATCTGCTTGTGAGATGGAGACAGTGAGCTCTGTGCCGGGTGCTGTCCTCAGCATTTATCATGTTGCTGTCTCGCATCAGTCCATTCATCTTTGATGAATAACTTGCAGAATGCCTTCAGCTGAGATCACCTGCTTTGTAGGTGTAAGTCCAGATTACTTTCAGTGACATGTGCGTATTCCACAGGGCTGATAACCCCCAAAGCGGTAAGTGTGGAGACTTCAAATTAATTTTTAAAACAGGTAATTAATAAGGCGAATGTATGAAAACTATGTGAAGATGCAAATAAGTAAGTTCTAAAAGTTGACCTTGCAAAACTTCCTTTAAATGCTGTATTTCTTTCTCCATTCAGTTCAGTTAAAATAAGGGAACAACACTGACTTGTGAGTAGCATGTAGTATGGAAACACACTTCCTAGAGACTTCTTACTTTTGCCCATGATGTTCACGAATGTATTCACTGGTTACGTAGAAAGGTGATTTAAGGGCTTAAGTATGCATTTTTCAAACTCATTCACAGACAAGGATACAGGTTTTCTGCTCCCAGCACGGTGGGCTTTCTGGTGTTTTCAATCCAAGTAGTTCTTTTTTGTCCTGTTTTTAACAGTGGGACGACAGCAGCTGTTACTTTAAACCTGAGGTGACTGACCCGCTTTGTGCAGGGCATCTCAAATAGCCGCAGCTGTGACTCAGGTAACAGGGAGCTGGAGAGGGGAGCCAGTGATTTGGGAGTCTGTTTATCGACTTGAATCAGAGCATCGCCTGTCCCACCCTTTGTGTTAATCACTTTTGCAGAGGAATTTGCACACGGATAAGTTGTCAAGCCTCTCTTATGTTTATGTAATTTGATATAAGCATGAGGTAGATGTTGGCTGTGAGTTGACTTCTGGCTTTGGTCTGACTTTTTGTCTCATTTTGGTCAAGTGTTAAACTCTTGTGAGCTTTGCTGTAAGGAATAACCCTTAAAAACTTGAGGAAAAGACTTTGTCTTCACATCCTCACAGCTAGGCTCAACTGCTGCTCTCCTCCCTCCCCCCCCCTGCCCCGGCCTTTTAGGGAAGAAGTTGAACAAAAGTGCTAGAAGTGCTGACCAATATAATTTACCATCACTGCAAATGTAATCTGTAAACCTTAATTGGCATGTTTTGTGTGTTCCTGTATACATGAACCTGCCAACTGAGTACAGACTGGGAGCTGTACATTGAGCTCGTAGCAAAAATGCCAATTTTGCATCTGCAGCAAGAAATGCTAAAACTGTGCAAACATAGGTAAGAAAGTGGCATGGAAACCTGGCCTTAAACTCAGATGAGCAATATAAAAGGATGCTATTTTTGAATCTTATCCCCAAATCAAGTAGTAAGTCTATTATATCATGTTGGTGAAAACCTAGTTTACTTTAAAATTCAGACTATATTCAGCTAGTAGGCTGAGTGTGTGGCCATTTGATTATTTTGCAGGGCATTTCCAATGTTACAGCAGTACTTCTGTGACTGTCATTTGTTTGACCAGCAAGAATGAAGTTTTTGTGTTGATAAATGGTAAATGGTGAAGAGTAACATCTTTTGACTCTTCTGTAGAAATAATATATTTTAACCATGTAATTGGAACTTACCCGGCTCAGTAGAGGCCTGGCCCATCTCCCTTTGGATGAGATGGAATGGCCTCCATTGCCTTATGTGGACTCCAAATCAGGTCTGAGAGGAGAAGGTATTCCTCTGCATATCAGACCTTGCTCTGAGAAGTACTATACTGTCCACCTGAAATTGCTCTTCTTTCTTGGAAAGCATGTTTGCAGACAGCCCAGCTGTTTCTGTTGAAATAAAATCTTCCGCCCATAACTAATAGCTCCTATTTACCCTGAGTTCTGGTCTTGTTAGCACTTGCATGACCACAGGGAAGCAATGTATTCAGTCATGTGCAGTTATCTATACCAAAATTTTGTATGTAAATGTACAGGGAACAGAGATGGAATCTCTGCAGGCTTTAGTCAAACTCTTAAGCAATATAATGTTGTGATGGTTTCAGAAATGCGGTGTGTAGCTATAGTCCGCATTACAGGATCTGGTATATGCATTCGTTGTTTGGGCCTCGTGCATCTTTTAAGCTCCCATGAGGGACATGAGAAGTTGTCTTTGGTCCGTTGTCTTTTGTGAAACGGGTGCCCTCAAGCTGTGGAGTCCCAGAAGTGGGGTCTGAAAGCTCCGTTTGGCTTGGTGCTTGTCAGTTGAAAACATATTTCATTGTAAAGGCTCTAACCAAATTCAAGGTGTGTTGTAGCAGTTAATGATCTTTTGCTGGAATCCCTCTTAAAATGTTCTGGTTAATGAGCACAGGGCTATTTGGGATAGGAAGATGGCTGCAATTAGGTAGAAAATAGCAGTGGTAAAAACATTTTACAGTGGACACTTATGCAGTCTCAAATAATACATGACAGTCTTTAACTCTGACACAAATATGTGGGTGCAAAAAATATAAATTAATGTGTGTTCAGGATTTGCAATCTAAGTGTTTTTTATTCTAAGCAGTTTATTGTAAATTTTCTATTTTGGAAGTCTTTTGTTTGATTCTGGGCTTTGACTTTTGTGTGAAAGGAAGATATCAGAAGGCTTTCAGATGTGCTTTTTGCTTCCTGCTGAGGTTATTAATGACTAGAAATAAAAGTGCTGACTAACCCTGTATGCACTGCTGGAGGTGTGAGGACTCATGTACAGAACAAATGCAATGCTGTCTCTCTTGAGCAAAAGTATTTGTTGGCTTAAATGGAGACTCGGCTTGAATTTTGAAAAATTCTGCCATAAATGCGTTGCTGCTTATAAGGAAAATAAAATAAGAACATTCTGCTTTGAGTAAAAAGAGGAAAGTGCAATGTGACTTCAGAGAGCAAAAATCGGTAATAATGTGACTAATTTCAGTGGAAATAGCTCATATCCTGCTGCTGCTCAAATAGTGAAATGATGTCACGTGTCTGTGTAGGCTTGCTTACATGTTACTTCTCATACAGCTGAAATGAAAATAATTTGCTTGCCATTCGTAGCAGTGCACAATACTTTGTGTGTAAATTGAGCTTTCCTGATGGCACCCAATACACACCTGACATTTAGAGCCTAATACAGTGTTATTTACTCTTAAGAGTAACCTGCTGTATAAACAAAGGCTACAGGATTGATAGAATTTCTAGTTGTCGCTGTGAATTAATCTACTATTTATTTCAGGGGTTTATTATTTTAAGTGTAGAGGTCTAAAACTTCCATGTCAATGGGAGTCTTTCAGTTGAATTCCATAGGATTTGCATCAGACTCATAAATCGGGTTCAGGCATTACAGACTGCAAGAGAACTGAGGCCTGATATGTGAGTATGTGTGTGATTAGAGCATGCTGTATTTATTGACAGAGTCCTTTCTGTGGGGTAATTTGCCAAGCTAAAACATGGCTTATAATATGAGAGCTATGAAACGACTAGAAGCTCATGTCTGAGGGCTTACGGGAGAACTTTACATTTACATATTTCTTTAACTTCACTGGCAAAACTAGTTCTGCTTTAAATGTTTGAGTATATGCTGGATCATCTTTCCAGTAAGAGTGTGTGAATCTTAATGGGAAGACTGTGTGTTTATAAAGAAGCTTGTCTGGTTTAAACCAGCTGGCTGAATGTTGCAGCACTCTGGTTCCTGAGAAGTTCAGCTGAGGATCAGAGTGGGAATCAGCCAGTGCTGACTGCAGAGATGTGCTTCCCTCTGTAGCTATTTGGTGGGAGATGGGAGGTTGCACTACACTTTAAAGTGGGAATGCATAGGAAGGATTCGGCTTAACAGTCCCCCCCCTTCCAGGACTGCAACTAAACCACAGCCACACATGGTATGTAACACTTTGCGTGAACTCACCACTTGCAGCTTCTGTGCTAGTATTTCTGAAGTGCCTGGTGAAGGCTTCTGAATGCTTAAGTGTTGAATGCTGAGCTGAAGCCTTACCTACCCCCTTGGTTTTGTTAATGCTTTTAGGGCAGGCAGGACAAGCAGTACATGAACAACACCTGTCTTGGGTTGAAGGCTTGTTGTCAGCTGAGAGCATTCTGGGTGGGATTTCCTTACCTACTGTGGTGTTCTTCAAAACAAACAAAAATATCACTCACCAAACAGCCTGTCCCCCTGCCATTTAAGGGCCTGGTGTGGAAGAAGGGTAGGCGGTACAGTTAAAGACCAGTGCATTTAGGTTGTGAGCTCCTCAGTGATTAGGAAGTCAACACCAAAGTTCCCATAAAGTGGGAGTGAGATCCAGTTCCTCTGAGTGTAGAAGAAGAATGTGAGCTGAGGTGTTTTTGAGACCGTACTTAAAAGAAACCACATGCATGAAAATGTGTGCACGGTGCTATTTCTGCACTTGTGTACTGTAGAAGCCCATGAGGATGTAATGAGAAAGGCTGTTGGAAAGTACAGCTAACCAAGGGCTTAAAGGACAAAAGCGTTCTGCAAGTATTTTACTATCACAAGGAAGATGACGGCTACTCTTCTACTTAATACCATCTACAAGTGATGCTGGATTTTTCATTGATGGATTTTTACTTTTTGCTTCCATCTTAGTCCATTTAGTGAACGGTGATCGGATGGCTAAAACCATTCTAGTAAGACCTCAAACTTAAAAAAAGGAAAGGGAAGAGGAGAAAAATAATTAGTGGGGGGTTTTTTTGTTTTTTTTCCTCCAAGTAAACTAGGCCTGATAAAGTTCATAGTAAATTCTCTAAGGAGAATCTCAGTCTCTTCTTTGATATCTTTAAAGAAGATGAGTGAAGTTTTGGAAGAGAGACTGTGCTGATTTTCCAGTCTTGAGGGGGAAAAGAATAATGAGAAAACTGTGGAATTGTCAATTTAATAATAATATCTGGAAAAATACTGGAACAAGTAACTAAACGTTTTAAATGTCTAGGTGGTAAGGAGGAAATAAGTTGAGGTCAACTTGTTAAGAAGAATGATACAAAACAATCTCTCTCCTGTGTATTGTAAAGTAACAGGCTCTGGGGAGAGTGGGGGATAGGGAATGTAACTATCTTGAACTAGGAAGGGTTTTGGCCCTGTCTCACCTGATATCCCCTGGCAAGCTAGGGAAGCATGGCTTGATTAAACTCCCATAAGGCAGGTCCACAGCAGTTTGGAAAATGTGTCTAGAGATGCATCTTCTCAGTAACTGTCTGTACTTCTTGCCCTTTCAGGAAGGCTGTATCAGAATTGAGCTTTCACAGGCGTCTGTCGTTCTTCACTGTTTTCTTTCATAACTTGCTAAAGGAATGGAGTGTATACTTTGTAAAATTCAAGATGACCCACTTTGTGGGAAGGTCCGAAAGCAATTTGAATGATAGCATCTTGACAACTAGTCTTAAAAATACAATAGAATGTAATAAGGATGAATGCCAAATCCTACATTTAGGTAGGAATAGTTATTGCCCTATTAGAGGTTGGGGGATGTTTGGTTAGGTAGCCGTTCTGCAGATACAGATGTGGAGGTTACTTTGAACCACTGATTGAAAACATGAACCTTGTTATGCACTTAAAAAAAAGAGGATAAGCCTGCCTAGGGTTTACCTGTACAGAGCCTTCTTCTCATCTCTTTTCTCTGCTTCCTTACTTTTCCCTTTAGAGTGCTGCTTCTGCTGCACAGATGTCTTTATTTTGGCTGTCAGGACTTGATGCTAATTCAGTCTTTCCTTGATGCAGGCAGTGACCCTTTCACTGTGAGTGCCAGAGCAGGGAAGGGGTTCCTGGAAGTGATATGTTATCTTTAAATCATCACCAGTATGCCACATATCTTTAAGAGCAAAGTCTCTGTTAGCTAGCCTGTGATGACTGTGTGCCTTAATAAGGCAGGAGGGAAGTGATGGTGAATAGAATAACAAGCAAGAGCTTTTGCCCTCTTGAGGTACCATTTTCAGTTTGTGCAAAGGTAAGCACAGCAGAGCTAGACAGGTTCAAGGCTGGACAAGACGGGCAGTTTATTGAAGACATTATTTAAAGAGTAGTTTCTGTCTGATTAATTGGCCCTCAAAGAGGGACTCACCAATAAAGGTAATGTTTCAAAGGCTATCGGAAATAACTTTCAAAAGGTAGAGAGTGGAGTGCAGATTTTATCCATTTTGAATAGCACCTCAATGTGTTCCTGTTCTTTTAAACACAAATACCTTTCAGTGTGAAGGCCAGAAGAGTTTAAAAAAAAAAAAATTTTTTTTTGTGAATGGGGCTCATCTAGAGGGAGTGGGAGATAACTTGCCTGAACTAGGGGTATTTGGAAGAGATTTAAAAATGTGTTTAATTTTAATTAGTCTTTTATGGGTGACTCATTTATGGGTGAATTAGTCTTTTATGTTGCTGAATCAGTTCCTCCCTTCCCCCAGTGTATGTGGCTAGGGCCAGGCATATTGCAGTTGCACAGAAGCATTGACACAGTCCCGTCAGTAACCCTCGCTTCAGACCTGAGTAGTGCCCTTATCTTCCAAGCATTTAACCAGTACGAAATGGAGATTAGCGGCTATGCCAGCTGGCTGGTTAATTTGAGATTTATGGCCTTATCTCTTGTTCTGAGCGTCCATTAGAACTTCGCTGGCATTTGAACGCAGACCTCCAGAGGCGGAAGGCTGACGTAGTGCATCACTGTGCCGGTGTTGTCAGCGTCTTGACCAACTCTGCAAGCCAGCGTTTGTGTGGCTCCCCTGACTTTACTGGTGTTCCACATGGGACGCATCTGATGCGTTGCGGGTTTTTTGGTTTATTTAAATGTATGTTTTGAAAACAATAGATTTTTCAAGTAGTGAGTAGGAGGTTGTTTCATCATGTACTGAAGCCAACATAAAAGCTCATTTATTTTCATGATAATTGGGTCAAGTTGTAAGATATTTGCCTTCTCTTTGCCTTCCTGATGATTTGTGAGTCATCAGGAGCTTGGAGGGGCAGTTAGTGTTGTCTGCCTGAAACATATAGGCAGACGACTTTTGTACCAGGATGAAAAGTCCTTACGTTAAAGCCTAGTTGGAGTCGTTGCTTGGGGAGAGCACCTTTAACTTCAGGAGGGGCCATGGTGCAACGTAGCCCTTCAAACAGCTTTCTGAGTTACTGTGTTATGGTATTATTATAGTAAAATGTTTTTAGAACTATTGCAGTGATTAAATTGTCAAATTCTCTGAACTCTGGCAGTGTTAATGCAGAGTTGAAATATTATTATAATTCTTGGTAACTGCTGCTTGTTTAAGCCCTTCAGCCTTGCAGGATGTACTGTGCATGTTAATCAAAGGGTGTCCTGTCTTTCCAGCTCTACCTATTAATGGAGCCTTTCTTTTTCTTGTGAGTGTTTTTATTTTATTAGAAAAGTAATAATGGGGGGCTGCAGATTGTGCAGGGAGTTGAACGGGTTAATAATACCCAGTGAGGAACAAAGCAGTCAGTGTAGAGAGGTGCTGAAAATATTGTACTTACCGTTCACACACCAAGTCCATTCTTTAGATGTTGACAGGTGCTATAGGACAGTGAAGCATTCCAAATTAGAGGGTATTTAACGAGGTGTAATAAAGCTTTGTGTACTTAGAATGACTCTAGCAATGAAAACTGATTGGTTTCTGAGCTAGTAAGTCATGTCTCAATTAGTGAACTGAAGCACAGCTTATCTTAGGTCTTATTGTCAGATACACAGATCTATAGTAACTGAGAGAACACTTAGAATTATGTTCAAGTAACGATCTTGATATAAATCTTGTGTGTGTGTGCTTCTTGAACAGTTAAAGGGTGGGTTCCATTGAGCAAAGTAGCTAGGATGGAAACACTGAGCTCTGAATTTTGCTGCTTCATGCAGAAAGAAGTCAGTCTTTAATATGCCACATCTGTTCTTGCAAAAAGGTTAAGCCTGAATCATGCAGTGCTTGTTTTACTACTACAGGTTTTACTCCAACCGCATACTTGAAGCTGCAGAAGAGTCCACTGTATCCACTTGTCTGTCTGAAGAAACCTGTAGTATTAAGCCTTAGTAAAGAAAAAGGGCTAGAACACTTGACCATGGAATTTGGAAATGTATTTTAATAGGATGCTCAATTGTAACTGAACTCTTAAGCCCCATGAGCACCTTTAGCCAGATGCTCATTGCTGTGAAATGACGCTGAGCCCCAACAGCTGTCGAGGTCCTAAAAAGGATCATACATATTATCTTTCATTCAGTAGCATTCAAAGAAATGTAAAAACATGGGAATGCATGACACTTTGGGAGAGAGATGTGATCCTTTTGGTCTAAGGCATAAATTGCCATCTACCTAATGGAAACTAAGAATGAATTTCACTCTGACGTGTTATTCCATTTCTGTTTATGGCAAGAGGTTTTGTGTGTCTCCATCTAAAGCAGCTGGTACTGGTCACTATAGGAAAAGGAATGAAAGACTGATTGGGTCAGTTGCCTGATCCAGTATAGCAAGCTGTAATTGTTGTAGGTGGTTCTTTTGTAGTCCTCTGTATGTGGATGCATTTTCTTTTTTTTCCATGTCCTTGTTCTCCAGCAGTGGTTTGTAATATGCCTCAAGGGCTTAATAGTATGGTCTTTACCTTCATGGCAAACCTGAAGTACTGTGAAGGGTTTTAGTGGTGCTTATATGCATGAATTAAGAATCTTCTATAATGTGTGGGGCATTTACAATCAAGAAACCTAAAAGCACATCTAAATAAACAAGCAAGAAAAACTTACCTTTCTCTCTTACTGCCCCCCCCCCCCCCAGCTTGTTGTGTCTCAGGTCCTTCTTTTGAAATCTGATCACTTGTGATCAAGTTTTCAGACAGTCTTACAGCTCAAAGGTACCAAATAAAATAAGGAAATGGAGGGATTAGCCTGGAAGAAGGAGCCTTGGACAGTGGGACTGCAAGACAGTGAGATATACCATTAATAACAGTAACTTGTTTCAGAGGAAATTAATTCTACAGTTATAACATGGGAGGGGAAAAAAAATACATCAGTCATTAAAAAGGCCCTAATGATACTAGTCTATGCACACTTAGTATCTTTGTGAAATTTTTAATGCTTTTAATCCCGTAAAATCCATAGAAAAGAAACAGGATCATAGTTTGAGATCTGTCCGTGAGCATGTGGTCCACACCATGAAAAAAGTTGCAGATGTATTAATTGCCAATGGGAAAGGTGCCATATTGAGCTAGGCTATCTTGAAGGATAAACAGATCTGTGAAGCCTGATTGTGAATAATAAGTAAGCTTAGTTCAACATGTGTCAGTTTTGCTATAAAACTTCTGGCTTATTTGCACTGGTCCCTCCCTATACATTGTTTGGGGAGGGGAGGGATCTAGCAGGTTTTTGCACCTGTGTACTTCAGCAAGCAAATCTTTGACCCTGTATTTTTCCTGTGCGTGATTTGTGTGAACTTTGCACTAGATGATGACACGTATTGTGTCAGGTGACAGAGCATGGGGAGAAAGATGACAGTATTTGCAATGCTGACCTGTAAAAATCCATATCATCATTTTAAGTGGTTTAGACTAATCGAACACAGCACTGTTCAAACACTGTCAGGAATAAGAGATGCATTATCTTTCAGCTCTGATCAGTGAGCCCTGTGATAAACGACAGTATTGAATATCTTTTGAAGTTCTCTATTTTGGTACTTCCTCAAAGTTACCTAAATATTCCGAAGCTTTTATGATATTGTTTAAATTTAAGGTTCTAATGAGACAGAACCTGCAATATCAAACTTCTATTTGATAAATAGTGAGATCTCTTTCAAATGTTTGGCCTCAAAACTGATTGTTTCTTTTAAGTGCATCTGTTTAAATTCCTGTGGATTTTAAAAATTTGGCTTGATCAGCACTTGCTGTAGGCTTTGGAATATATATTTGCAACTTGGATTCAAACAATATATATACTTTTACCAAAGGTTGCAGGGTTTATTCATTACGTTGCTCATATTCATGCTAAGCTCAGATAAACCTGGGGAAAAGCATTGACGGGTGACCCACATGCCCTGTTGGTTTGTGAGTCCGTTTTAGTTTTACAGTGGGTGAATCTTAATGCTAAATATCCATCTTATGTTTTTTTTGTGGTCTGAGAATATTACTGATGGCCTGAAGATGGGTCTCTAAAAAATACTCTTTGTTTCTGAAAGAGCAAAAGAACACTGCATTGAAGGCAGCTAATAAAAAAATACACCAAATGCGTTCAACTGAATGCTTAAAGGTTAAACATGCAGATTGGCTTAGTCCTTTAAAGTATTTGATCATTTCCCTCCTTGGGCACCTGACTTGCCCTCAAGCTGGGTGCCCAGACAAGAGCAAGATATCCTTGCTCTTGCAGCACTCTTACAGACATTGCTTGCCTGTTATTGTAGTTTGTGTTGCTTGCTTGTATCTATTTTAAGATTTTTGTAACCTGAAGTTAGACTTTGAATTTTAGGTTTTTGCAGCATCATTAAAGATACTGCAGTAAAGATTATGCAGTCCATAGAGATAACATGAAAGCAAAGCATTCCAACAACTCTTTTTTCCTAACCAGATCTCCAGCCTCCAAGACCAAAGGCTCTGCAGTCTTAAATTAAGGCAGAAGATCCCAGAATCGGTCTCCTACAGGTACAGGCGCTAAGAATTTTTTGATTTATTCCTTGTTGTTGGAACTTGACACCAGAACTCTACACTCCAATCAATAATACTGAATGCTACATGTTGACTGCTTGCTGCCACAGCACAGGTGAATGATTTGGAGAGTTAGGAGGACAAAAAGCATCTTGAGCATATTAAGCCAAACTCTGCTTTCAGTCTTTAGGTGTCTGTACTGACATTTTGCCTTCCGTATAAAAGTAGTCAAATGGAAAGATATCTTTTATAGTGTGTTGAAAAGTTGTACTTAGGCTGATAAAAATGAATTGCTGGGTTGCCTGACAGCATGCAAAATGACTGATCAGACTATTTTGGAAGCTTGGATCTGAGTTTTATCACCTCAAGTCATTCCGTCGTCCTTCTTTTGTCAAGAATGAATTGGATAGTGCTAACTCCTTGTGTTGATCACACTATTGCAATTATATGCAGTTACAGACCCGTGGAGTACTGAAAAGATACTTGTGGAAGCCTAAAAAGGGACTTGCTTTACCCTCTTTCATGATAACTCTACAACAACCCAAATCAAGCAGAGTGTGTTGCATAGAACAGGTAAGTCAATGCATATCAGCTGCCACCTGAAAATGTGTGCTGTGGGTGCTGAAGCTAGGAGCCAGTTTCCTGGGCAACATGTTCTATTCCAGCTCTATTGCCTGATGCTGCTTTTATTTTAATATATATATTTATTTAACTAACCCCCTCAGTTGACAGAGATGATTCTGATATCTGTTTGGAAAATGGAGGTACATTTGAAGGATTAATAAGGATGTTTGAATATGAAATAATTACTCCTTGAGAGCAAAATATTTGTTGAATTTATCAGTGTGAAAGGTTCTATGCTTTTAATGTAGCAGGTCTTGGTTTGGTCTGTTTTTGTGTTTGATAAAGGTGCACTTAGCAGATGTATCTTTCAGTAAGTTGATGAGAGTTCTCAGTCCTACGTGTCCATTCTCCTCCTGTTGTGAGATTTTGGGTATTCATCGCCTTGGTTATGGGAAAAGAAGGTGCTGACTGAGGAAATGCAGTCGGGGACGTTTTCTCTCCAACTTAACATTTTTAAGTAGGAACTTTTAATAAGCCCCAAACTTGGCTAAATTTTTCTTGATTTGTTTTTGAAGTGCTACCCAGAAATACATCATGATGCAAGGAAGTCATAGGATCTTGAAACTGGTCAGAAGGGGTCTGTAATAGAAGATGAAAGTGGTAGAGTTTCCACTGTCCAAAATGTGGAAAAATAGAGAGAATAAATCCAGAGAGTGCAAACATTAGTTAATGTTGTTTCCGAGGGAACCAGGAACATCTTAATTCAAAACACTGAGGCTCAGTGTATCTTCTGTGTGTTTCTGCTCATCAGTGTAGTATTCGGGTGCTCAGGTGTATCTCTTGAGCTCAGGTGTTTAGTCGTGCTAGCTAGATGATGAATAAATCAACCAACTGGCTTCCTCAGCCAGGTAGCGTGACTGTTTATACAGTGCTAAGTACTGAACTTGTGTCCCAGTCTATCTGGTAAAACAAACTGGGAAAGGCTGTCTGAGGGTCAGTTCCTTTATTGCTCCAGAAACCTAATGAGGAATCTGGAGGTGTATTGTGCAGAAAAGTAAAGAAACCCTCAGACCCTAACCCTAAACAACCAAACCCAAATGTATATCAGATCTGAAAGCCACCAAAATGAATGTTATGTGGTAACCTTTTTTGTCTGTGCTATGATGAAATCTTGCTGAATTTGTGAACATCTGGCAAAAGGAGAGGCTGAAAATCTCTAATATATTGGTCATCAGACTAATCAGATTAGTGCATCTGCTGGAAAATTGCGTTTGCAGTATGTCTGTTCTCTTTGGGCCCAATCTGTTACACTTCTGGATGTGAAAATCTTGCTCTGGTTCTTGCTGGCCAAGCTTGCTTCTGCTTTTCAGTGATCCTATCGGCTTCTCAAAGGCCCAAAGAAGTCTGCAGTTTCAGAGATGGGGACTGTGGTAGCAGCTGGAGGACCTGAAGAAGTGCAAGACACTGCTGTCTTCCTTTGTTCTCCTGGTCGCAATGAAAAGCGATCAGAAGGTCCTTTTTTCTCTACAGCTCAGAAGTAGTACAAGTCAAAAAATGTATTTGCAAAATGGAGGCCCTAATGCTTATGAAGAACTATGGATGAACTGTTAACCTGACTTAAATATGATGCTTGTTAGTAGTGCCTGATTATTATTTAGAACTTTTTATCAGTAGGCTTCAAAACAATTTCCCAAGGAAACAAGTATTGTGATCTTCATGTTGCACTTGAAGAGCACTGAGCAAAACAAATAACCAAACAGGATTAGTCAACCACCAATTAGACCTTAAATCTAGGTCTTCTGAGTTTTAGGCTGCTGCTTATTCTTTTGCATCACACCGCTTTTCTGACAGCTTCTTTTATAGAAATCTGTGCTTGGTGTGTGGAGTAAAGAATGGGACTGAGGTTACTAACATGCCTAGAAAACACCTTTATGAACAATTAGCTTGATACAGACATTTTCAGTGTGTTTCCTCTCCAAATCAAGTTTTAAGGCAAACTGTTTCCTTCCTTCCTGACAAATGCTAAACAGGCCAGTGAGGAACAAAGCTATTTTTATTTATATTTTTTTCATGGAACAGACATCAGAATATGTTAATGTGCCTTTTCCATTTATGGGGTGCTTAAGAACTCTTCTTGCAGGTTTAAAGCACAAAGTTCACAATAAATCCCAACTTTGAGTAAAAATGAAGTGCTGCGATAGCTTTTGCAAAGCAAGCTGTATTTCTCTGTCTTGGTTCTGGTGGCGCGTTTTTGCTGTTGTGAAATGGTTATGTGACTGTAATTGTCTTCATTTGGGAAATCAAGATGCTGATATGAATCTGGGGTGCAGTTAGCTGTTAGCTGGGGCTTTCAGGTTTCTCATCTTCCATGAGACTAAATATGGAAAAAGAAAGTGGTCTTAGACTTAATAAATAAAATCTGAACACAACCTGTGGCAAGATGGTCATTTGACCCTTAGTGTCAATCAGTAATGTGCCACCTTGCAAATGTGCCAGGGAGCAGGGGAAGTAGTACTTAGTAGATGTAAATCTCCATGGCGCCTCCCATAGTGTGAACATCTGTGTGACTTGGCAGATGTAGAAGATTGGATCTTGGTGAACTAGTATATTTTGAGATTTCTGGTTAATTGATTCTTCTATTTTTTCCAGCAGACTTATTTCTGGCAGGTGGATGGTTGCTGCTGCTATCTATCAAGTACTGCAGTCTGAAATGTTTAAACTCCTGTGAAGGAGTGGCTGAAAGTGTCAGGGAGATAGTTCTAAATACACGGTGATAGGAAGAGAAAAGCCAGACATGGAGAAACAGATGTGCGCTGATGTGACAGTGGAGTCAGTGTCCGCAAAGGACAAGCAATATGCGGGTTAATGTCAGAATATTGTAGATCCTTTGGTGACTAGTAAATTCCCCATCTTGGTGCATGCTTGGCATCCCGGCTTGAGGAGCAAGTTGTGTCCAAATGAAGAGGTCTACCAAACCCAGATGCAGATGAAATCACTCATACGATTGATTTCTTGACCACTAGGGATGTTTAAAGTCGGTCTGGTCTGAGAACCAAAATGCTCTTGAAGTCAGCAGTAGTGAAACACGTGGACTGGCTGTGTTGAATAGCTCTAGGAAGAGGATGCAAGCGAAGGAGAACCTCTCCTAAGTGTGCATTACAGTAACTAGCATGAGCGTTTCTCTTACAAGATTTTCATGGGATCCAGGAGAAAGTGTCAGACTGCAACTGCAGAAACCTCCCTGTTGGGTCATATCCAGGCCATTGTCAATTTTTAGCACTAAAGGAGATCACCTGAGGCAATAAGACTTCATCTGACTTGCCTTGAGAGGAAGGGATATTGATGATGAGGAAGCTTCCTCCAAAAGCTGGTGGAGGTGGGGAGGACATTTTTTTTTTTTGATGTCCCTTCTTTCTTCATTCTTCCATAAAGTTGCTAAGGAGTAGTTTTCTAGTATTCAGGGAAAAGATACTGGATGTGTTAGTCATAAAGAGCTGAGAAAGGCAAATTTTATGGTCTTTTTTCTCCTGCCCTAGGAGCGGGGCGTTATATGCAGAGACATAGTCGACCACTCTTAGGAAGACTTGTAAGCAGTGCCTACCCCACTTTGCCTCCTTCAGAGACAGTTTCTCCAGATGGCTGTAAAGGGAGTTTATTTGGGGTGGTGGTTCCTCTTTTCTTTACTCTTTCTCCCTCCTTTCAAGCCTTCTGCTGTGCAGTTTCAGTTCATCAGGCAGCCACTAAAAGTTTCTATGATAAGCGATTAATGGCTCATTCTAATTACTTATTTGCCTTCAGTATCAGTTTGGGCTTTTCAATTCTCCTTTGCAATTGGATTGCGATTGAAAACCATGCAAAAATTAATTTAATCAGTCTTTCAGACACTTCTACATTGCATCCTTCATAATTCTAGTTATCTTTTTGAACATATCAGAGTGTGTGTATATATATACACACACATACATACTTAATATTAGTTTTTTATTTTGCAGTGAACACAGCAAGGAGTTTTGGTATTTGACAGCCTTGAAAGGTCAGCAAATACCTTCACTACTGTTTGTTCTGGAATGTGCAAGAAATCTCATTTACCAAAGAATGCAGAATAACACATTAAATACTGTGAAGGAAAACTGAAAATGTTTTTGAGACTGAAGACCCTGGCATAGCTGACACAGTTTGTATTAGTTCTTCTAGAGGAACAGAATAACCAGAGTACTTTTGCACATTGCTAAACCATTATCGAACATGAGAGAGAATTAGCAAAAGTTTGTTAAACAAACTTGCTCTTTAGAAGTGGGCAAAAATATTTTTCTCAAGGAGTGGTGTAGATCTAAAACTACTCCTCTTCCACAGCAGTGGAAAAGCAAGGATGCTGCTTAATGTGGTGGTCTTGAAGTAATTTAAGGTATCAAGATATGGGCATGTGATAAGCATTACCTGTATTACCTGTCAATCTAGGAAATGCTCTAGGGCATACAACTAGTAAAAAAAAAACTGGTGACAGGGCCTTGTGCTGCCCTGTGCCTTCCCAGGAGCTATGTTACAGAGGAGCCTGCAGCTTGAGTGCACGTAAGGATTGAATTGGACGGGTTTTGAAAGACAAGCTCCCAGAAAGTGCTTCCTTTAACATCTGAAGCCTTAAGCCTGTGCATAAAGGTTCAATAAAGAATTTTAGCATGTCTTTTAGGAATATGCACGAATAGTATTAAACCAACATGTGAAACTCCTGTTGATGCTACTTAGAAGAAATGCTTGCCTGTTCTAGACACTTGTATACTGTACTATAGAAATGCACGTGTGCACAGATGTGTGCTGTAGTCTTACTTCTGAAAACAAAATGACTCATGGTGTTGTCACACTGGAGATACTGTTCTTGCTAATGAGACTGTTTAGGGTTTGATACTGCATTTGTTTATGCAGGTGACAGGCTTTATACACTTGCAGATTCCCACCATGTTCACAGCTTTCCAGGAGCAGTAGTTTTTGCATGGCACCATGCAAACAAGCTGGGCCTTGGAAATTTATTCCAGGGGAAGCGATAGCAATCCCTTTTTGCCCGCAATGTTCTGATGTGAAGGAAATCTACACTTCTGTTTCAAGAAGTTCTACTCTTCTACCCTCTACTTTCAAAAGGATTGATAGCTGAAGGTTTCCTTGTTATTGAATATGCATGGTTTTTGTGAGCTGCAGATATCAGATTGATATCCCTCCCCCCCACTTTCCATTATCAGACAAGAAATAGGAGATGTTTTACAGCATCTGCCAGTCCTAATGTGGCTAGCCTCATGGCAGTACTGATTCTGACTGGCTCACAGTGGGCAGTCAGGACACTTTTGTAGCATCTTGACTCTGTGGCGTTTGACATCTCAAGCGCTTGAGGTGTCTGCTGTAAGTCTTGTCTTGTGATTGAGAATGGAGAAATTATGCTAGAAGAGCAACTAAAAGTCTAACACAAGATAAAAGCTTTACAGTGCTAGTACCTGTATTGGGCAGGGATAGTCTCTTGCTACCTTCTATATGCATAGTTTAGACTATCTACAGGTAGAATGGAAGCGAGGAATTATTTGGATTTTCAGTTTTGCTAGGTGCGTTTCTTCTCTTTTTGTGATTTGTTGCTGCAACAATAAATTCTTCAAATTAGTGTGTCAGCCATCTCTCCTCAAAGTGCAAAATGCATTACCCTAATGCTGTTGGGTTTGACAGAAGATTCAGCCAAGAAATATCTTGCCCATGAGAACAGGGAATTTTCATGAGTCCTGGCTTGGCAACCAAATTTCATGTGTGGTTTTTTGGAGGTGTGTGTTTGTGTCCAGGAATAGACAAGAAAAGTCTAGCAAAATCAGATGGGTTTAGCAATATGGCAAAAGAGAGAGAGAGTGCAGCAGTACCTAAGGATATAATGAAGACTTTCAGTGGAAGATCCAGGTGGCTCTCACAGCACTGTTCTTTCAGCATTGTAGAGCTGCTTAAAAGCGTAGTGATGTGCATGTAAGCATAATCAGAATGATCTATCGGGCCAGGGACAATGCACATTGCTCTGAAGTAAAGAATAGCTTAGCAGATGCATTGGGTTGCAATCCTCATTTATTTCCCCCTTCTCCCTCCTCCCTCTCCCCTTGCAGTTATGAAGTGCATAGCTTTACACTGTTGGCTCTAAATCGTGGTCATTCACCAACAGCTCTAACATAATGTGCTGAAGTGATCCTGTTGACTTCTGCAAGCTTGTCTGTGTGTTCCTTATTTTAAGTACAAATGCAGTATTTGCTGATATGAGGGCTTGGTCTTGTTTTAAAGGGCAAAGCTGTGCAAAGCTTTTTCATTAAAGTTGGCACATGGTGCAGGGAATTTGTTGCAGACCTAAAGTTCAGACCGTGTTGATAAGTAAACTTTAATTAACTTTGGGTTTGGAAACTGTGCTTTGGACAGTGCAAAACAAACCTAACGTAGATCAAAGTCATAGAAAACGTTTTCCAGACCTGGTTTACAAGTTCTGGTCTGCAGCACAAACCCAGCTGTGAGAGTCCTGTCTGTCCTCGTAAAACACATCATCCTATGATTGCTGCCTTTCATGCAGCACTTAGTTAATGTTTTCTGTTTCAGTTTTGTTTCATCATCTCTCATATATTGTGTGCAGTGTAGTAGTAAATAGGCTTAATTTCTTTTGTGTATTGGAAAAAGTTTAGTGTATATGACTTTTATGTTTGTGTAGTACATCTCATTAGATAAACCTGGGTCACATCCAGATCTGACGTGATTCTTCTGCTTTCAACAGCACTATCCCTGTTCCCATGAAGAGGGACTTTCCCCCTAGCCAATACTGAGGTTTGTTACTGCAAATCTGGCAGTGACTACAAAAGATAACAGGTTCTTCTAAAATGTTTCCTTTACCTGGATTTATTTTTGATAGCAGATGAGGTATTATTCAGAGGGAGGCAGGGATGTAGGAATTGCTCCTGGTTCATCTTATTATTCCATGTCTAGCAGCTGTTTTAATGGGTGCTGTCTGGCTAATATGGAGTCATCATTTGGTGGTATGAAGAACTCCACAGCATTTCCTAAATGTGCCTATGCTTTAGCACTCAGGAAAAAAAAATCGTGTAGATTATCTGAATGAGGGAAGAATATGATGATTCACATTGTGTTTCCTTACATGGTAGCAGTTATGAATTTAGGGAACCACTTCATTCAAATTCAGTAAAAAGTGTTCAGTCAACTGCTCGAATGCCATGATAATAGGTATGACAGATGGGTAGACCTATCAAATTAATTAAATTAAAACTAACAAATTAATTTCAGTTACTAAGGTTGTCGTGTGTCACTTGATAATCATATAGTTATACATTGCATAGATGTAAGGCGCCACTGAACTAGCATGTTAAACTACCACCTACATATCATTTTAAACTTCTAGTATCTTCCAGCAGAATCCTGATATGTTTTCCACTAGCCAGTTGTCCAAGTTTTTCTGTGGGCCTCAGGGAAGTTGTTTGTGTGTTACTTGCTCAGATTCTGGTCTTTAGAGTTATCAGTTTAGGCTAGGCATTTTTTTCTCTTTTTTCTTTTCCTTTTTTTCTTTTTTTCTTCTTCTCTCTTGTAGTGATAAATAGCAAACTCAAACATGAACTCCAGTTATAAAGGGGACACAATATTTAACAGTGTCTCAGTGTGGCTTCCTCCTCCTGTTGGTCCCCCAGTGCTCTTCTATTTCTGCAGGACTGTAACCAGCTCTACTAGCACTTTTCACTAGCAGTGAAAAACTGCTGAACTCATCACAAGTTGAAAAAAAGGAAAGGTTGTTATTGCTGAGAGAAAGAGGTTGTTTTTCTTAGAAACAGGACAATGAGTACTAGTTGGAACAAAAGCACTAAGCTCTTCCTACCTGTCTTTTTTCCGCCATCATTTCATATAGGTGGACTTGCAGCTCTCTGGATAATCGTACCCAGCAACAGAGCTGGGGGTGGGGAATAGCTGGATCTGTAATTTCTCATAAACTTCAGTCCTGTAAGATGTTTGGAGAGAGAGAGGAAGAAATGCAGCTTTCTGAGGTGGATGAAGTGTGTAGCGCTGGGTAGCGTTATCAAGGGACGTTGCCGTGAGGTTGTTTCCTAGTGTTTGGATTTTGGAGTCTGTATTTCAGGTGCTGGAAAGTAAACTCATGGATGAAAATGGTAGCAAAGGATTTGTTCAGAGCCAGAAAAGCATAGAAAACCAGCGGCAGATGAAGGTTCTCAGAAGTATATTACACATTATACAGGGTATTCAGAGTGTCCAGGGGATGGTATGAGGTATTTTCTGAAGACTTTAGTAACTTTGGGAAGTGTAAGCACCTAATTTAGGCACCTAAGTTAGTCAAAGATGGACAATGTGAATATACTCGTAAAGGATGGATTCTAGCTTGGTCTGTCCTTCAGCTAAAGGGATTATGGAGCAGGAAGAAGAAAGAATTGTCCTTTTAGAGTCTTCTTGACGTTATCTAGGCTTTGAATCCACACGTGCAGGAAGGGCTGAAATGAAATTGCCTGTTTGCTGCCTCATGGAGGGAGAGAAGCAGGTAGTGAGGGGTCTCTTGTCTCCATTTTCAAGCCAAAGGGTTCGAGGCAGTACACTGCAGGCAGCAGTTTGTTGCTGGTGTAAGTCAATGTTCCATTGCCTTTCCAGCACTTGTGGAGCAAGGAGGAAGCAGGAGGGGAAATGATCCTTGGCAGAAGTTTGACTAATGATTTCTCCCCGTTTCTTCTGTTTTTAATGTGGGTAAGTTTCCTTTCCCATGCCTCGCTCGAAGCATTGTCGAATTCATAATTCGTACATGAAACGACTCCTGCAAACCAGGCAGTACTTAAATGAACAGGGTAGAATTTGAAAAATCTGAAGAAAAAAAAATCTTAAATGTTAAATGTTTTCCCCCAATAGACTGGAATCACCATAATGACTGAGCAGATTTTAATAAACCTTTCCAAAATAATGTCTTTTGGTTCTTACTTAGCATGAAAAAGTGCTGGACTACATAATCTGAGGAAATGAAAATGAGTGAAGGGAGGTGGTAGGATAAGAAAGGCTGTCTTAGTGTTAGCTCCCTGTAGTGAAGAGTGTTGTGATACAACACCAGAATGGATCACAAATCTCATTGACAGTACGCCAATGAGAAGAAAGAAAATGCCTATGAAGAATGAGTTTGTGTGCATTTTTTATTGTAGAAATATCCTCTCACATTAGCATATTTTCATAAAGAAAATACAGCATCAACCATAAACTCTTTAAAAATAATGACTACTTCTTATTCCAAGCTTTGCCTTAGTAATGCACTACTAAGTAAATGTATGTCTTTTAGTTAAGGTCTGAAAACAATTTCCTACAATTCAGAAGACCAATTGAGGCTTTTTGGTAATTCATGATGAGTATTTTTTGTTGTTGTTTTGAAGATTATCAAGGAACTAACTAAATAATCTTTTGAAGGCTGTAGATGAGAAAGCTTTCTTGAGTAACTTGAAATCCATAGCCTTTAGCATTATGACTCTTTTTAAGCGTAGCCTTGATTACCTTTAATTTTTCAGTTTGTCTAAATGTTACCTTTGGTTCCTGTGAAATTTATCAAAATTATTGTGGGAGTGAAAACTTTCATGGAAGATCAATGAGATGAGAAAGAGATTTTAGAACTGGACAAGATTAACATGAAATTCCCTTTCTGTTTTAAAAAGTTTAAGTTAAGAGAGCAGATGCTTTGTCTTGGAGAGACTGGAGAGTAAAGCGGTGCAAGTGCCTGGGGACTGTGGTCGCACTGCCAAGGTTTTTGGTGAAAAGCAAAAATGTTTATCAGAGAGGGTTTTTATGTTTCAGATTTCAGCACAGAGTGATATGTGCTCCTTCAGGAAAAGATATGGGTGTGGGCTATATTCTCCCCATCCCCTTCCTTCCATGTATTATAGATACTTTTGTGCAAAACTCCAGGTATGATATGCACTTCTGTCTGGAAAATTCTATATCCATGTTTCAAAAAGATAGGTCAAATGCAAGAGCATATACCATGTAATAAAGTATAGATTGTATTCTAGCTCTACAAATGAACTGTATGTTCAAATATACAGGCTGTCTGGGATTTAACAAGAGATGTAAAGTAGAATTAATGCAAGAGTGTTGCCACCTGTTGCCAGGCTATCGCTATACTGATGGCACGAAGTGACGCCTCCTCTGTGCAGGAAGTTAATTTTATGAGCGTCTATGAGACAGCCTTTCTGTATGCCAGGCTCTATGTAATGCTTCTAGGAGAAAACTATACATGAGTGAGCACTCAAGCTGTTCTAACGCGGAATACGATTGCGTTTCTGGAGACTAATCTGTTGCTTCTTTCCTTTTGACTTTGCTTTGGTGACAGCCAAGGGCCGGCAGTGTTGGCTTGCTAAAGAGATAATGGTAGACTGATAAAAGAAGACGACTCTGCTCCCTGAGTGATGTGCAGATGTTAGTCACTGATGTCTTAAAAGTCACAATTACTGTGGGTGTAATTTTGGCCATGCTGTTTGGAGCTTTTTCCTCCCAAGTAAAGGAATTGCATTAAATATTTCACTGTTTTTCAGGAAAATGGAATTAGATTGGGAAAGGTGTTGTTGTTGTTGATGCTTTGGAGAGAGAGAAAGACAGGATTTTACTGCCCTTGGATTACGTTCTGCTGGGCTACAGTTACTTCTGTCATTACTTTAGATGAGATGAAAGTCAATGTAAAGACTCTCATGGCCTCCTGTTTCTGAGCAGTGGACCTGTGACTAGGAATATGAAGAAAGCCAAGTGATCAAGACTTACCAAGCAGCACAGAGTAAAAGGAAAGGCAAACAGAAATTTACAGTAGACACAAAGCTTCCTATAAAACTCCATATAGATGTAAAATATGTTTTTAAATGTATTAGAGACTTTTCTCTTTAAGGTTAGTTTTTCTTATTTTGTCAGATAGGCAAAAGCAACAGGTTTTCCTTGGCTCTCTTTTGCTAGCTGGTCATTGTCAGTGTGACCAATATCTGAGATCCCTGCACTGTGACCTGGTGTTCATCAGAGCAACGGACATGTTGTTGAAATGATAAGCCTAAAAGCTTGAGGGTAAATTAGCAGAACTTCCTGTAATCATTGAATTTTTCTTCACATCAGATGTTCTGGTCCTTATGTATTTTGAATAACAAGAGTATAGTCTGCTTTTTCAGTAATCCCTTTTGCTACATATGTACAAAAAGAGAAATCCATACACATGCTCATCCCATGTAATTACATATATATATGCGTGCGTGCGCGCGCACACACACACACACACACACACAGAAGGAGAGAAATCCAAAGCAGAATCAAGAAAATACTGAACTAGATGAATTGTAGGGCTTGTTTTCTTGCTGAACAGCAGTGTTCTTTGAAGCATGAATAAGAATTAATGCTACCAAGATCAACAATTAACCCCTGGACAATTGGAGTGATGGAGGTTAGAAGGTGACATGGGTGGTTCCAAAGTGCTGCTTCCAGACTATTCAACACCATTTTGGTTTTTGAGGAAAAGTGGAATGTTAGAAGGAGAGAAAAAAACCTATCTTACTGTTAAGAGCTGGTAGTACAGAATTGCCTTTTGATTTTATTTTCATGGGAACGTATGTTTCATACTTGATAGTGAACTTCTTCCCTGAACCTCTGTTTCCCATGATAGTTAGAAGTTTGAAAAATCAATGCGAAGGAAACAGCTGTGTGGGGTTGGAATAAAACCTTGACCCACTAGGCCACAGTTCATCCTTTAGAACATAAAACAGGGGATTGCACCAGAAAAGAATGGTCAGTAAAGCGTGGGGAGAAAGGACAGAGGAATTTGGAAACTGCTGAAGTTGCTTTCATTTCATTTTGGGCACGGGAAAAATCTGAATGAGAAGTTGATGGTAGAGGTTTTGATCTTGTTGTCATTGAAATCGATAGAAATATTGCCATCGTTTCTAGAGGAAATGGATGTAGCCTCACTATTTAAGATCCAGTGCTTCTCCATTGGTATAGGCTAATTCACTGACACTTAGAAAAGGTTAGGTTAGGGTTAGGTTAGGGTTTGTTCCTTGGGAGCTGATTTGTTCAGTATGACTTTTGAGACAGAATCACAGAATAGCTGAGGTTAGAAGGGACCTCTGGAGATTGTCTAGTCCCCCCCCGCCGTGCTCAGAGCAGGGTCACCTAGAGCAGGCTGCCAAAGACCATGCCCACTTGCATTTGGATTATCTCCAAGAATGGAGACTCCACAGCCTTTCTGAGCAAGCTCTTCCACCAGCTGCCCTCACAGTAAATTTTTTTTGTTATGCTTAAGTGGAGTTTCCTGTGTTTCAGTTTGTGCCCATTGCCTCTTATCCTGTCACTGGGCTCCACTGAGAGTCTGGCCCTGTCGTTTTTACTGCCTCCCATCAGGTATTTGTACACATTAATACACTCGTTGCCCTTCCCCCCACCCCCGAGCCTTCTCTTCTCCAGGCTGAACAGTCCCAGTTCTCTCAGCCCCTCCTCATAGGAGAGATGCTCCAGTCGCTTAATCATCTTTGCTGGACTCACTCCAGTATGTCCATGTCTCTCTTGTACCAGGGCACCCAGACCTAGACCCAGCACTCCAGGTGTGGTCTCACCAGTGCTGAGTTAGAGGGGAAGGATCACCTCCCTGGACCTGCTGGCAATGATCTTCCTAGTGCAGCCCAGGAGGCTGTTGGCCGCCTTTGCTGTGAGGGCACATTGCTGGGCCATGGTCAACTTGTAGTCCACCAGCCAGGACGCTCAGGTCCTTCTCTGCAGAGCTGCTTTCCAGTCTGTTGGCCCCCAGCCTGTTTTGATACATGGGATTGTTGCTGCCCAAATGCAGGACTTGGCATTTCCCTTTGTTGAACTTCATGAGGTTCCTCTCTGCACATTTCTCCAGCCTGTTGTGATCCCTCTAAGTGGCAGCCCAACCCTTCGGAGTATCAACCACTCCCACCAGTTCATGGTGCCCTTTCATCAGGTATCAGGGTGGTTCAAGTGCCCCATGTGTCCCAGGGCCTGCAAACATGGGGCTTCCTCCAGTTGTCTGAAGAAGGCCTCATCTACTTCTTCCTGATCTGGCAGTCTGTAGCAGACACCCACCCACAAAGACTTTTTGCAGACTCTGCAAGTTGTACCTCAAATTTGTTTAGGAAATGCGAATTCATGCTGTTTGCCTTCCTTTTCATAGACTAAATTTGACGTGACATCAACACACAGGCTGTTGCTGTTCTTCTGATGTAATCTGAGGGATGAAATCAAAGATAATTGCTTAAAATTTTGGTTAAACTTTAGGAAGTGACACGATCTCAGTTGGTGTGTGAGAAGGTGAGAGAAGAGGAGGAAGGTGCTGACTAGTTCAGTAGTTGAAATGGTTAAGTAATTTTCTAAAAACCCAGTAGGTACATGAAAATGAGAGAGTTTTTGATTTATTTGAATCTCCGAAGAATATAATGTGAAAGCCTGTTCAGGTTCTACTGCCTGGCCAGAGACTGCAGTGAGTTTAATAAAAGCCACAGCTAAATTTACCAGGATGAATTGCTGCTTCATGCATGAAATAGATGCTCTAGTCTTGTGCTGGTGATTTGGTGATGTATTGGTGATGACCTTTAAAACTGTGGAACCAACATGCAAAATTTTTAGTGGATTATTCACTTGATCACTTTTTGGTACCCCCTGGACTCTTATATGATTGATAAATATCATTTAAGAAACCCTCAAAAATAAGATATGAGAGATTTAAAGAATTGTGCTTTTCACAACAATAATACTTCCCTTTTCCCCAAGAGATGTTTAAGAAGCTAGTCTAACAGCAGTTTATGCTGCAAAAGATGTTGGTAGCTCACTGTAATTGGGTTCCATATGAAATTCCTGGTGTTATTCTTTAAAGCTCTCATGGGGCTTGACTTAAATGATGAGCCTGTCGTCCCTCTCTCTGTGTGCGGTGCTTTGTTACCCACTGCGGTGTCTGGGCTCATCTCTTGACAGGCCTTTGCTTGAAAGCCCAGGCGGGGAGAGAGAAGTCGCTGTATTTTTTTCAGGGCTAGATCACCTAAGGGATGCCTCGTTCCAGTGCCTAAGGGAGTCTTCAGCGCCAGCCTCTGTACCTAGGCTTCCCCTTTAACTTGTGGTGAGAATAAAGCATTTAGGAATGGGATTAGTAAAGGCTAGGAAACTGAGCGGAGAAGCCAACAGGAGGCCGAGGGGAGAAGTACATCGGGGGCATCACCTCTTAAAGGTAATAGGTCAGCTGTGGTATGGATGTTAACTCTCCCCTGGAGAGAAAATGCCTAATGACACAGAGATGAGGGATTTCTGTTGGTACAGAAGAGACTTGGGTTTGAGTCGGGCGCTGTGGAGATTTGAAAATAGTTGTGCTGTTTCCTAGGTGGGTATCTGAAATGCAGCGTTATGTGAACATATACAGCCGGTTCCTGCTGAGAATCTCATCTTGGTAATCTTGACTAGATGGAATGAACTGTCAGTGTCCATTAGATGCTGGAGACGAGCAGTGCGTATTTGAGAGTCTTGCCAGAGTAAAGAGCAGCTCAGCTGGTGAATAGCTCGGCTGCATCAGGCTTTGCAGGAGCAGGGTGAGGGGTGTTTTATGTGCCTGCTGGTGGAAACGCCAGTGTCTACAGGACTTTGGGAATCCGCAGAGTTAGGCCACATATAGTAAAGACTTTGACAGTCTCGCTAGCACCTAATGCTGGACGTAAGTGACTACTTGCTCTTTCAGATTCTTAGTGGTTTTGGTTCTGACCCTATAGGGATCAGGTGATCCTACAGTTTTGCTTTGTGCAGAGGTTATTGCGTAATCCGCACTTATACCTAGGCTCTCATGCAGTTTCAGAATGGCAGAAGGTTCAGCAGTGTCTTGGCTAACTGAAGCAAAGACTCAGTGTAGAAAAGGAGAATTTAATTCGTAATAGGAAGTGTTCTTTAGTTCTTTAGAGCTTTAGTTTTGCCCCCATTTAAGTGACAAGCATGTTAGAAATGTATATGTGCCTAGGTTTTTATTGAAGTATTGTTTTTTCTTTATTTACGTGTGTTCTGTATAGTGTCTTCAAAATGCAGTTTGTCCCTATCTAACTAGCAGGTGGAATCTGAGAGCAGATCATCTGCTCACTTGGGCCTTCCCATGCTGCTGTACTTTAGCAAGCGAGGCTGTTCTTGGCATTTGTAAGCTAAGCGTGGTCAGTCTGGGTTATTGCTCGGATGTATAACCTCTGCAGAGGACACAGGTGTCCTAGGAAGTGATGGAAGAAAACATCATCTTTCCTTTGAGTCAGTCATAAATCCTGTTAGAGTAAAGTCTGAAAGATTAAGCTAAGATTCTTTCGACTTATGATTTAAAGTCCCAAAGACCGAGAGCAGTGACATTTTTCCAAGGCTCTCTGCTAACATAGCTGATGCATTTTGCTTCGCATGCATTTCTCCTGTTGTTTTGGCTGAAAATATTACCGTTCACTTCTTGTCAGGAACTGTTGCATAATACTGTTGTGTGCTTCTGAACAAATACAGCTTTTTACGCCGATCTGCTTCAAGTCCTGAAGCAGACTCACTTTCTCTTCTCTCATAGTAGTAACTATTTATTCTCTTTATCAAAACCGTCTTTTGTCTTATATGATCTCTTTGCCCCTTTTTGTTCAATCCCGGTTCCCTGCCAGCCTTCAGTATTTGATTTTTGGAAGTTCAAATAGATCTAATTATAAGCAAAAATACCTGCTGAGAGTGGAAATAGTCTGAGACTGTGTCTGGAAGAGATGATTCCCTTTGTGGGAAAAACTCTTCTTTGTCCTGTTGTTGGAAATGCTGTTTCCTCTCTGACTATATGTCTTCAAAAAAAAATCTGTGTTAAAGCATTTCAAAATATCTGAGCTGTATTTCTGCTTATGCTGGCTGGTGAAGTCAATATGTACCTGGTGACTATGCAATTGCCCCTACTCTGATTCCCTGAGAACCACCCGCTGCAGTGCCCTGTGACTCCCAGCTGCTCACAAGTGATCCTGTAAATTACAGGTTTCAATCCCTGTAGTGCAACAAACCAGAGAATATTCTGCCGGGTAAAAAATGATCGTGATTATTCTTTACGCATCTCCCTTTTTTTCAGCGTCATCTTGTATTTATCAGAATGAACAGCATTTGGACTCTCATAGTTGCATCTGGCTTGACTGTCTGATGAACAAGCGTAGTTATGAAAGAGACGGTTTCTTTAAGGGGCTGTTGGCATCCCAGTCTTCACCACTGGAAAAAATCATAAAAAAAATGAGTGAATGTTGATGGTGCAGTAAACATGGGTGTGTGTTAAAAGACTAAGCTTAAGCTCAGTGTAGTCATAAAACAATGATTTCAAATTATTGACTTCTGGAATGTGAAGTCATGAAACTTCAGTTATGGAAAAATCTTTTTATATTAAAGAAATGCATCTTAGGTCACAAATAGTTTCCTTTGTCTTTCTCAACAGCCAGGCCTCTGTGGGCTCTTCACCAGCTCTCCGAAATGATCCTAATTCGGCAATGTTAGTACTGGATTGTACTGTCTGGTCATAGTGGGAAAAAAGTTGGCCAAAATCAAGATCCAGTTTCTGCTGTTCCTTCTGCTCTAGCCTTCCTGCATCTCCTGTAGATGCTCTGCGTTATCTGTCAGGCTGCTCAAGGCACAAACTCTTTCAGGGCTGCTCAACATTGGCTTTGTTGTCAGTGGTAGAATATGTTCTCCTGCCTGCTTTTGTAAATACTACTGCAGTTTCTCTTCTGTCTCCATGATGTACTCCAGTCTTCCTTTACAATGTGAGTAATAATAATAATAAAAGGTTCTATTATTTATTTACAATTATGTATAGTAGTGAACATTTTGCTGAATCTAGTCATAGGCTTTAAGCCTATGGCCATTTACAGCACATTAGGGTTGCTAATGGAAGAGACACTAAGATTTGTTACTATGCTTTAGATAGGATCCTGTGATCACTCCAGCAAAGTCTAGCTAGAGGATAATCAAGCTAGCACTCTTTTGCAGGAAGTGTTAGATGCAACAGATCTAACAGATGACAGGTTGGGCTTAATTTTTATTTGAAGACATGAAAGATGCAGTGCATTTCAGTGCTGGTAAAAGTGCTGCTTCTCTGGAAGTTTTAGCAAAGTTAAAATGGTTCTACAGGCCAAGCAGGTAGAAAAGTTTTTTTTTTAAAAAAAAAAGAAAGCCTCTGGCCAAGAACAGAATGTGCATCCAAAATGTTACTTTTTCAAATAATTCTTATAATTCCAACTTCTAAAAAGCTGAAAGTGCTGTCAGACAGCATGGAATGAGAGAGCATCTCGAAACATAGGGGATAAAACCTTGGAATAGAAAACAGTGAAGGACTAATGGCTTGATCTTTTGTTGCCTGCTGTACCAGAGAAAGGAGTGTTGACTGGGGCCATGTGTTGCATCATATGAAGTGCTGTATTGCCAAAAAGTACAGGCCTGCTTCCAGCCTCTGACTCTGGCAATTCAGACAACTTGAGTATTACACTTCTACTTGGTGGTCTCAGTTGAATGCTGAAAAAATTCTTTCCCTTAGATACTTGCAGAAGCTTTATGCTTGCATCCAAAGGCAGCATTTAGTTTTGATGCATACTTTAAGATATATTGCACTTTATGTCAAATACGTACTTTGTACTATATGATTTGCTTTAGTGTTTCCTGGCTGAATAGACAAGGGAATGGCAAAAATGTGGTGGAGAAAGAAAGTACTTAGGATATGTTGTTGTCAGAAATGGTGCATTCAGCAAAGTCATGTGAGAAGAAAGCAGCCCTAAAACTTTTCCCTAGGGAGCTAGAAGACGAAGCTCGGAATAATTGTGCCTTACCTGGTCTGGTCTGTGCTTTCACCTGGCCTGTGGAAAGTTATCACAGCTTTGTCTTTGCCTGGTTGTTACTAGATCATTGCTGAAAGCAACAGCAGAGATACAGAAAGCGATATTACTCAGCTGACTGTATCGAGATGTCTCAGTATTTGGAAGCCGTGATGTGTCATGTTGATGAATGGTTCCATTCTCCCATTGCTACAGAGGACAGGGAGAAGAGTTGCAGAATATGTCAGGATAGTTCATTATCTTCAGAGAATGTATTGGCCTGAAAAGACTTGGCTTCCTTACGATCACTGATGATTTATTCCTGAACACGGATCGCTAGGCCCTGGATCCTTACAGTGGAAGGTCCATGCCTCCCACGTCCTTTGTTACTGACAGAAAAGAGCTTATTAGCATTCTTGAGATTAATGTTTCCTGATCATTCTCAGGAACAGAGCAGAGAACTGCATCACCCTGCTTGGTATGAGAGGAAAGGAAAGGTTAAATGTGAGGTGCCAGTTACAAGCTGCCTATTCTACTCAAATATTGTACTAGTTGTGAGTTTTCATTGTAGAGAGAAGTGAACTGTCTGGAGGAATCAAGTAGCCTGGAAAATGGGCCTCTTCTGATTCAGTGATATCAGGGTGGAATCGTAAAAACACAGAGTAGTTTAGGCTTGGTGGAACCTTTGGAGGTTTCTAGTCTAACCTCCTGCTGAAAGCAGGACCAGCTTAGCTCAGGGTGCTCAGGGCCTCGTGCAGTTGCGCTCCGAGTGTCTCCAAGGGTGGAGATTGCATGCCTCTCTGGGTAACCTGGCCAAGCATTTGATCACCCTCACTGTGAATTTTGTTTCCTAATAGCTCATCAGAATTTCCCTTGATGCACCTTGTGCTCGGAACCTTTTATTCTTTCCCCGGTGCATCTGAGAAGAGCCTGACTCCATCTTCTGCGTAACCACCTGTTAGGTAGTCATAGAGAGCAGTAAGACCCCCTTCGCCTTCTCTTCTGCAGACTGAACAACCCCGCTTCCTTCATATGCCGTGTGTTCCAGCCCCGTGACCATTCTGGTGGCCCTCCCTGGATTCGCTCCAGTTTGTCAATGTCTGTCTTGTATTGGAAGTCCAAAACAAAGTAGGACCAAATCCATTAGTGTGGATGAAGTCACGTTGTCTCTACACCTGCTTAGGCTGACACGCAGTTTAGAGGAAGCATTGGTTCTTCTTAATCTAGAAAGAAAAAAAATCAGAGCTCTTGCAAAGAAAGCACCCCAATGCGTTTGACTGATTAATATGAGTTAAGTAAGGCAATAGATTTGATGGGATATTTCTTTTCTTGCTTTCTTTCTTTTTCCATTTTCTTAGAGAAACCGAAACAAAATCCTTTTCCAGATCTGAGATTTCCTAGGCAAGCAATGCCAGCAGGAATCATAAAAGCCTGAGAAGAGCAGGAGAATAAAGTAAAAGTGCAAGATCTAGTTGATACTCAGTATTCCTTACACACAATGCAATGACTAGTTAAAATGATAAGAAGATTTATAGTCAAGCTTTAAGGAAATTGTAGTGTGATCAAGAAGAGGGGAGAAAACTGGGCAGCACTGGGAGCAGTGATGGTGATGTTTGTTTAGACAGAAGACATTAATAGCAGGTATTCTGAAAGTAAATAGCAGTTGCAGAATGCCAGTGCTTTAATAATCTACTCCTTGAAATTCCTACTGTGGCTGGTTTGAGTTATGCTAAACGTGCAGGACCTAGAAACACATCCTGTGTTGAAGTGTAGAAAGATCAGTGTTGTCTTCAGAAGTCAAATTCTCCTGCTGAGTAGCCTCAGTCCGTGTGGATTAGTCAGGGAAAGGCGTTCAATCCCAGTAACTCAATAATTGCTGCAACGCCAGATGCTGAATGACATGGCCTGATACTGAGCTTTAGTGATGTTCTGAATGTCATGTCAGAAGGACTAGATCGCAAGGAAAGTGTCTGGGAATATGTTGCAGTGCAAATAGTCGTAGTGTTTGTAGTATTTTTGGAATCTTTTCTCTTGCCTAGGGAGTATCTTGATGAAATCAAGTAAGACTTGACTATGTTTAACATTTTGGAGAAAGAAGGCAATAATGGTATTTTTCTTAAGGTCAGTTTTCATCTCAGAACCATTTCTTCATTTCTCCTTTTTCCAGTAAGAGGTGGCTCTGATTGCAGGAGATCATTTAATCCAATTTAGTAATAGCCAGAAAAGAGAGGCTTTTTGGTTACTTGTATTAATACATCTTTCTTGCTATTTTCATTTTTTCCCTATTCTTCATGAAAGAGTTTTAAAAATGTAAAGACATTGTAGTGAGGAGGGAAGAAAATGATGAGCCATGATGTATGCAGAGCTAGATACAGCATTGAGGTAACTCTTCTGTCATTGCAGTGAATAGTATACCTCCCCTAACCTCAGGCTAAGCACAGACCGCTACGGAGCTGCTTTTTTTTTGGGGGGGGGGGGGGGGGGGAATTCCGTGTACCTAACATGGACTTGCTTGACTATGAATATGACTGCAGGCATACCTCGGAGATATTGTGGGTTTGGTTCCAGACCACTGCCATAAAGCGAATATGGCAATATTTCTAATGCTTTTTTAACCACTTCATTCTGTTGCCGTGGCACCTGGTATTCATGGCTGGCTCCAAACTCTTGCTTGTCTGCCTCATCTGTAGAAGCCTATGCAAAAAGGTATTTGTACATGTAGACCAATTCAGTCATCTCTTGGCTGTTCTGCAAGTGCTTAATGACACGTCCAAACGTAGAGTTTGGAGGGTGTCCCAACAGTGCTGTAGCTTTTAACGCTCTCTCCTTAATGAGCTGACAGCCTGCAAAGGGCCACGTGTGTATTTTATAGTCTGATGCACAACGAAGGCCTGATAGCAAATGCAAGCTGATCGATGCTGCAGAAGGACTTTAAAAATAAGGTGAATTAAATTGTGAACAGAGTTTTCTGATTTTGAACATTCTGCTTTGGGGTTCAAAGATAAGGAAATTAAGCTCCAAACCCTACTTCATGGGTAATTTTAGTTATAAGCGAACAGCTCCCTTGGGATTTTTTTAGCCTGACTTGAAAATCTAGCTTGATGGTTCCTGATAAATAGTCTGTCTCCTGGCCTTTTCTGAGGCTTTATGAAGAAATGTAAGCTGCATGTGAAGTTGCAAGAAGAGTAAGCTGTATTTCACTTTTACAGGGATTTTTATCAGCTGTTATTTTTATTTGTCTTGTAATTTAACACCATTAATTTTCAGTATTGTACCTTAAAGGTTTAAAACTAAAGCTTACTAGAAGACAGCAGGCTTTCCAGCATCTCCTAGGAATGATAAAGGAAAACTTTAGACAAGGCAAGAAGCATCTCTGTTGGGTTAAAATAGGACATCCAACATTTTACAGATAGTGGGATAGGTGGGTTGCTAGAAACCTCTCTCAACCGAGGGGACATCTGAGCAGAAAAATACTGTCTCTGTGAAAGCTGTTTTGTGCTATACAGCACAGAAACACAGCTTACCTTCTCCCAGGTGGTCTGCAGGCAGCCAAAATCTGCAGTTACCTAGAGGAGAAGGTACTGGCAAGATAGAGCTGTTTTCTGATTCAGCAGGGCCCCCGTCCTTGTCCTGTGGAGCTTCTGATGGTTCCTGCAGCAGAAGACTGACTAGGAGGGCTGTGCAATGCCGCTGGTGTGAGCTGGCTCGGCGACTGAGCCCTCCAGGGTGCAGTGGCAGCCGGGCTGGCAGGAGGGCTTAGAGCTCTGCACGTATGGATGTAGCTCAGCCTTCCTGGGTATCCTGACGGGAAGTTATCTGTTCCCTTCAAAACAGGGGAAGGCAGGATGCAGACACTGTAGCAGGGTAAAACAGCAGGACCCATCTCTTAGTTAGAACTGCCTCTGTGTTACTCTGCCTTTTGGTTTACACCTGGAAGTGTGTGTAGCACAGGTGGCTACCTGAACTTCCATGCCCTTGCTGTCAGGATGGTCCTTACTCTCATTTTGGACCATGTTAGGTCAAAGGAAAGGAGACCTGGTCAATGTGAATGTAAGGCATTTACCTCCTTTTCTTTAAGTTCCTCATTCTGCCTTCTGATCCTCGCTAGTAAGGCTGGCCTGGGGACTGGAAGAGCAGGTCTCCCACCTGGCACCTGCGTATGCTCCCTCCGGTCACTGGTTCGGTCGCTGGTTCTTGCTGTACCAGTTCTGCGGACTGTCAGCAGGGACAACTGGTGTAATATCTACAAATTCCAGCAGAGAAGACTCCACTACCACCAAAGTACTGACCTCGCAGGTGAGTGTGAAGTACTTGATTCCTCGCTGGCACTGGCTCTTAGTGACCGGTTGCCTTTTGGGACCTTGACTATAAAACTGCAAAGAGCAACTGAGGAGGAATACTGCTCCTTGCCTGGATTCGACCAGTGTCTGTCACCTGAAAATCAGGTGTTTGTACTGTAAGTGCCCATGCAGAAAGTGCTGCTCTTTTATTTGGGGCGCTTTAGTACAATACTGAACCCTCTGTTACCTCTGGTGAAAAACTTGACCTTTGTTGGAATTAATTTTTCTTAGTTCAGCTCTAAGCCCCTGCTGCATGCCGTTTCACTCTGCCTCTGGATAGCTCTTGCCGTGTGTCTGTGGGTTTCTGAACAAGAGGAATGAAAGGAGCGTGAAGCAGGTGATGAGATTAAATTGACTACCGAACAGGATTGGAACCGAAAATGTTAAACTCTTGCTCTGCCTCCAGTTGCCCTTTTACCGAATAAGAAAAGCTGTCTTTAGATCAATGGTGGGCACCTGAAAAGAGAATGACATGTGAAAGAGAACAGAGGGAACCTCTGCAGAATTCACAATGAAGGTGTGAGTACAGCAGGTAAAACCCAGTGGAAAAGTAGCAATTGAACAAAGATTGCCCCTGGAGGAAGTCTCAAATATTTGTCCTTCTATCTCTTTTTAGAAAAAAGATTCAAATGCCTTTAGGAGTAAAAACACATTGTGGATAGTGTTTGCTTAATATGTGAGTCATGCCTGGAAAAATTCCACAGCAAAACAAACTTATTCATGATCAGCTTACTTGAATATAATAAATTTTTCTGCAAAAATTTGATGCAAAGTCATCATTGTATCAAGCAACATATTGAAAAACATTTCATCTTGGGATTTGTCTTGCAAGTGCTAGTTAACCCTCTTCCATTTTTAATGACATACATGATACTTTCATTGGTGGTGTGAATTGCTTGCTCATGGGGAAGCTGTGGATACCCCTGTTACCTAGAGCATTATATGTTACTGTTGTTTTCTTTCTGTGAGAAGCTAGGGTTGACAGTGTTGGATCAATGACTCTAGCCAGCTAGTTACATGTTGGAGCTTGATGATAGGAGAAATGGTTAACACCAGATGCCATACACTAGACATGTTTAACAAGATGACTGATATGAATCATTTACATGTTTGCCTTAATTTAAAATCTTGAAATTTGGTGCACTTGTTTCTTATAGGATATCAAGTGTGGGAAATGATTGCATCTTTAATGTTCTCATCACAGTTCAGTGATAGATCACTAAAAAGACCAAGGATACAACTTGTCTTCAGAGCGATAAATTCTGTATACGGTGGTGAACTTAAACTACTGTAGTAGCTTAACTGGGTGTTGTATTGTTCCAAGGCTGCATATCCTGTAAAGAGTGATGGAAACCTGTGCCTAAGAAAGGTATTATGCAGGCTAGGGAGAGAGGCTGGCGTTTATTTGGATTCTTGAGCCTAAAGAGCACAAGGCCACGATATGTGGCCTGAATATGACAGCCATACTGTCCAGCTAGGATAATTTTAACAGGGATGTGAAATAACGAAGATACTTTTCATAGCTCTAAAGTCATGGCATCATCAATACTGCTATTGAACCTGGGCATTGCAGCTGAATGAGGTCATATTCTCGTGTGGCATTGGTTAGAAAATGTGAAGGCGATGCTAGCTTGCATGGGACCTTGAATGCTATGAAGAATATGATAAGACTTATACAGAATATACATGTATTATCTTAAATAGTATGTCAAGTTCTGGTCATCTTCGTCTCATGAAAAAGATTCAGTGAAGGGCAATTGAGAAAAGGCTTTTAATCTTTGAGGAGAGGAAGAAGAGAAAATAGATTGAAAATATGTAAAGCATGAATAACTGCAGAATACAGTTTGGAGCTTTTTTCCTACTTCTCTCATAGAAAAGATAAGAGATACTCCATGAAATTCAAAACCAGGAAATTCAAAATCAATGAAAGAAATCTACATCTGTTGTTTAAATATATAAATAAAATTACTACCCAAAGAAGTTGTCAATGCTTAAAATGTAGTTATATTTGAAAAAAGACTCAGACGTGGATATTAGGACTGTCCAGTATCATCATAATTAAATGGAATAAACTTCGCTCTAGAATAACTGTATTTCAGGATTTTGTTTGCTTCTGTCCAGTAAAGAACAAGATATGCTCCCTACCGACAGGGGCAAACTAACCTGCATGAGCCTGTGGTGGAGTGTTTGCCTGTTGCTCTGCAGCATCTTGATCCAATCACTGGTAGAGACTAGCCTGACTTCAGCTCTTCAGTGTGATAATTGCTGTGTCCCTGAAACAGCCAGTTAGTTTGTCCACTTCAAGGCTGTATGTAGTCTTTTATTCTGGATCTTCACTTCGTCCTGAAGTGCTATTCCACAAATTGTTTGTATTACCTGTTTTTTGAATCGATTACTGTCATGCACAGAAACTTGCTCACCTGGTGAGGAGCCCTAAGGGCAGAAGAGTCTGCCTGTCTATGCAGCATAGATAGAGCTGGTCTGGATCATTTGGTCTGCACACAAAGTGAGCTCATACTGAGCATGTTGTGACTGAACACTATGAGCATTAGGTACTGTGGCTTATTTTAGTGCTAGTGGATAGTTATAATTAAGGGAATTTGCAAGCAGAAATGTTGTCTAGGCTATATGTACAGAAATAACACCATATGGATTAAATCCTACAGATGTGCACATTTTTATATGAAAATGTGACTGAGGAGTTATGAAAGAGATTGAATAAAAGTCAACATGAAACAAGGACAAGGGAGAAGCCCTCTAGCAGTATCTGCAAATGGGAGAAAGGCATTATTTACTTATTATGTATTCAGCAGGATCAAACGGGACAAAAGTTGGAGGACCAGAAAGGAAGAAGGGCAGAGTGCAGTAGGTGTTTGGAGGTTTTAGTCCCTGCCCCCGCCAGTTCTGCACCCCAGCGATGCGGTGGTGTCGCATCTGGCATCTGCAAGGACAGCAGTAACAGCGCTGGACAGTGCTACTGATCAGGGCTGAAGGGGTAGATTCAAACACTGCCAGCTCCTGCTCTCAAGACCGTCCTGGTGCACGGCCCAGAAGGGCAAGGCAGATGCTAGAGCTGGAAGAGGAAGCAGTGTCGCTTGTCAGCTGCCTTTGGACTCTTCGTGCTGAACGCAAGCTGGCTAGGAAAGAGGATAAGTGGTGAAGTATTGAAGGAGGCACCAATTTCTTATTTGGTGGCTGAGCAAAAGCCAGTGTGATTTATGCTGCCAGGAGATAGAGCAGGATTTAAGTTGCAAGCTCCCCTGCTTTACCACTGGGCCTGCTACTGAATTCAGTAAGAACCAGTCTATATTTCCATAGCTGTCTTGGCAGGACAACAGTGGAATAGAGGTTTCCCAAAGCTTTTTGCCCAGAGAGTATGCCGAGATGGAAAAATCCCTATTTTTCAGATGTCTAGTATACTCTTATTTTAATTTTCTTAATATTTTTGTGAGACAAAATCTCCCCTCTGTATCTCCTCTACAACCCCGTATTTTTTTTTTTTTTTTTTTTTTTTTTTTTTTTTTTTTTTTTTTTTTTTTTTTTTTTTTTACAAAAGACAGGGTTTTCCTCCTAGGATTCTGCCTGGCACCAGATGGGAAAAGGTCAAAACTTCAATAGTAACTATTTTATCACCATTACGAGTCAAAGGGTGTGATAACATCAAATTACATCTTCTTGACCTATGTCATCTGCAGTCCTGGTACACGCTCTTTTTCTGATGGAGTCATAAGTTATTCCAGGTCAAGCCTTGAGAGCAATATCCGAATCTGCTTACGAACACAGAAGACTGAATTAGTCAGATTTGTACTTTTTCACCTGCTGCGGCAAGTGTTCGTTGCTGCACTTCTGCTGCTTTGTTTTGGCCTTTCCTGCTCTCTTTTACTCAATAAGCCTTGTAGGTGTCAGCCAACGAGTTCTAAGGGGACAGATATGAGCTAGATTGTGGTGGCATCCCCAAAGCGTCCAGCACTGTCGAAACACAAAGGAATGTTGTCTTTTCCACAAAGACGATAAACACTAGAAAAACAGCAAAAAAGGGATGCAGAGAGAGCTACACCAAGCAACTCTAACGATCGGTGTGATCATAAATACATAGTTCATTGTTCATGTATTTTTATGTAATTTTTACACTGTGTATGTATAACTAAAGAGAGTAAATTATCTTCCTCTTTCCATACATTGGCCCCCTCGCCCAGCTGTTTACCAGCTTTGGTTTATTCACTTTAAGGTAAGGTAAATAAAATGTATTTAAAAATTAAATAAAAATGGGACTAAGTAAAAGATTTTGCTCTGTAGTTTCCTGTAGACTGTGAAAATGGGTCAGTGAAGGAATTTAAATTCTTGGGTAAAAACGAGTGAAAGGTTCCTGTTTGCTCTCATTTGTCGTTTTGCTAGAAATGTAATAAACCCTAGATACTAGAGTAGGATATTATTGTTTTCAGGTTGATAAAGTCTGCCTAGAAAGTACTGTTCAATTCCTTTAAATTAGAGACCTGCCAAATTATAAACCAACCCAGTGGAACACAAGAAGTTCTTATGCGTTTTCTCTCTTTCGTTTTATGATGTGCAATATCCTGCCCTTTATTAAACCACCTTCAGGATGGACAGTGAGTATCAAGGATAAGCCTGTTACTGTTCCCAAAGACCTACTCCATCCCTCATTTCTTTGAATTCTTATTTTTCCTAAAACTAATATCTCTCATCTGGAAATGATGTCATGCTGTCAGGCACCCACATGCACACAAAGAAAACCGTAGAAGATTCATGTGGAAGAGACTCTAGGAGGTCCCTTGGCTCATCTACCTGACTAAGGCAGAATCAACTCTGTCTCAGCTCTTCCTGGCAAATATTTCTCCAACCTTTTCTTCAGATCTCCAGTGCTGAAGATTTCACAGTCTCCTCAGGCTGTCTATATCATTGCTTTGCTGTTACCCTTATAAAGGTCTGGTGAATGTCTAACCCAAATTTTACTTGCGGTGATTCTTTATGTGGACATACTTGCTGGGAACAAATATTTCATGTATGGTTGTAGAGTTGCAGAAAATTTAAGTATAGCCCTTGCCCTGAAAAAAGAGTCTAACTTCCATCAAACATATGGTTTAGTGATTACGGAAGATGGTATGTCCGACACAAATACGTATTTTTATTCACTAAGCAGGGTGTTACATTAGTGAGCATCCAGTCATCAAATGTGTAACACCACTTTACATGACATTATTTTTCTCTGTTGGAAAACCAAAAGAGTCGAGGGGAATGCTGAACGCTTAGGTTTATTATGTGGTCTCCATAGTTAAGACAGGCATCCCAGTAACCCTGGCTGAAGTCGCACATCAGGTTGGTAAAAACTAAAGTAATCCACGTGAAATGTTTTGTCTGTGGTCCTTTACTGAACAAGAATTTATGGAGGTGGGGAATTCAGAAGGCAATTGGACAAATACATTTCAGTTCAAATATAGCTTCAGTTTTCCAATTTTTTTTTTCCAGACCCTAGAAATCTTCTTTTATGCTTTTTAAGCCTGGGGAAGAGTAATGGCTCAGTAGTGACTGGTGTCTCTGAATCTTTCTGGCAAGTCTGATGAGTTGAAGGCTGTATTCCTCCCATCTATCTTCCCATTCCCAGCTGCGAAAGCTGGGAGCTTAGTCACCCAAGGCTCCCTCTGTAGTTAATGGAGAGAGAAACAGGCAACTTCAGATGGCCAATGAACTGTAGAGTCAAGCTTAATAAATTGCAGATAATATTTTTTCTGCCAAATCAAGGCAGTTTTCTGAAAAATGTAATTAATAAATGGGAGAATGCTTAAAAAAGTGTATTTTAAGTCATTCTACGAGAGTGGCTTTTAAATGAAAGCGATTTTAAGTAAAAGGAAGTAAGGAGTCAGTTGGAATGAGACATAGCTAGTCATTTGTAACCGTACAGCCCACGGGTTGATGGAACTAGCTTAAACTATGAATCACTATGAAATAGTTTGTTCCCAGTGTTTTAGTGCTTATTTATTTGGCTTAATTGTTTACTCCCCTAAGTTTATCAGGAAAGGGCTTAGTCATTCAACTCACAAAGCAATTTTGTTGCCATCTCCCAGTGTGGAAAGGATAATTTATCTTGTGAATGTCCTGAATGGTTTTCATTTGCTCGGACAGACAGGAAATAACCATTCCCACGCTTGCCTAATTGGTTAAAAATGTGTTTATTCGTTGGAAGGTGAAGCCTTCCCTCCCCTAGTGCTGGGAAGTGATCACAGTGCAGATTAATTATAATATAGATATTGATACACACATTTATATATACACCTGCACATGCATGCACACACCGAGTTAGCAAGCTGTATGTCAAATCATATGATGATGATTAATGTAAGTAGCTATTTGCTGACTTACATCTGCAGCCAGATGTGGTGATAGCTTCCCTGAGGTGATAATGGGTCTGCAGAGCTCAGCCCCTTTTCTTTTTTTGAGGGATAAGGTAAAAACCTTATTTCTGTGTGGCAAGAGAGTTGTAGTATATTTTCTGTCCATTAGCCCAGGTGTATGAGATGAATTTGATCTAGAGACTTTGGCTCAGGAGAGTGAGCAGAGCCAGTGAAAAGAAGAGCAGTGGTTTGGAATAGATTCTAGGTCACAGGTTTTTTTATAATATATATATATATATATTTTGCTTCTAAAGATATAAATTTAGAAACTCATTAAAGTTTTGTCCTCATGGATTAGACACACTTAAAGCAACCCCTGGATTTTCTCTGAAAGAAGTGATCGAATTTGCTGCCAAGATTAAGGACAGACTATGGGTGTCAGCCAAAGCTCATGGAAGTCAGTGAGAAGCCTTCACTGACTTCTAAGGGCTTTGGGTATGGTTTGAAGGGCTTTGAATTTTTACAGGAAAAGCAAGCTTCTGTTATGTGCTGGATAAGTAATAATTCATTGCTCCTTGCTGATATAAGCCGTGGGCATTGATGTTTCTATAGGTTTATGTATGATGGTTTATAAGACTCTAATTTTGATAAATGCTTTCTACTTGCAGATGTGAGTGATCTCTTACTGCAGTGTCTGTACAACTGCCATTTAGCATGTGGTTGTTATCAGAAGGTAATTTTTTTGAGAGCTTAATTTGACTTAAACGTTTGTTGTTTTTTAAAGTAGAAGAAATATCTGTAACATTGCAAAAATGGAAAAAAAGCCCATATGTCTTTCAGATGGCCGAGAAATCTTTGAGACTATTGATTTAGGTTGTACCTTAAAAGGATGACCACTACTGTACCATTTTGCCTGTTGACGATCATCGTGCACACAAAATCCACTGATGTCTAAAAAATTGAATTGGTATTTGAAAGATCTTTCTGCAAATCTCTATTCCTTCCACCCCTTTCCTCTGAGACTACTTCAACTTTTTAGATAGGTTTTTCTCCGCTTCTGATTATCAGCTGCAACTCAAAACATAACCTGTAAGAGTCTCACAAAAGATTGATGTTCTTGAGATGTTGAAATTCTCATTTAGGGCCTTGCTGCGTTTGGGTATTTTGGAAGCATTTCAGAAAAAATCATAGATTCAAACCAGCCTTTTGTACCATTCATGGGTAATTATGTCTTCACTACACTACAGAAGGTAAACAGAAGGAAACTGGTATTTCTGCTTTCTGAAAAATTTCCTTATGTTGTTCCTTAGGTATGTGGCACAGCACTGGTTTTGGGACATATAGTTCACATTTGTCATCAAATACTCTGTACTTTTACTTGGAACCAGTGTGACTCAGCTAGGTTGTCTGCTCTCTTCATATACAGCCTTTTCTTTGAGCAAATGTACTTGAAAATTTAGATCTTTCTAGAGCTACTGGGGAACAATATTGAAAATATTAACAGGAGATGTTTTTAACATAGCCCACTTGAAAAAGAACCTTCAAAGAGTGTTTCATGCAAAGCTCTTGTTTGTTTGTTTGTTTTAGTATAAATTGCAATAATGGAAAATGAAACAGACCTTCGTCCTATAAACTGTTCAATTTACATAATGAAAAATAGAAATCTCCAGTTCTGTTCTCCTATATAGCTTTACTAGACAACCTTTGTTTTTTCAGTGCCCAATATCACACAGAAAGTGTCTTACTCTTCTGGTGCAGAAGTTTCATTCATTCATTCATAGCCTTATTGGCAGCAGATTATGCGAGGTGGGAGTAGGCTATTAAGTCACCATCAGTTTATTTTGAGGCAGAATATTCATTGTCAGACTGTTCCCTGCCCTTGATGTTTCTTCTGGGTCTACATGATCTAGTGATCTAGCAGTTCTAGCAGATCTAGCAGTTAGTGTCAGATATTAATAATGTTGCTTACAGCTGTTACTATTGGTTTGTTACGGGTTCATTGGTGCACTAGGGCTAGGTTTCTGGTGATATATTACCCTAATTTTGGCCAGGAGTGAAATAATATAATCCTTGGTTCTGATGGCATTCATCTAAACCTGTCTGTCGCCTGACAGGGTGTTTATGCTGAAAGAGTGAAAGATTTGCAAGTCTGGATTATGCAGTGTTTTGGCAGACTAGTGTGTTGGAACTTAGAAAGTTTTGGCACTTTGCATGAAAAACTTGGCTGAAACTTTTCAGGAGTTCTGACTGGTTGAACCCCAGATACATTGATCATAGCTCCCAGGTAGGACAAGGTTTTCATGGAAAGCACCAGGTCTCTGGACGTGCGGGTGCTGCCTGGTGAACTGCTGCCAGACCAGGGCACGGATTCTACCAGTGCCAGCTCTCTGAACGCTTGCTGGGCTGGAAAATCCTGACCCCGTTAGGTAGGTAAAGCCACAGGCTGTGCTTTTTACTCAAAAAAAATTTGGCAATCAGCTTGTTTTGCTCTTCAGTTTGCTCCTATTTGGGTATTTGCTAAAATGGCAAAAAATTGCTCAAGAGAGATTCTCAATCAGAGAGCACTCAGATACTGAAAAATAGAGATAGGTGCACAGTTAAAATATTTTGACCATCTGCCTATTAATTTTACATAGAATTGTGTAAAGAGAAAAATACAGGAGAAAATCCAACTGCATGGAATAAATGTGTCTCTCAATTACATATACACTCTGCATTTAACTTACTTGCCCTGAAACTTTTTTTTTTTTTAAAGTCTTTTTGATCTTGTCCCAGGTAATCGAGCTTTCTTTAGCAGTCTCTCTTTAGAGTAACACCGAAGCCGAGGGAATGTGAAAATCATATTCTTAAAGTCCTATTTCTAGAGGTGTAGGACGGAAACATTAAAAAAAATCACTCTTGGGTGAAATCTGCTGTGTGAAGTCTCTGGTGTCCTGGCAGTGAAAGGTTCACTGTTCCATTATCTGTCCTTTAGATCCTATGATATCCCCCAAAGTGTCTTTCTCAATTTATTTTTGTGTAGGAGAGAAGTAAGGGAGGGTGATTGAATAGCATCTTGGAAATACCATTGCTTTCAAGGCTTTTCACCATGAAGATCTCAGTTGAGATCTGACTTTGAAGGTGTCATGAGACAACCACTGATCTTTCTGTAAAGGTAGGGCTTCTAAATCCAGCTCCTGGTGGCCATAGTTTGCTTTGAAAATCCACTGATGCATTTGATGCTCTTTTAAACAACTGTTATTAGAACTCCAGAGTGGTGGTCAGACCAGTTGTTCGCGGTATGTTTCAGCTGTACCTTCTGAGCAGATTCCAATCTCCGGTGACGTGAAACCAGAGCAGTTTTGGCTCGGTTATGATTGTTCCACAAAAGAGATGGAGCCGCTCCATAGTTGCCTAGGGACGAATGCCAGCAGACGGATTTCCTCGAAGAGTCCCTCAAAGGCACGTACTTAGGCTATCATCCCTTCAGCATGTCCCATAGCTCTGTAGATGGAATTGGGTGCTGGGAGGAAACAGAATTTCTTGGGTTGTGGTAGTGCCAGATGTAAGATCCAGCCAGAAAAGGCAGTCTCCTGTTTTTTACTCTTTCATATACCACCACGCCTGCCAGGCCAGGTCTTGTCCATGACAAACTTAGCTCCTACCGATCAGTTAACAGTGCTGACGTGACTTCATCTTTGGGAGAGTGGAGATGTCAAGGGAGTGGAAGAGCTGGAGCGTTTGGAGAGAATACAAACGTGATTGTGGTTGTTAAAATCTACCTGTGGCATAGATGCTGCAGCATTTCTCTTTAAGCAAAAAGTCACGTAAAGATGGTTAGCGTGCAGTTTTTGTGGGCAGTAGGTGAGAGGCGTTGTGATCTTGGAGGTGACCGTTTTGCATATGTGGGGAAAAAATGAATGCCCCAAACCAAATAAACCGTTGCAGCTGTCTAATACTACACGTGCTTAAAGCTTGTAAACTGCACGTAGTTCTAGAGAGTCTCTGAAGGTCTTACAGGAGCTCTCTGATCCACTGAATTAATAATAAAAGGCACATTTTAGAAGTTACATGAGAAGCAGTTGATCAGAGTTTTACGAAAAGATATGGTAAGTGGAATGTTTTTTTCACCTTCCTCATCTTTAATTCTTTATAGGGAAAGCAAAGAAAAAGACATTAAAAGTCGCCTTGTACAAAAGTGCTGACAATGTAACAATGTTTGAAGGATAGTGTGTCTCATGATGGGTGGTAATGGAAGGTGCCACAAATGCCACAAATCAGATGATTGATAAAATGAATGCGCTTGCAGATAGGAGATGCTCTGCCTATTGAGAGCTCAGTATTATGGTCCGAAGAATAATCTGAGAAGGTGACCGCTGAAATACAGAGACATCTGTCCACCGTGTGCGATTTGAAACTGTTGCTGGTTTCAGATGTCATCTGTTCCTTAGTATCTTTTGCAATATATTCCGTTGTCATGATTTACAACAAATGGCATTTACTGAGAGCTATCGCATCCAAATAACTATGAATCTGCAAGTGTCTCACTGTAATTTAAAGGCCCCTCATTTAACTAATACCTTTGCAGAGGCTCATGCAAGAAGTCATTTTAGTAATAATTGATTGCTAGATTCTTATAACTATTGCCTTTGCCTCAAGGGCAAGCAAATCCTATTCGTTCCGTTTCAATTGCAGATGCTGACGTCGACTCTTTTTCATCTAGGCGGTGAAAGGGCTCAGGAGTATGACAGAGACTATTCTTCACTGGGATATGGCTTCTTGGATGTACCTAAACGCGCAGGTACTTAGGATCACGCTTAGGTGCGTGTGTTAGTGTTTGGATGGGAGATACTTCTGAAATGAATTGGGCATTTCTTGAGGAAATGGGTTTTTGTCCTGATGGGCTTTGGTCCTGTGAGCTGTGGTGCGCAGCCAAGGCTTTGTACTTGCTCTTCATGCCCACCTTGAGTTTACGTGCACGATCAGGTCCTGAGTAAAGGGAGCTCAGCATGACCAAAGGTAGCAATTTGGATCCTTATTTATTTAACAGAACTGCTGTTGTAAGTTGCCCTTAAGAAAACCCAATGTTTGGGAAGAACGTCTGTAGCATTAGGATATGGTACTTCCTCTTCTAAGTACAGAAAACTGTATACAGCCTCTCAGATTCTGCCATGTTGAAAGTCCGGGTATATGGTAGTTACTTCTTTAAACACACTAAACCGTTAGATTATTTGGTGAAGGTAAAAATTATTTGCTCTGAGTGCTTTACTATTCCTTACACTCTCTGTTAAGAGTTTTAAAACCTATATGTGATGCTATTTTAATGCAACATATTATTTATTTAATATTTCTGTTAATCTCCTCTTAATTATTCGTGTTACTTAAGTTTTATAAGTTACTGCTACAAGATATAGCTCCTTTTGCTGTAAGAAACATTGTGCTGCCGTGTGTTATACTTCAGGTGTAGGTTAAGACTCAAACATTATGCATTATGTCCAGATTTAAGAAACAAAGAGAGTCATGAATCTCAGTTCTCTCTCTCTGCTCCTCTTGGCTTTCATGTCTGCTGTGGCTTTGAAGTGAAATACCTGCAAACTGCAAAATTATTTTCTGAGGTAAATTTAAAGAATTGTTTGAGCAATTTACATTTGTGTATACCCATTTTGTAACCTTTACATCTCCATGTAAGTTAGGATTTAAAAAAAATTCTGAGTGTTCCTCTAACTTTTCCGCTGAAGTCGAGAGAGACTTTTCCTGGTAACTTCAAGGAGAACAGAGCGGGCATTGGCTGCCTTTCAAAATCCGGCCCGTAATTTATTAAACAATAAATCCATGTCAGCAACAGTGGATTTACAGCGGATGTCAGCATTCACAGTGTGAATACATTCACCGTATGCACACGTACAGTACTGTATGTAGAGCACTACAACACTCGCAGTATAGATATGCCCACTACATTAATCATTGCGAAAGCGTGAGAGTTACCGCTGGATTAGCCGGGACGTTGCTCGGCTGTTAGCCAAGGCCAGGCTGCCGAACCGGGGCAGGTGGCAGGCGTCTCCTTAGGGAACTTGCCTTGGTGGCTGCTGGTTTACTCGCTGCCTGTGTATGGGGCCAGGCAGCATCGCAGCTCTGCTGGGACAGGCAGCGTGCAGACACATCGCCCGAGGCAGTCCCTTTTCCTGAAGCGGTTACATCTGGAATAAAGAAATGAAGATGACCCAGGATTTACTCAGAAAGGCAGGTTTCAAACTGGGGTCAGCATCCACGGTCCTGACGCCAGCGACAATTTAATGCCTCTGGTCTTGGTGCCAGCTGCCCTTTACTTGGGGGGGGCTGTGCTTGTTGACACGAACTAGAGAGCTCTTATGGTGTCTGAAGAAATTACTGATACGGTAGTTGGTGATGAAAACACAAATACATGTATGTGTTTTATATTATACATATATTACATTTCTATTATATTTTATATTATATATATAAAATGTGAAGTAAAAATCAAGTGGTTCCACTTTTACTGTGCTGAATACAGGTGTTCTAACAGCAGGAAGGATCACAGGGAAATCCAGTGTATGTAATGCAACAGGATTGCGTAAACGTACTACTGTCTAAAATATTTATTGTTCTGTGTTAGTAGAGCTCGCATCTTCACAATTTTCTGTGTATTACGAGAGCCTGAGTCGGTGCATTTAGAAGAAAAGTGAATACTAGAAATGACACTGGCACAGCTTCCTTCTGCCGGGGAGGTGTTATTTGTCGGGGGTATTTACTGGCGAGGGCTAGCGCCATTGAAGGGCGGGAGAAGAGACGCCTGTGGTCCGCACGTTGTTCCCCTCGGTCTGCAGTCTCTGAAGTTAGTTGGGCGTCTCGGCACGGTGGCCCGAAACGACGGGAAGGCTGAGCCCCCGCTCAGCACAGGGGGGCCCGGCCCGGGGGCTGCTGCCGGGAAGGGCAGAGGGGGAAGGGAGTCCTGCACCCGTCTGCTCGCAGCCTGCTCTGTCTCTTCTGAAATGCAGAAGTAGGTCTCTTCCCCGCCTTGCTTTTGAGGACCAGACTCTCAAGATGATAGCTTCGCTGTCCCTTTTGTGCTCTGTTTTTGCCTTAGTCTCCAATTAATTCTTTGCATGGTGGACAAGCAAGGGAAAGACTATCCGCTCTGCCTCGGTCCCTTCCTCTCCCACCAAGCCTGAGGCTTGGCGTGTCGAACGTTTGCCTGAGGTGCCAGCTCCACTCGGAGCTCCTTTGCTCTGCCAAGCTGGAGCCATTTTAGGCAAGTCCAGAGGCGCAACAGGTTCCCTGGCAAATTTTACAGTTTAAAATGTGATGTGACCAAGGAGTTTGGAGATGGTGTTTAAGCAGATTTTTTTCAGGATTAGAGTTTTTGATGTGGAAGTCCAAGTTCCACCTAAATGCCCTTATAAGCATGGGAATCTGTTTTAAATCTGACTTGCAAGCACAGGCACATCCAAGTGGTAGAGGCACACTGTGATAAACACCCATATTTCTGTTTTACGAAGCGTCACTTGGTCTTCCAAGGGCAAATATGTCAGCCTCGGACCCTCAAGATGGACAGTGGCTCAACTGTGCTCCCATTTGCCAGAGGCCCAGTGGCTAAGGGGAAGAAAGGTTTTTTTCGGATAGTAGACAAGTTTGATGCAGCTGCAACCAAATCCTTAACTGCCAGCATGTCCTTTAGGACTGCTCAGTGGACAGTCTCCCATCATTGCAATCACTGACTTCTCTTCTGCTGTAATTTTAAGAAGCTTTTATGTTTTTTCTAAAATGGAAACTAGAAAGCTTTTAAGATTTTCTGAGGCAGAAGCCAGAGAGAGAACAAAGAATACAGAGCTTGTCCTTCTGTCTTTTTAGGGAAAATTGCTTCTCTTCACACCTGCTTGTATTGAATAATTCAAATAAACAGACCAGAACCAATTTTTCAGTCAGTCTCTTCGCACTGATAATCTCATCCATGCAGCTTCCCATTGTAGCTCTTTATGAAGGGGGCATTATTTGTTTGAACTGTTTTATTACAGGAAATGTATATCATCAACATCTATATCATCATGTTCATTACATTTATGACATTTTCAGAGTTAGAAGCCTCTAAAAGAAAATGAGCTGAGTGCTTTCTTCCCACGGAGGTAAGCCAGTGAGTGAATATTCTTTGAAATGAGCCGAGGAACTAGACGTTTTCTCTCTTGACGTGGGAAAAGGCTGCAGGGAGAAACGTGGGCAGTTCCCATTTGGAAAAGAAGCATTTAATGGAGGGGATCTGTTCTCAGTCCCTGTACCCTCAACTCAGCCCACCTGCGTGATGTGTGTGGGGACAGAAGGACCCGTGGTGCTGGACAGACAGTACCAATTCCAAGAGGAATGTAGAGGAACAGCCAAAGCAGCAAAAGCTCAGTACAAGTGAAAGGTCAGACAGATAAAAGAAGGGACAAACCACATTATGGCTAAATACGACCCCTTTATACATTAGTATTAATCTGAAAAAAATAGCAGTGGCATTCTTAATTAACACTAATGGTGTTGACAGCAGAGTCAAGCCTTCAGAATGAAAAGGCCCATAAATTAGATCTTGAAATTGATCTTGGCTCAGATTACAGACCAGATCCTCAGCTGGTGTGAACTGGCACTGTGAGGTTCTGAGCTGACAGTGGAGCTGTCTCTTTTGAGGCAGCAGACATCTCGGCGCTAGACTCCAACATATAAGTGAAGGAATAAAACTGAGAGGCAAACTTTGCCGAGAGCTATGCAGCATATACGGAACTAATAAATGGTAACACAGAAAATGCCTCAGAGTTAACGGGAATTCAAAAGGGAGCTTGCATGAACTGAGCTGGTGAGCCCGGCATGCTCTGAAGGGGTCGCCGGGGGTATATTATACTGCTTTTGTAGCTGTGCTCGGGTTTGGCTCAGGCCTGTGGATCCGATTAGCTTGAGGCAATTGTGGCCCCATGTGCAAATCAGTGCCCGCCCTGCCCCTGGATTTTGGGGCCAGGAAAGCTGGCTGGCTTCCACCCGGGCAGAGCTGGGGTATTAGTCAATGTGTTGTCAGATGTGGATAATGGGGAAGTTGGACCTGAATGTGAGCTTGGTGCCCAAGCTGACATAGCAGCAGAATTGTAACCAACAAATTGGGAGATTGCTAGTGCCGAAGAAAGCCCCTACTTCAGTCCCTCAGAAAAGATGGTTGCACAAAAAACCATCTTCTGTAGAAAACAACAGAGAGGAGAAAAGAAATGTGCTGGGAGCTATTGCCAACACTAATGGCTATACCAGTGAGGAAGCTTCTACAGCTCCTCGCAGAAGCGCTACTGCTGGGAAAGGAGCTGATTTGATGGGAGGGACCCTGTCGCCTATAGTTAATTGAATAAGCTGTTCATTTTCTAAGTGCTCGTCCGAACCGGGCTTAGCAGCTCTCCAGAGATGCACCCATCACTAGCTATGAAAATCGTTATGCCGTAGAGCACACAGAACCTCAGATTACCTCTTTCCCTTTTGTTGTACGATGCTATTTTTAATGCAGTGCCTTGCTGTGCAGTAATCGTTCTTGACAAATTTCTGTCTGTTGTCCTCATGCTCTGTAAATTCGCATGCACTATTTGTGCGTGCATATTTTAGCCTGCTGCAGTCTGACAAGAGCAATAAGTGACACCTCATGTCCTGTCACTTTTATTTTATGGGCAGGCTGGCACGGTGATTTAGATATCAGAGGAGAAGGGTACACAAATTCATCTGATGATTTATATCAGAGAACTGCTCTGGTGTCAATGCAGCTTTGCAGGTTGATATCAACTGCCAGTACTGCCCTGATACCGATGGATTCCATACAGTTAGACATCAGAGATGCAGTTGTTTCTATTTGTACACTAGTTACATGGTAGTGTGAGTACATATAAATTAATGGAATTGACATCTCAAAGAAAGTTTAATGGATTGCTGAGTCAGGAGTCAATCCATGGTGGACTTCCACCTGAGTATGAGGAGGTACTAGAGTCATAGCAGTGATTCTGTATTGAGAAGAGGTCTTTTCTCTTACAGTGACCAACTACTTTCTCAGGCATGTATTTTTTCTAGGTACAGTATTTTAATGGCAGAATTTCTGTGTGCCCCCCAAAATGTGTGATACAAGACCTCTCAGATGCTTCTAGCGATGGATCTTGGATCTACTCTTCTTACAGTAAATTCTTGGGAACAGAACAGACCGTGACTCATTTTCCAGGGGGAAATAAGACCATTGATGGAAACATTCAGATGCTCTTTCAATACTCATATCCACGGGAAATGTTATTCTCCATAATCAATCGATTTATCTTATGAAGGCCAGTGATGTTACTCGTGAGTAGGGTGGGTGGGATTTTGCTCTGCAGCCAAGCAGCTTTACGAGAGCATATGCTAGTACGGTGCTGCCCTAGCTTGCACGAGGAATAATAGTTGTAAGGATGCTGTGTCTCAGGCGGTTGTGCACTCTATCAGCCAGACTCAAAGCTCTCTCAGGACCCTGGAGATGCACACAACTGATTCCCAGCACAGGCTAAAGCCAGGACAACGCACCTGATTCCCAGCACAGGCTATACCTTGTGCCTCCGTGCTGGCTAGCTGTGGTATTCCCTGCAGGCTGGATCACTGCTTGCATGGGAAGTCTGCATGTGCTGCACCAGCCCTCCGCTTCCTGGTGTGCAGGGACCTCTTTGGCTGCATCTGCCAGCAGAAGACAGTCTTCTCTTTCTGAGTTTTGAAGTGGTGACCCTGTAGAAGAACGCATTGCTCTTGTCCAAGCTCACAGAGCTTGGGGTATGGGACAGAAGAAATCAAGTCTGTGTTGCCTTTCTGTAAGATTTCCTTTGTCTGAGAAGGGACCATAAATATTGTTTTAAAGTGCAGTAGTTTAGAATCCAAAGTGACAAAGAACTGGATTAATTCTAGTACCAGCATTATTTGCAGTGCCCTTGAGAGGAACAGAGCTGCATGTTTAAGGGGATTTTAAGAGAAGGCGGCTGCTGCGAGCACAAGTCAGCATGTGGCACAGGCTCTGACACTAGCATACACAAGCAGATCTCTGTGGATAATGAGAGTTTTTTTCTTTTTAATTTTAGAATCAACCTTGTCCTATGTTAGGCAGCTGGAGGCAAGAGGGAGACAGCTGGAGGAGGAAAACCGCGTGCTGCCCCAGGTGGGTGACTTGCTGTTGGTGGGAGCAGTCGTGGGTAGCTAGACAGTAACTCTTGAGTCTCAGTGCTTCAGATAAAGTCAGCATTTCTGTGATCTGGCTTTGCATTTGGGTGATCAAAGGCTCTCGCATCTTTTCTTTCTCTCTCTCATGGTTGAGTGGAACATTTCTACTGGTGTATTTAAGACTATGACAATACTTTCATTCATTTTTCTCCATTTTTCAAAGGTGTTGATACTTTGCTGAGAAAAATTCACTCGAAGCTGCTACTTATATTCTAATTCAAAATTCCTTTAACAGTTGAAAATTACAGTAAGCTGACCCGTTACATTCTGGTTTCATTCCAAGAGGTTCTTGTAATTAGAATATCAAATACTTTTTAGAGTTAACTGAAGTATTTTGCTCTAAATGTGCAACGATTTTAAATAATAATAATTGGGTTATATGATTTTTAATATTTTGAGGAGTATAGCAGTACTTAAATGCAAGACTGAAATTAAATTGAATAAATAAAAAAGCAAATATGAAATTAAAGGTTTTCCTAGTATGTTTCTAAAAATGAAAAGTTTACAAGTTCATTAAGAATGAATCAAAGACACTTCTATTAAATTTCATTAAATAGTCCTTCAGAAAATCAGTAACGTCTCCAAGTGAAGTTGCCCACTGGAAAAAAAAAAAAAAAAAAAAAGCATTTTGGTCAATTGAAGCACTAGTTTAAATGAAGTAATTGCTCTGAAGAACGAAAATGCTTTTCATTGAACTTAGTCAGAACACTGTCATTTGAATATAAAATCCAAGATAACAGTGAAATGTAGGAAGAAGTAAAAGCCACTGACTCTGATTTATTCATTTATATAAGCCAAGATGCAAATTCTTTAGCTAGAAGCTATTTCCTTCCTTAAGCAGATTTTAAGCAAAGTTATTTTCTCAATCGCAGTGTAACAATTAGAAAGGCCTCTATAGTCCTATCTCTTGCTTTGGTCTTGACTTGTTAGGTGACCTCGTGAATTTATTTAATTTCTCTGTACCCTAATTTGTTAATCTGGAAAAGAAGAGCAACGGGAATGGTTAAATGTCTATGCAGTACCATTTATATGGTCTTGAATAGGAAAGAAAAAGTGAGATGCTCTCTGGTAAAGAATATTATTTTCTTGTCAAGGAAGGTATTCAGGGCAAATGCTAAAAAAAAAAGTTGCCTGAAAACTACCGTTGTGATTTGTCTTAGGTCTGGAAGAGCACTGGGAGATAAATCATGCAGACCGTTCTTGGTGGGCAGCCTTTAGCAGTGACCATATGTTTTATTTGTCCAGCTTTGGAGGTGTCCGGGTGGAGGCCCATTAAGCGGATTGCCCGATCGTGTCAAAGACTGGAACGCCCACGTTGTGAATGTTGAGTTCTTTGAAAATATTTTCGCTGGGGTGCCAAAACCAGAAATTGCTTGTGAAAACAGTGCCTCCCCCTGTAGCTATTGCAAAAGTAGTCCAAACAAAGTGTGCTGAATGTGGGACATTTAAGGGGGAAAACTAAGGCAGCAAGTCTGCAAATTGCTTTTCACTGATACACAGGTCTCAAGCCCCAGGTTTGTCATATGTTTGGTTTTGTTGGCACCAGGATCTACAGCAGAGTTCTGAAAAATATCCTAACGTCTCCGAATAGTTTATCGTAAGAAATAACGAGTGACATGGGTTCACATTTCCTGGCATGCCTTCCTCACCTTTCCTGCTGAAGAAAGTCCTTGCTTATGGGAGAGGAGGGAAGGGAAGACACGAGGCTTATTCTGAGTTTGCGCTTGGTCGCATTGGCGTTACGTGTGTACGAGTTTGTTCGGGGAGTTTGTTGTTCCTGTGGGTAACACCCTGAATGTGCTGTCAGTGCTGGTCAGGCCCCGTCGGAAACACGAGGACACTGGATGGAAATGCACGAGCCCCTGGCACGGGTCTGATCCCGTTTAATGGGAGGAACGGGAGGTTGTTAGGCGTTGAGCCAAACGCAGTGCTTTTGACAAATCAGCTGAAAATATGTGACAAGCTACACGACAGACGAGGGGTTTTGGCGCAGCTATTACCTAGTCCCAGTGTTGCGCCTTAAAATCTCAGCAGTGCTTCAGCGCGAGTGCCTTCTGGTTTTTGTGTAGGCCTTCGTTATTTATCACTGGTTGGCATATAGCAGCACTGGGAGGGTTTGAAAGTCGCAGAGCTGCACTTGGTGTGAGAGAGGTGACGGCTCCCGCTCGTGGAAGTGACTCTTCTACTAGTTCTGTCCTGAAGAGTGCCCCCTCGCTATCTAAGACACTTTTTTCTCTCCTCCTGCTGCACTTCTCCTCTTTCTCCCCTCTGCTTTCTCTCAGTATCTATCCTATTCCTCCTTTTCTGCTTATTTATCGCTCATGAAAATATACCAGCACATCTGTTGACACCCTCTTCAGATAAATCACTCCTTTCATTTACCACTTAGTTATGATTCTTTCCCAGCTTCTCTTGCTTTGCTTGTCTCCTTCCATACATATTATTTTTCTTTTCAAACCCCACCGACCTCTGATATAAAGGTTTTGTTAATATTTAGTGGCAAGAACATTTCCAGAGAAGATGGTATTAAGTGCTGCCATCGCTGCTCAAATGGAACCTGAGTTCAGTTCCCTCTGCTGTGCCGACAGACTTCCTTGTGTGGGGAAAAGCAGCAGCAGCCCTGAGTCAATATTTTAGTCTGATCAGGTAACAGAAAAGGTATAAAAATGCCCGTGTTCACTTAAGCCCGTTAGTGTCTCTTCCTGTGCTGCACAGTGGTGCTGGTGATGGTTTGTAGCGTACTAGTGGGTTTAAGAGTTATGAGAAGCTCTAGATGGGCTGTAGGTTTGCTTTGTTGGTGAAGGCCATAATTAGCTGTTTTTCCTTTTTCCCCCAGATAGCGTGGAACAAGATATGATCCAGACCCTTTCAGTTTCTGGCCACAGATAGGATTTTTGTGCAAGAAAGCAGATACTTTCCAGGATTTATGGTATGCAGCTGGGTCTTCTGCAGAGAATGCCAAACTGAGGACTCGGCTGAGTCCGAGACGAGGGGTGTACACAGCTTGCACTGGTGCTTCTCAAACCCTGACGTGGGTAAGGGGGCTTGGCAGCAGCGTGTAGAGGCAAAAGAATTTGAGAGAGAACATTTCTGTTCTGCCGGATGCGTTTCAACCCGGAGGAGTTCCCGCCGGGTCCAGCACACAGCTGCACGTTCCTTGTGCTGGGGCTGCAGCGATGCTGGCGCAGGGACGGCTCTCTGCAGCGGAGGGGCAGGGGGCTGCTTATTCCGGCAGCGGCTGTCTGCTGCTGCCTTGCAATGTTCAGGGAGCTACAGCTTCGCTGTGGCTCAGTTTTTGCCTTAATGTTCAAAGAAATGCGTGGTAGTGTGGCCAGCAGCCTAGCCAGAACAAAATTTGTGTATCGTAATGAAGATGCCTAGCAATGATCAAGAAAATATGTACGGATCAAACAGTGGATTCAGATCCCAATTACAGCTTCATGGGCTGTGTTATGGTATCAGTTAGGCCAGTGAATAACTTCAGATAACGGAAAACAGGGGAGTTCTCCCAGACCTGATGTGGTGCAGAACTGCTAACCGTGTTTTACACTGGTGGAAGTGAGATCGGGATCTGGCACCCACATGTCAATTCACTGAAGACGTTCCTCAGTTTTTTTAGGGATACTATTTCAGGGCTGAGAAGCTAAGCTGAAATGTTATGGGAATGTGGACATCTGTCCTAATGACAATGAATGCATTTTAAAAAGATGTTCTTGGCAAGGCACCAGTTTAAATTACTTCAATTTTTATTTGTTTTATGGGAGGAGGGAGCAAGTGGCGCAGATGGAGAGCTGTGAGATATCTCCCCCTTCTAATTCTTTGTGTTCGTAATTTGGTTATACCTTTTAATGTAAGAGAAAGGAAATATCGCCAGGACGCTGCTTCCTGAGCAAGCAGAAAGAATCGGCCGCTGGGGCCAGAGGCTCCACGAGAGCGCTCAGGGAACGGAGTTTCCGACTTCCACGGCAACCCTGCCTCCGCTGGACCCAGTGGAGTTAACACGGCAACGTGCTAGTGCAGGGCTTGGCGAGCAAGTCAGCAAAAAGGGTCCCCAGGGGGATCTCTCATTTCCTCTCCGTTTTCTGCGTTAAGTTGCTTCCTTTCAGTTTCCTCTTTTGATCACTTATTGCTATTTGCTAATGCAACGTCTGGAGCAAAACCCCCGCAGGACCAGATCTCTGCTCTGCCAGCTGCTGCTTGGATATTTAATGCAGGAGGCAGAGCCTGCCGCAAACAGCTTAAGCTCTGTAGTCACAACAGGATGGTTGAGAAGAAACACAAACCACGAGGAAACAGGCACCTAAAGTGCATCTCGTGTATTAAGCTGTGCCCGTTCCGCAAAGCCTTCCCTGGTCCCGCAGCCAGTCTGCTGTTCCTTCTTCCGCTTTCTCTGGGCCAGCTGGCAAGTGTCCAGTTTATCTGGAAGGCAGGATGGCAAAACGGGGACTGTCTTTTAACCCTCTGCTTAGTGGGTCCTTCAGTGCAGCAGAGAAAACCTGGAAATATTGATGTACAAGAGTACACCGGCGTGTGTGTTATCCTTCTTCAGCATGTTCCTCGCAGGAGCCACCAGCTGTGCTCGGAGTACCCTTAACAGACCAAGTCAGCATCAAGAAGCAAGCACAAGAAGTCAGACGTTCATGCGAGTTTTGTGCAAAATGACATTGCGGGTTTAGATCATGGCAGGTTTGGAAGCCAGGCTTGTGGCTAAACTTGGAGAGCCCTTGGAAGAGCCTGGCACCCGGGTGGCAAAGCACTGTATAGACACAGGATTTTTCAGGAAATAGCTGCAGTGGCCAGCCCCCCCTTTTCCTCATCTGTGGCTGATCACAGAATTTTGCCCCCTTCCCGTGGATGTGGTGTGAGGCTTCATGCCTTCCAGGTCTGCCCTCACAATGTTCTGGGCCTCACTGGGCCTGAGTTGAAGATTACCCACATGCTGTTACTGGCCTCAAAGTCTTTTTATGCCCAACTAAATGCACATCTTTCTCCAGAGGATTAGGGTTTCTTTCCTCTCATATCAGGGTTAGATCTTAAGACGTGTCCGTGAGGTCTGATGCAGGCATCCATCTCTGAGCTGGCCATGTATGAGCCAGCGTTGGTCCCAAAGCCAGGAGGGAGCTTTAACGCAGGACTGAACCTGAGCAATTCTGCTGTCACTCATGTGGGTTTTTCTGTCTCTGTTTCCTCATTCTTCCCCCAGCTTCCCTTTGCTAACCTTTATGTTCTTTTGCATCTCCTTTTGTTGCATCTCTTTCATATCTACTCTTGCTTCAAGCACTTTTTCCTTTTTTGCATCCTTGCTAGCCTTTTCCAGTCCTGGTATGTCTAAGTGTGAAATGGCAGACATGACCCTTGGGCACACACTACTTTATTTTGAAGCACTTGCGACACTTTCCATTTCCGTCTTGCTTTCTTCTCTTCTATTACATTATCACCTTTTATTTCATCCTGTATTTCCAAATCTTTCAGAAATCCTTTTGCTGAGATTTATGCTCTTGATTTTCCCTCTGCATGGCCTGATTCTAGTTCTAAATCTAATTAGAAGATGGTAACTGCTTGGTTAAACAGTATTTCACTCACTTTGTGAAATCTGTGCCATTCACCATCTAATATTGTTTTGTCTCCTCCTTTCCATGGCATGTAGAAGAATAGAGGAGACTTCTTCAACCAGAATGTAATTAAACTCATTGAACAAGCCCATATTACCTACTCATGTCATCAAATATTTGCTGAAAGAAAATCAGCAGCATCCACCAACCCAGGTCTTTCAAGTAATCTTATCCTCAGTTTAATAGTAATAGTTCATTAATGTAGTGACATCAATTTATAACAGCTGAGGTTCCGACCAGATTCTTTGTCTCAAGGTATCCTAAGTATAAAGTTTCCGCCTTGGTTTGTCTGGGCTTGCCCATATGGCAGGAACTTATTTGCTTGCCGTTACTAAGACACAAAATTCAAGAAAAACCTGGGATACAAAAGGAGTTTCCCGTTTAGAGGGAAGGACGTTTTTTTTCCCCAGAGTAATTTCCAAATGTCCTGAGTTAACTTGTACTCAAAATTTTCTACTAGAGTCCACTGAATTTGCCAAATTTTAAGTTGTGTTGATTTTTATATGCATGCGCTATAAGATTTGGAGACACTAGAGCCCCGAGCCTTTTCCTCTTACAGGTTTATTAGCCAGCAAAAGAGGTTTATGAAGGGCCTGCTGAAAACGGCTGCTTCTGAAGGTGTGTAGCCAGCAGTAGCTTGGACCGTGCAGAAAGACTGTGCATTTAATATGCCATGGAGATATGTGGATTTAGGCAGAAATGTGGAGAAGTACAATTCTTTACTGAGGCCTCTGAGCACAGGAATTATGCTGAATAACAGCAGCATTTTTAAGTTGTATATTATAATTGACAGGAGTGTTTCCTAAAAAAAATTGTTGCTGATTTGTTTGGTGCATGATTTATCCAGCAGAGCAACATACTGCAGTTTATTGCTTTCCGTTTTCCCTTTCTCCTGCCTGCTGGAAACAAGCTGACAAATGCAGCCTGTGTTTTCTTCGGAGCTAACGGGGAAATTGAGGGCTGAGGAAATAAGAAAACCGGTTTGAGAATCAAATAGTGCTTGAAGCGGCACGGCAGTTACCCAGCAGGAAGAATGCACTTCCCTAGTAAACCACTTGCCCCTGGGATAAAAGCTTCCTGAAGAACAAGGTCTTTTGCCTTTGCTGAGCTAGAACTGCCGCTGGTAAGTGTGCGGTGCGGTGCCTAGTGGGCAGGAAAGTTGTGTTTTCTCTGAAGCCTGCTCTGGAGGCGACTGCTGCTGTCCTTGGGGCCATGATGTGCTGTGTGTCTTTCGCTTCCTGGCTATTCCTGCGTGGGATGGGGAGAGTGCTAGTCGGGCAGTAAGTGGCAAGCTTCCTTTGAAGGACGCTTGCAGGTCAACTGAATGTAATTTGAGTTACGCAGTGTGTTTTGCACTGCAGCGGTTTTCATTCATGACTGTCCTTATCATCTGTACGAATAGAAAAAACAGTGTTTTCTACTGGCTCAAGTAACCAAAGGCTCCTGATGAGTTTTCTCCACCAAGGAGAATCCTGTTCTGCACAGAGGTCTCTGTTCTGTCTGGGAACAGTGCACAGTGCGGCGTTTGCCTCCGGCACTGCGCGAGAATGGCCTGAGTATCCCTAACATTTTGCAGCCAACGAGAGGGAGATACTAAATTTCCATTCATCTGTTGCTTTGTTAAGTGGCATTATGGGCTCGAGGCAGGTTTCCTGTGCTTTCTGTTCACTAAAGAGTTGCTTATTGCCATTAGGTATTTTGTGGATTTACTTACAACAGAAAATGGATCTGCACATTTACCGATTGCACTTCTCTCTGTTATCTTTGCGACAAAATATGCAGGGAATATTATGTGTGTTCTGCCTCCTAAAGTCAATGTGCTTTCTGCAGCTGCATAATTTAGACACAGTATGCGTTTGACTCAGAGGAACCAGTCTGCAAACCGTGCTGTAGCTTGGGCAGATGGGCTAGGCAGGGGCAATAGGGAAGTCTGACAGTGTAGGATGAAGGACAAAGTCAATTCTTTCTCTCATATTGACCGTGCGCAGTACCATTTACTCAAAATGGCTCAAGATGTTTAAGATCAATGCAGATTTCAGCACTGCTCTATGGAGCCATGACTTTATGACTGTTTGATTTGTTTCCATGTCCACAGCTTGGTTCCTGGATAATAGATGAGAAGATCTGTCCTAGACACGGGGACACGTGGGACGCCCATTTTGAGCGGCTGAAAACAAATGCACTGTGTGGTGTTAGAGAAGAGGAGAAAGGGAACAGGGAATTCTCCTCCCTTCCTCAAGTTCCTGCTCAGCATGTGGTTATAATCGATCGGCCTTGGTCTGGCAGTGGTGGAAAAGGGACTCAGTGGAGAGAAAAGCAGGTCACGTTTTGGTGGAAGGATGAACATTGCCATACTCCCCACTGGCAAGCAGCTCCTGGGACAGTGGGTCTGAAAAGCCCACTTTTCTAGTCTCTTGAGGCATCTTGTTTGCAGATACCAGCACTTTGGAAAAATGTCTTTTCCTCTAGTTTTGCTTTACTGCGTCAGAAACTTGTCATGGAGTCAATAGGACCGAAGTCTCTTTAGGCTCACAGGACTTGCCGAAGAAGAACAGACCCATGTTCAGACTGGTCCGGTCTTCTGTCTCCTCCGGTAGCTGGAATAAGCTTCCTCCAAAGAAGGCAGAAGCTGTACTGCATTTGCAGAGTGGCCTAACCTGAGGTCTAAATTGGTCTGAAACGCACTCAGAAGCAGATCTTCCATCTTTCTTCCTGTGTAGTTCATGCCCCTCTCAAATGACAGGTGCACCATGCAGAGGAGGATGGTGATGCAAAATTATCCTAGATTTCCCTCTTTAATCCAGATTAAGCATCTTAAAAATCTGTAATGTTTTGAAACATTAGCTAGTGGTCTTGTTTGCCATAGTTTTAAGGCAAACAGGCTTAACTTGGCATACCTTTAAGTATTTTTTAAGTAGGATCAGATTTCCATAAGGTGTCTCAAACTGTGTACACCAAAATGGGGTTTCTTAGAATAACCATTTACTTTGGGAAAGGAAGGCCTATCCCAAAGTTCCCAAACACCCTTACGGTCTCTTCCCAGTGTTGCTATGTGACATCAGCCCAGTGGCACCAGCTCTGGCACTGTGACCCGGATTCATCCTACCTAATTTTAGGTACAAGTCAGGAGCACAGTGTCTCCTGCAAAATCAGCAGAGAGAATTAGGCATTTCCTAGCTTAATCTCTCTCTTTGACGCCTCTCTCTTCAGCAGTGAAAGGAGGAACCTGCTTACCTGTATGTCCACTTTTACACTGCCCCCAGGAGCCTGCGCTTTGGTAAGATAAATGCAGACTTGCTTGTACAAAGGAGAAAGCTGGCTACCAGCTTTGGAAAGTGACTCTCAGGTCCAAGAGCATGACTTTGTATGCTTACAGGACCCAAAGTAGAATGGGGGCTGTAAACCTCCGCAGAGCTTTGGGAAGCGAAACCACCTTTCTGCCTGAAAATAGAGGTAAATCCAGATTCTGTTCTTAGGATGTGAAGCTAGCTAGGGGGGCTCATGAGAAGCCTCAAAGCCAGGAGGATGGGGTTTAAGGGCTGCAAAGCTTGTTTTAATTTTTAAGAAAAGTTTCTCTCTCTTCTAAAGGACAGGAGGAGGAGGGATAAGGAAGTCCACAGGGGAAATACTAATTTTCAGTCTTCTACTAGCATGTGTTGAGAACACTGTCTGCTTACAGCAATGAATGTTCACAACAAGCTTCTCGTTCTCATGAAGGGAGACAGAAACGTGCTGCAGATGGCCCAGAAGTGGCTGTGGAAGAAAGCTGCCTAGAGGCAGCTGAACTCTGACAACAGCACAATTCGCAGGACTTTCAGGTTTTCTCATATCCAGGAGACTTTATATGTGTCTGTACTAATTTTACGTGCCTTTTAATAGCACTGTTTGTATTATACTCTTTGAAACTGGCCAAAATCGTTGCTGGCCCTTGAGCAGATAAAGAAACAGAATATCCTGACTTATAAAAAACAAGGCTGGCTGAGGGAACTTGTCCTAAACCAGAATTGCTCCAACCTGCTTTATTACTCCTTTTCCTTCCTCTTTCATTTCCTTTTCCAAAGTATAGCATTAAGTCTGCCTAGTGGCTAACGGGTCTATAAATCCTTCCCAAAGGAAAATAAGTCCTAACTCTCCCTCCGTACATCACAGCCAATTGATAATAGTTGTTGCTGTGGAGAAGTGCAGGATGATGCACTGCACGTTGCCTTAAACGTGTGCCAGTGTTGTCAGCCTGGTTAGGAGACACATTGCTGCCCACTACTGTGGCTTACGTTCCTGCCACCCATTCCTTGACGGGACGGGGGCACTTGAAGATGAGTTTGTGTACTGAACGGGATTTAATATTCAGACTCAAGACATCTGTTCTGTGGGCTAAGCATATGCAGCATTCCCATTTTTGAATTGCTTTTAGGGTTTTTTTCGATGTGTGAGGTTCAGTGCTGCAGTTGGGGTGCTCACGTGGCTTAAGGAAGCCTGGGATCAGGTCTGACATATTCAGTAACGACAGCAGTTCTCTGTCCCTTGTGCTGTGGGTCATCATTTAGCCCTTGGCACTGGTGTGATCAGTGCAGCATCGCGTGCAATGGATTGGGCCTATTTTGATGAAGTCAGGCACAGATCTTGCTCTCTCTTCCTCGGTCCCTCTGCATTTCTCTTCTTGCCTCGCTCTCTCCTTCCCTCTCTTCTCTCACTAGCCTTGTTTCTCCTCTTTCTCTCTCCTTCACTCTTACTCTTTCTCTCTTTTTCTCTTGCTTTCTCTCTCTCTCTCCCGCTGTCTTTCTCTCCCTCACTTGCTCTCTTTTGCTTTTTTCTCTTCTTTCTCTATCTGCCCGTCCTCCTCCCTCCTCCTGTCTTTCCCTCGGTTTGCCTCTCTCTCCTTCTCTCCTTCTTCTCTCCTTCTCACCTTCATTCTCGACTCTCTTTCTCTGCCCTTCTTTCCTTCTCTCCTTCTCCCGCTTGGTCTCTTTCCCCCTCTGCTTCTCTCTTCCTCTCACCCTCCTCTTTCTCTCCCTCTTTCTCTTTACTATTCTTTCCCCCCCTTTTTCCTCCCTTCCCCCCTCTTTCCCTCTCTCTTTTCCTTTCCTTCCCCCTTTCTCTTTCCTGCTTTCTCTCTTTGCCTCTTTCTCTCTTGTTCTCGCTCCCTCTCTCTTCTCCTCTCTCTTACTCTCCGTCTTCTTCTTTCTCTCTCTCTTTCCCTCCCTCTCTCCCCCTTTCTTGCTCGGTTTTTCTCTTTATTTCTTTATTTCTTTCTCTTTCTCTGTTTCTCTCTCTTCCTTCTCTCTTTCCTTTGCTCTCTCTCTGTCTCCCTCTGTCTCTCCCTCTTTATCCTGCTTTTCCTGTCTTTCTCTCTTTCTCTGATTCTCTTTCCCTCTGTCGTCTTTTCTTTCTCACTCTCTCCCTTTCTCCCTTCCCCACTCTTCTTCCTTCTCTCCCTCTCTTTCTCCTTCATTCTTTCTTTCTTTTTCACTCTCTCATTCTCTCCCTTTCTCCCTCCTGCTGTCACTCTCTCTCTCTCCCGGTCTTCTCCCTCTATCTTTATCTGTATCGATCTCCCTCTTACTCCCTCTCTCCTTTGCTTCTTTTGCCATTCCTTTCTCTTGCTCTTTTTCTCTTTGACTTTTTCTTTGCTTTTGCTGTCTTTTTCCCTCTCTCTCCCTCCCTCCCTGTTTTCTTTCTCTTTCACTCTTTCCCTTTTTGCCTTTCCTCTTTTTTCCCTTGCTCTTCCTCTTTTCCCTTTCTCTCTCTCGCTTGCTTTCTTGCTCTCTCTCACCATCATCCTGCCTCCATTCCTCCCTCCCTCCCTCCCTCCATTCCTCCCTCCCTGCCTCCTATCGTTCCTCCTTCCCTCCCTTCCTATCTTTTCCTTTCTTTCCCACTTCCTCTCTCCTGCTTTCTCTCTTTCCCTCTCTCTCTCTCTTGTTCTCCCTCCCTCTCCCTTCGCCTCTCTCTTCCCCCTCCTGCTCCTTTTTATCATGCTTTGCATCTCTCTCTGTCTTGGTCTTTTTCGCTGCCTCTCTTCCTCCTTCTCTCCCCCTTTCTCCCTCTTTCTTCCCCGTTTCCTTCTCTCCTGTCTTTTCTCGCTTGCTCTCCATCTTTCCTTCTCCTGCTTTCTTTCTCGTTCTTTGTTTCTCTTTTTCTCCCTTCCTCTTTTTCTCTCTTTCTCTCCCTCCTTATTCCCCTTTCTCTCTCTCTTTCCTTTTTCCTCCTCGTTTCCCTCTTTCTTTCCTTCTCTCCTCCCTCTCCCTTTCTGCCCCCTCTCTCTCCCTCTCTCTTTCTGTCTCCTTCCTTCCTTTTTCCCTCTCGCTCTTCTCCCCGCGGCTCCGGGCCCCGCCGCTGCCGCTGTCGCCGGTCGCCGGTCGCGGGGCCCCGGGGCGCCGCCGCGCGGGGGCTGCCCGGGCCCTGCAGCGCCCCCGCGGCCGCCAGGCGGCGCCGCCGTGCGCGGGCGAGCGGCGCTGAGGGGCGGCAGGTGCGCGGCGGCCCCGCGCCGGGCCGGGCGGGCGCTACCGGAACCGGAGCCGGAACCGGCGGGGCGGGGCGCTACCGGAACCGGAACCGGCGGCGGCGGCAGGAGCAGCGGGAGGAGCGGGCAGAGGAGCAGCAGCAGGGAGCGGGGAGGCGGGACGGGCTCCGGCTCTGCCGGGAGGCACCTGGGGCCCCCCCGGGGGGGTCGCAGCGGGCGGCCCGGGCTTGTCCGCGGGGCAGCGGGGGGCGGAGGCCCGGCCCGGCCCCGCAGCCGCCGGGGCTGGCGGGAGCCGCGGCCGCCGGGAGCGCCGGGCCGGGCCGGGCCGGGCCGGGGCGGGGGGAGTCGCGGGGGGGGCGGCCCCGGCCCCCGTGACAGCCGCAGGCGGGCGGCGGCGGGGCCCGGCCGGGGAGGGCAGGGGAGGGCAGCAGCGGGCACCCTCGGGGGAGCCCCGGGCCGGGCCCGGTGCGGAGCCCCGTGGGGCCGCGAGCGCTCCCGGGACGCCTCTGCCCTCCCGCGGGGGCCGCGAGCCGCGGGGCTGCCACGCACGCACGCACGGACGGATGGATGGACGGACAGCACCAAGCGGGAGCTGGACGGAGCCGCCGCCACCGCCGGGAGCAGGAACTGGACGGAGGGACGGAGCTGCCGCCGGGAGCGGGACGGAGGGACGGAGCCACTGCCAGGAGCGAGCGCCAGACGGAGCCGCAGGCCCAACAGAGCCGCTGCTTGGGCACAACAGCTGGTGCGGAGTGATGAACTTGTGCACATGGCATCAGCCTGCACTGATGAGCTCACACTGATCCAATAGTTTACTCTTTAATTACTGTTTAATCACTGACAGGGCCATAAATCAGTTGCTATCACAGCTCAGAGCTTGGTGGCATCACTGAAGGTTGCTTCAGTGTTGAAGCCTTAGCTGATGGATATGGGATCAGTGTTGGCTAATTCCCTTATGAATATTCAGTGAAGGCTGAGTAATGAGCTCAGGGACATTGGCTCAGGGGTGACTAATGACCTTACACATCTGGAATCCCTAGTGACTAGTTAGTTCCTGGTGCTTCAAAACCTCTAAGCTAATTGTTTATTTAGTACTGAAAGTCTTGTGTGAATGGTGACTAATTGGTTTCTATATGTCCACTCCCTGTTGACTCCTCGAACTAATTGAGCATTTAGCTTGTGAATATTGAATCGATATTGACTCCCTGGTCAGGACTGATTCAATACTTCCCAGCTAATTGGTTAATTAGTGGTGAAAGTCTGGGATGAATGTTGAATAAATATTGGTCCTGGAAGATGGTGTCTCCTGGTGTTTCCTCCTCCCAAAACCACTTTCGCGCCAGAAACTAATCTCAGACGTGTTCGGCCTGGTGCATGCCAGCCTCCCTGCCCTCGGGGCACTCGCGGATGGACCCCCCCCCTTCGGGGAGGGTCCACACACCCTCCCTCCCTCCCCCCCATCCCACCGCCTCCCCCCACCCCAAAAAGGGCCCCCTCAGCCTCCCCTTTGGGGCTGGAAACAGCCAAACTTGCCTCTGTTTCCAAGTCCCCAAAACGCAGCACTTAGTCTGTGTTTTCAGCCACAGAAACAGCCAAGGGAGCCTCCATTTGTGGCCCCCAAAACACAGGGCTTAGCCTCTCTTCTGGACCCCCAAAACGCAGGACTCATTCACCTGTTCTTGTGCTTGAAAACAGGGACTAAGCTGCCCTCGGTGGCCCCAAAACACAGCACTGGCCTCTGTTTTTAGTGCCCAAAACAGCTGACCTCGCCTCCGCTGCCAAGTCCCAGAAACATGCGACTCCTTAGTCTCTGTTTCTGGACCTGACAACATACGACTTGGTCTCCACTTTGAGGATTAGAAACAGCCACCTCAGCCTCCCTTTCAGGCCCCCCAAACACAGGCCTTAGCTGCTGTTTGCAACCACAGAACAGCCAACCAAAAGCCCCTGTTTCGGGCCCCTAAAGGCAGGCCTGAGCCTCCCTCTCCACCCCCCAAAACAGCCCCCGAAGCCTGTTTCTGACCCCAAACCCAGGGCTTCAGCCCTGCTGCTGAGCTCAGAAACACAGGCCTGCGGCACCCGCTTGAACGCGGAGCCTGGGGCCCCCAAAACGCAGCATTCGGCCCCTCCCGGCAGAGCTGGAAGCAGCGACCTCGCCTCCCTTCTCCAGTCCCCAAAGCCCCCCGCGGCCGCTGCTCCGGGGCCCAGACCCCCGGGAATGAGGCCGTGCTTCCAGCCCCGGGAGCAGCCGGGCTCCCCCAGCCCGTGTCCGGCCCCGCAGCCCCGCACGCGGCCCGTGTCGCCCCCGCCCGCCCCTGCCCCGGCCGTGTGCGGGGCCCGGCGCAGCAGCCCCAGCCCGGGCGGCCCCGGGCGGCTCTGGGCCCTGCTCGGGAGCTGCGCCGGGGCGGCCCCGCGGCGAGGGCGGCGGAGGGCAGCGGAGCGGAGGGCAGCGGAGGCCCCGGCCCCGGGTGCGGGGCAGCCCGGGCGGGCGGGCGGGCGGGCGGGCGGGGGGGGCGCCGGGCTCCGGCCCTTCGCGCTTTAGCCCCCGGCCCGGCGCGGCGGGACACGAGCCGCGGCCGCAGCGGGAGGAAGCAGGGCCCGGCTCCGGCCGCCGCAGCCCGGCAGCCCCAGCCGCGCTCGCAGCCCCGGCCCCGGCTGCCCCCGCCCGGCCCCGCGGCCGAGCCCCCCCGCTCCTCACCTGGGGCCGCCGCCGCCGCCCGCCCGGCCCCGAGCGCCCGCGCCGTGACGGAGCCACAGAGGCAGCGAGCGGCCGCCAGCCGCGAGGCACCGAACTGAGCGCGCCGCCCGCCGCAGCCCGCGCACGCGCCCTGACGCCCGCCCCGCCCCCGGGCCCGACCCCGCCCCAGTCCCCGCCCCCTCCCGCTCTCCTGCCCCGCCCCAGTCCCCGCCCCCTCCCGCTCCCCTGGCCCCGCCCCCGTCGCCACGCGTGTCACGAGCGCGCCGTTCTCGACCCGGCCGCGCGCGCTGTTCTCGTCCCGGCAGCGCGGGGGCGACCGGCGGGTGCCGCTGCCCCGCCGCGGGCCCGGGCTGCCCGTGTCCGGCCCCGGCCCCGGCCTCGGCCTCGGCCCCGGCGCTGCGCTGCGCCCCCCGCGCCCGCCATCCCCGTCCCGGGCTGCAGCCGCGCCGGCCCCGGCGGCGGCGCGGGGACCCCGCGCTCGGCTCGGCTCGGCTCGGCTCGGCTCGGCTCGGCTCGGCTCGGCTCGGCTCTGCCTGCCGCGGGCGGCGCGGGGGCCGGGGCCGGCTGAGGGCGGCTGGGGCGGCGCGGGGGCGGGCGCGGGCCGGGGCGGGTCGCTCCGTGTTGGCTGCAGCCCGGTGACGGGCGGCGGCGCGGGGCATCGTCGCCCCCTTCCCCCCCCCCAACCCCGCCGGGACGGAGCCGCGCGGGGCTTCGCGGGGCGCCCGGGGCCGCGGCGGATCTGCCCCAAGCGCCGCCGTGCGCGGGGTCCCGCGTGGCGGCGCCGCAGGGCGCAAAGGGGCCGCTCGTGCCCCGCGTGACCGGCGCGGCGCGGCTCTGCCCGAGGCGGCACGTGGCGGCCGCGGCCCCTGCGGGCGCCGTTGCTGGCGGCGTTGTCCCAAATCGGGGCTTCGTCGCCCGGGCTGCAACGAGTCAATGCGCCCACGGAGCCGAGACGTGGGTTCATTTCGCGGCTGCGCGCGGTCGGCGCCGGGGGTGAATCCCCAAAGGCAGCAGCCAGGCTGCTCGGCATCGCTCTGGCCGGACGGGTCTTCTCGGCCAGAAGCTGCCTCTTGTCCTGCCCCGGTACAGGCCGGGTTCAGTTAGTTGCGGGCTGCTTCCGCTGCGCTTCTCACTTCCGCACGCCCGGTGGGGAAGGGGCTCCCACGGCTGGGGGTCTTCAGCCTGGTGGGGGTGAGTTTTAGCATTATAATGGTGTTTGTTATAATGAAGAAAGTTCACTCTCGGTTACAGCTGGCTGTTGGTTTTTCCTGACTGATCCGATATAGCCATGTTCCCAGGTGCTGTCCTTGAAGCTAGGAAGCAAGGAAGGTAGCGGTGTCCCCCCGGGGTCAGTACTGGGTCCAGCCTTGTTCAACCTCTTCATCAGTGACCTGGATGAAGGCACAGAGTGCACCCTCAGCAAGTTTGCTGACGACACCAAACTGGGAGGAGTGGCCGATGCACCAGAGGGCTGTGCTGCCATTCAGAGGGACCTGGACAGGCTGGAGAGGTGGGTGGAGAGGAACCTTATGAAGCTCAACACAGGCAAGTGCAGGGTCCTGCACCTGGGGAGGAATAACCCCATGCACCAGTCCAGGTTGGGGGTTGACCTGCTGGAAAGCAGCTCTGCCGAGAAGGACCTGGGAGTGCTGGTGGACACCAAGTTGACCATGAGGCAGCAATGTGCCCTTGTGGCCAAGAAGGCCAATGGCATCCTGGGGTGCATCAGGAAGAGTGTTGCCAGCAGGTGGAGGGAGGTGATCCTGCCCCTCTCCTCAGCCCTGGTGAGGCCACACCTGGAGTCCTGCGTCCAGTTCTGGGCTCCCCAGTACAAAAGGGAAGTGGCACTACTGGAGCAAGTCCAGCGAAGGGCTACAAAGGTGATTAGGGGACTGGATCATCTCTCTTATGAGGAAAGGCTGCGAGAGCTGGGCCTGTTCAGCCTGGAGAAGAGAAGGCTGAGAGGAGATCTTATCAACGTGTACAAGTATCTGAAGGGAGGGTGTCAAGGGGATGGGGCCAGACTCTGTTCAGTGGTGCCCAGCGACAGCACAAGAGGCAACGGGCACAAACGGAAACACAGGCAGGTCCGTCTGAACATGAGGAGAAACTTCTTCACTGTGAGGGTGGCAGGGCACTGGCACAGGTTGCCCAGGGAGGTTGTGGAGTCTCCTTCTCTGGAGATACTCAAAACCCGCCTGGACACGATCCTGTGCAAGGTGCTGTAGGTGACCCTGCCTGAGCAGGGGTGTTGAACTAGATGATCTTCTCCTGAGGTCCCTTCCAACCTCATCCATTCTGTGATTCTGTGATTCTGTGATTCTGTGATTCTGTGATTCTGTGATATGTGAGAGCGTCGGGACCTCCTCCTTGCTGGGAGAGAGCACCAAAGCCACCAGGAGCACTAAGGGAAATGTACAGCACCAGGAGAGCTCTGGTTGCTTCAGGCGGTGCACAAGGCTCAGCGAGGCTAGAAATGTTCGTGCTAAGGCCAAACGTACAGAGGGAGCGGTGCCAGCAAGAAAGCAGGAGAACGGAACGCAGCTTGACGGGTGATGGGAGCTGGGGCACAGGCTTGGCGCCGGAGCCCCCACGCCTCTCCACAGCTGCCCCCGGGCCAGCTGCCGAAGCGCAGAGCTGGGGCTGGAGCAAAGCGGCTGCAGGGGGGGCGGGCAGGAGAGCAGGGAGCGAGGCTGCAGCAGGCGCTGGCGCGGAGCTGCAGAGCAGCGAGGCGAGCGCAGGGGCCCGAGCGTGCGGGCAGAGAGCCGGGCTGCCGCCGAGGGGCTCCTCGAGGGCGGCAGCAGCAGCAGCAGCAGCAGCAACCGCGGCCGCCAGCAGGCCCGGGCTGCCCGCACAGGGCGGCGCCGGCGCGCGGAGGGAGCGCGGGCCGCGGCGGGGGTGCGCGGCCCCTGGCGCCCCGCGGAGGCGCGCGGAGGGCGCCCGTGAGCTCACAGAGGGGCCCCGCGTTGCGCTGCGCTGCGCTGTGTTGCGCTGCGTTGCGCTGCGGCGTGTTGCGGCGTGTTGTTGCGCTGCGCCCGGCAGACGCCGCTCCGCGCGCGCGTTGCTCGAGGGCGCCGGCGGGGGGCGGCTGCTGGCGACGGGCAGCATGGTGCGAGCGCGGGGGGCGTCCGCCCCCGGCCGCCGCCTGCTGCTGCTGCTCGGCCTCCTGGCGGCCCTGCGTGCCCGGGACAGCCGGGCTGCTCCGCGGGCAGCGCCGGGCCCAGGTAGGGCGGGCGGCGACGGAGGCACCGCCGCCCCCGCACGGCGCGGCGCGGCAGCCTGGGGGCCGCGGGGCCGGCTGGCGAGCGGCCGGGGCGGCTGCGGCCGGGGCGGCGGGAGGCGGCTGCCGGGCTGCGGGGCCGCGGCGGCGGCGGCGGCGTCGGGGGCCGGGAGCGGCTCCGCGAGGCTCGTGGGGCCGCGGGGAGGCTGGGGGCGCTGGGGGCGCTGCGCGGGGCAGCGCCGGCGCCGGGAGCTGTCCGTGGAGCAGCGCCTGGCGCTGTGTGGCGGCAGCTGCTGTCCCCGCGCGTGGCTTCAGCGGTGCCTGGGGGCGATGGCGATGGCGGCGCTTGGCCGGGTGCCAGCGGTGAGCCTCACGGACGGGCTGGAGGCGAGTCGTCAGGGGATCTTCCCTGGAAGGGCTGGAAGCACGGATGTCCTCGCACCGCTTTGGCCTTCAGCGGGCCGGCGGGCTCTTGTGCCCACGCGGTGTAAATGAGCCTTCCTGCGCTGCGGTGCTGAGGCTTCCCCGTTTGTAGAGTCCTGGCTTCCTTGGTGGGCGTTTGAGAGCTCCCCGGAAGAAGGCACCGAGGGGCCCCGTGTGTTTGTGCCGGGGGCGCTTGGGGGCTGTCGTATAGCGCCTGGACAGAGGGTTTGGAGAGCTGCCAGGTCGCAGCCAACAGGTGCCCCCGGCCCCTCTGCAGTTGTGAGGCTCTCGACCTGCCTGTGTGACCTGGGGAAGGCTTCCGAGATCTGCGCTGGCCGCTTTGGCTCGCAAAGCGCTGTTGGCGAGTGCCCCTGAGCCAGTGGCCGCTGCAAAGCCCGGGGGCATGATGGGGTTGAGTTTACAGCTTGTGTGAACTCCAGGGCGTCCCTTCCCCCAGCAGCTCTGTGCCTGCTGACATTTATGCCCATACGGTGCCAGTGCAGACACCCGCTAGGTGTCTGCAAGGTGCACGGGAGCAGAAGTATGGTGTAATTATATGTTCCCCGTCATTCACCGCCCTTCAAATCAGCAGTCGTCTATGGAAATACTTAATGAGAACTGTTCCTGTCTCGGCTTGGTTACAGATGCGGCTGTAGTGGGCGTTTATCCAGCTTCTCAGCTGCATCCTGTTGCTGAGCCTCGGGGTCTTCCCAGGGGTACGTAGTCCATTTTTACTTCCCTGAAAGAAGAAGAACTTACTTTGTACTATTCTGTTGACATGAAATTGTACTTCATACTTGCTCTTCAGGTCGTCCAAGGGCTTTAGAGCCGCGGGGGCGCCCCAGGGGTAAGTTGTGAGCATTTCTTTACTTTGAGAGCTGCCAGGTGCCAGGCCAAAGGTCATCTCTGCCCCTCCACAGCTTTGAGACTCTCGACCTGCATATATGTCCCATGTCATGACGTGACCGCCCCCTTCCATTCATTACACCTGCTTTGTGAAGAAGCTGGTAGCAGCTTGTAAGGAAAACTGGCCACCTATGTGTTGGCTTTCTGCTCTGCCTGTAGGTAATGGTTATCCAGATTTTCAGCTGTACCCTCTTCCCGAGCCTCGGGAGGATCCGCGGGGTAGGTAGTCAAGATGCATTCACTTCACAGAAGAAGCTTTTCCGTTTCCAACTTTTCTTGGTGTGGAGTGTAACTGAATAAGTGCTTGGCTGCTGCTCGCACAGACGGAAGAGCAGAGTGGGACTCGGGAGGCCTTCAGAGATGTGCCTCGGGGCGCTTTGCCTTGCAGAGTCTTTGTGCTGCTTCCAAAGCCTGCTGCAAAGCCAGCGGGCTTGTTGGGGTTGAGTTTACAGCTTGTGTGAACTGCAGGGTGTGCTTTCCCGCGGCAGCTCTGTGCCTGCTTAGATTGGTACCCATACGGTGCCTGGGCACGCACGTGGTGAGCGTCTGCAAGATGCTCGTGAGTGGAAGGGCAAGACAAGTGCCTAGCTGTGATTCTGTGTTCCCCGCCGTCGTTCACTACCATTCAAATCTGAAGAAGCATATGGAAATCTGTGTAATGGGAGTTGTTCCTATGTGTGTTTGGTTACAGATGTGGGCATAGGCGATGGACCTTTGTCTTCTCCTCTGGACCCTGGATTGGAACCTGGAGGTGAGTAGTCAGCAGACAGTCAGTTGAACAAATAGGCCTTTCTTTTCTCACTCTGTAGCGCCCTCCTGAGGAAGCCAAAGTCTGCAGCACACATCCCCTGACCAAAGGGCAGCAGAACAACTAGGGGTAACGCTGGTTCGGTCTTCCACCGGCCCGCGGGCTCCTGTGCGTGAGCAATGTAAATGATCCTTGTTGTCCTCCGGTTCTACAGGTTGCCTGCTGGTAAAGTTCTGGTTTCCCTGGTGTGTGTTAGAGACCTCCGCAGAAGGAAGCACCGAGGGGCCGGGTGTTTGTCCTGGGGGTGCTTGGGGGCTGTCAGGTAGCGCCTTGAAGGAGGATTTGGAGAGGTGCCAGGTCCCAGCCAACAAGTCCCCCTGGCCCTCCTGCAGCTGGGAGACTCTCGACCTACATGTGTGTCCCCCATTGCCCTTCCGGAAGTTCACGGCAAGTCACTTCTGCGGAAGTATGTGGCACCACGTGATGAAAACTTGTCTTGTCTGTGTTTGCTTACAGGCATTCCTGCAGGCAGTGGCCTTCCAGCTGCTCAGCTGGATCCCATCTCTGAGCCTGAGGGGCATGCGAGGAGTAAGTGGTGGAGATTTATTCACTTCCTGGAATGAGCATTTTGTTTGAGAGTTTTATTCATGGGCCGTGTAGCTTAATTCCTTGGCCGAGGCTCATGCCTGCAGAGGAGCAGAGTGGGCTTTGGGAGGGCTTCAGAGATGTACGGTGGGTGTTCTGCCTGGCTCCTCCAGCCTTGTGCTTCTTGCAGCGCCTACAGCAAAGGCAGCAGGTTTTGGGGGTTGAGGTTACAGCTTGTGTGAACTCCAGGGCATCCTTTCCCCGCATGCTCAGATTTGTAGCCACATGGTGCCTTTGCAGGTACCCGATAAGTGTTTGCAGAAGACTCAGGAGTGGAAGGGCGGGACAAGTGCCTTGGTCTAATGATACATTCCATGCTCATTGACTCCCATTCAAATCTGAAGCAGCCTACGGAAAGAGCTCTGCTCGTCTCTTTGGTTACAGATGTGGCCGTAGAGGATGTCTCTGCAGCTTCTCAGCTGGATGCAGGTTTAGAGGCTCTGGGGAATCGTGCAGGTGGGTCGTGACTATTCTCCTACTGTTTTGGTTTACTTGAAAGAAGCAGCATTTCTTTGTGCATGTCTCGTTCATGTGAAATTCAGCTTCATCCTTTCTGTTTAGGTCCTTGGCGAAGAAAGTACAAGGCCCAAACAGGAAAGCCTTCTCAGAGATCTTCTGAAGTCTTACAGGAAATCTTGAAGGACTTGGAGAGAGCAGCTGGTGGGTAGATTTCACTGTGTGTTAAGCGCAATCATTGTAAACCCGAGGTTTTAGAAACAGGAATGGATAAGCTGTAGCTTACGCAGGAGAAAGGGATTGAGCAGAGCCTTGCCGCAGTGACGCACCATTTCACACCTTGCAGGCGCTGGCAAGCTGCAGAGCTTGTTCGGGGTCTCTTCTACGAGCGTGTTCTTCACCATGTTTGTGAAAGCGCCCTGGATATAGAGCGGCAAGAGCTTGGGGCTCAGTGCACTCTATGTGACTGCTGTGCGTACTGTGTGGTGGATTTGGCGTGATGAGCCTTATTGAATGCTTTCCTTCGAAGAGAGCAGGAAAAAGCTGTAGCCGGTTCAGCTGGGAAAAAGGCCTTCTGAGAAACAAGGCTCATCATGCCAAATCTCTCTTGCCAAGTCTCAAAAAGGCACCAAGTGGAATGGGAACGAGAGGATCACATGCAATTGTCTCGTCTCCCCACCCAAACAGCCGGTGTTGCTGCCCGTATTGGTTATCTGGAAGATTTTGCGCGCTTTGATTTTTCTCTACAAAGGACACATTGTTTGGGCTAGTGACTGGGTGCCCGCCCTGAAATGCCAGGTTTTGTTTCTGAGGTTTTTCCTGAAGCCTTTTGAAAAGTATTGCCTCCTGAAGATACCGTGAGGAAGTGGATGAGGAACAGTTCCTTCTAATCAAGCTGTCTTGCTTTCTTTCCAAAGAGAATCATCAGGAGACCCTGGAGAAGGAGACCTTTCCGGCAGTCCCTGATGAAGAAGGAGAGGCAATTCAAGCAGCGGGCATGCCAGGTACTTGCTGTCCATCGTCATCTGGTGTAGGAACTCCAAATCCCTGTGTGTCTGCAGGCTCTTCCCCGGGGGCCCACTACTGCACAGCATGTCAGCAACCAAATGTTCAAGTATGAGGGCGCCGGAAGTGTTCTGAAACAAGCCAGGAGCGGCTTTCTGAAGATGACTTTTGTCTCTGGCGTGTGGAGATGATTGCAATTAGTGTGCCCGAGATGTGCATAGCAACCTTTGTGGGTCCTGTTAGACAGCCTCACTTCCCACCCCAAGCAGCTCCCAGGGATTTCGGGGCTTTGCCATTTGGGGAACGAGGCAGTTTTAACCACATTGAGTGCAGGTTCCACAGGCTCCACAACTCTTAATCGACTCGACCTCCTGCCGTGTCTGCATCTCAGAACTTGCAGGGAGTCCCCAGAGGCCCTAGGCACAGAAGGAGCACAGAGTGGGATGCCTGCTGTGAAAGGAGGTCCCGAGCGATGCCCTGATTCAGCGGTCGGGCAGGGGTTTGGAGGGAAGCTCGTCCGTCCTTCTGCATGCTGTGTGCCTGAGCAGTGCTGAGGCTTTACCTCTCTCTGATTCTTGACAGGGCTTCCAAGTGTGTCACGGCCTGGGGAAACCTTCCATGACAGGAAATACTCCTTTTTTCCAAAGCACCGAGGTACTGAGCAGTCTTGCAGGGATGCCTAAGTGAGAGAGTTGTTCTGAAGATGTGGAGCACACAAGTGGTGTTTGGAAGAGCGGAGGGCGGAGGAAGGGGAGGTGGTGCCTGTGTTGGAGAAAAGGCAAAGGGAGAGAGCCAGCTTCAGGTGTCTCCTTTGCTGCCGGCCGCCCCAGAGGAGCCGGCCCTGGCTGCTGGGCTGGGGAGCGCAGCCAGCACCATTTCAGCTGGAGCCGGCCCACGGTGTAGCCAGGAATACCGGTGTCACTGGCTATGGAAGCCAGAGCCCAAGAGAGCCTGACTCTTTCCCCTTGGGGCAAGTGTGCCGCCCGGGGAGGGAAGAGTCGGAGTGGCACTCCCTGGACCCGGGATGGCTTTTGTCCACGTCACTCAAAGGAGTTATTGGTAAAGCAGATGAGCACCACCGAGTGCTCTCCGCCTGGCCTAATGAGTCTTGTTCAGTGGGACGACTTGTCCCAAAGGGTCAGAGCATGCCTCCGTGCAGCAGCACTTTTGAGCCTCAGAAAGGCGAGAGAGCACCAAAGGAATTGTGGGATGTAAAGGATCGCCAGAAAGGGGGAGCAAACCCATCCAATTGGGAGAACTGGATTATGGCCATCGCAGAACGTAAGCAAGGCTGAGAGGCTAAAGAGCGACTCCAAAGCGTGCTCATTTGCAGTGACTTGGGCACTTTTTGCTGCTACTGAAACCAAGGAAGCGTTGCAGTCCCCGAGATTTCACTCCTTCAGAGATGCTAAGAAAGGGGAAAAAGGAAATTTCCTGGGAATGTCAAACACATTGTGAGATTATCAGCAGTTCAGAACACAGTAACATATGGCCTTATGTAATTTCCTCCAGGTTTGGCGAGTGAGAGAAGCGCAGCTGCTGCAGAGCCAAAAGACGTGTGGAAGCATCGCGCGATAGGCACTGAAGCAGCCTTGGGGATCCTTGTGGCTGGAGCAGTGTTGTGCTGCCTAGTTATTTTGCTGCGGAGGAAGAGGAAACGGTGCGTGTGCTTTTTTCCCCTAAAATTCTGTATTAGACGGCTGCTATTAGTACGGAAGAGTTTACAGATGTAGTCTTCAGGAGGGCAAAGTTAGCTGTTGACGGCGCTCTCCTGAGATTTCTGGTGTAAGATTTTCTATTTGGCCCCTTAGTTCGTAGCAATGAGTATTCTTTGCTGAAAGCCATTCCTGCTGTTGCCAGTATTACCTAATACTGACGCTGTTGCTGAAAGAGAAGACGCAGGCACAGACGAAGGCAAAGCCGAGTCAGGAAGAGAAACAAAGAGGGGCGAGATTGCCATAGAAAGTAAGAACTGCAATAGCTACAGTCCACTATGAGGGAATTTGGCGACAGAAATCACCTTGTTATCTAATGCCATTAATTCCAAATGTGCTGCTCAGCCTAGCTGTCATTGCAGCAGAAGTTGTGATCTGGTTTCCTTGGGGATGCCCTGGGTAGTCGCTGTCAGTCAAATATTACAAGTTGAGTATTGGTCTTTGTCAGGCGCGCTGAGAAGTAAGACTAGGCAGTTCTCCCAGATTCTGGCATACTGTGCAGTACTTCAGTCCCCGCTGTTTCTCAGAGTTCGATCCCCCTCCCAGCGTGTGCAGAGAAGGCAGGTCAATGTGGTACGGGCCAAGAAGAACTTGAGAGGCCGCTAGGCTTGGGTGGCCGGTGCAGGGGAGCAAAACCAGCGCTGTGTGGGTGCAAGTGTGCCCTGTTTTCTACGTGTAGCTTTCGGTACCCCACAGCTCCTACTCGGAGGCAGGGCGCCAGGCACCACGGGGGCTGCACGCCGCTCCGCCGGCACCCTCGCATCAGCTGTGGCCTGGCCCAGCCAGGCGGCCGATGGGGCCCGGAGCAGCAGCCCTCGGAGCCCGTCCACACCGCGGGGCTGCTGCGCCCCGGCAGCTCCAGGCTCTCCTGCGCCCTGGGACCCACAGCCTGCGTGTCCTGAACAGCCACCTCTCCCCGCAGGAACCTCCGCGCAGCCCAGAGATCCGGCGCAGACGCCAGCGGCCGCCTCTCACGCCGGGACAACTGGCCCCCCACCCCGGCGCCCGGGAGACCTGGACCCAACGCCAGCGGCCGCCCCTCGCCCCCGGAAAACCGCCCCGGCCGCCCCAGAGAAGGGGACCCGCCACACGCGGGCAGCCGCCCACCCCGGCCGCCCCGGCCGCCCCCGCCGCGGCCCTCGCGGCCCCCCAGCACTGCGCCGGCACCTGGGCACCAGCAGCCAACGGCCGCGGCCCAGATGCAGCCGTGGGCGAAGCAGCAGCTGCCACCCGCTGTGCCCGGTGCCGTCCAGCCCCCTGCAAAACCGCCTCCCCGGCCCCCCGGCCCCCCGCCTGTGCTTCCCTGCTGCTGCCGCACTGGAACCAGCTGGAGCCGGTCGAAACCTGGGGGCATTTAGGTCCGGTCGTGGAGGCAGCCAACGATTATATCATAATATCTATAAACTGCCCAGCCGGCAGCAGTCAGGACCCAGGAGGCACAGGCCTGCAGCCCCTCTTGCCCTTCAGCTGCAGCCAAGGGGCTGCGGGAGCTCTCCCCAGGATGGAGCGCAGCTCAGGAGGTAGGGAGCGTGGGAAGACTCACTTCAAGAGCTCACTCCTGATCTCCGCTGAAATGCTAGTGTGGACGTATGCGTAGGGAGAGCACCCAGTGACCTTCAGACATGACGGAGGCTGGCCAGGGAGGTCCTGCCTGGGAAATTTATGGTGGGGCTGAGCCAGAATATAGTCCAGGCAGACAGAAGCTAAATCGCCAACCTCTAGCAGTTCTTCTGAACGTGCAAATGACAATTTATTCTGGGCTCTCAATTCTTAAAGAATTGAGCACAATTTTTCACAGGCAGGAAAAATGCCATATTTGGAGCCAGAGGGCAAATTGCTCCCAAACTTGAAGTCCTTGCATCAATAGCTTGGGATCAGTACAGCCTCCAACAACAGCCACCAGCATCTTCTGACCTTAGCACTTCTGACCTGTTTTCCCTCAAACTTGCATGTGAACTGAACTCTTTTGGCAATGCAGCACTTCATCCAGGGTAGCTATATCCTGGCAAAGCTGTAGGCACTAGAGAAATGGATCTTATGGTGGAAACTGCTGGAGAGAAGCGCTGGGAAATGCTGTGCACGTGCTGAAAAGGTACAGAGTCGCCATTATAGCTGCTGTAAATAACCTGTACCTACTGTACTGTTACAAGCTGAAAGGAAAATATGGGTGAGTTATCGCAGCAAAAAAACACCATTCGGGGGCTTTTGTTTGAATTCACTACCTGCTACGGATGACTTTTACACTTGTCCCAGCATTAAATTTTTGTTTCAGCTCTAGATGCTGTCAGTAAAACCCTGAGTATTAGAGAGCAAAACCCACCTATATCTGCCTCAATTAACTGCCATGTTCTAGTGAGAGCATTGCTGTACCTCAAGCTCACGCTGTTTCTTTCTCTCTTCAAACTGCAACCTCAGCTCTGCAACTCTTCCAAAGCAGCTCTGTACATTGCATCTTGGGCATTCTGGAGCTCAACGATCTGATCAAAACCAGCCCGAAGCTGGTTGAGAGGTACCTGTGAGATCGTACAACAGCAGAACATTGAGGAGAGTTCTACAGTGAAAGAGACTCTTTGGAACATGCAGAAATTTAATCTTTTTAAGCACAGCCAGACAGGCTGCTTTGCAGGGCCCCAGGTCAGCTGCTGCCTGAGAATGCAGCTTCTCCGGACCAAAAGCAACTGGCTCACATCATTGCAGCAAGTTCTATAATCAGCACCCACGTGTGTGTGCAGGGACTAGGTACAAAGCCTACCACAAGTCCTATATCAGAGGGGGAAAAATGACTTTTCCCAGTGTTCCTGTGACATAACAGAGGAGAACTGCTAACCCATGAGCCAAGATCACAAAAGCTACAGCTTAACGCAAAGGTAACGACTTACCCTGGAGTCACTATCCAGCAAGCACCGAGCGATGATTGTGTCCAGAAAAACCTCAATGAGCCGCAATGATGTGATCCAAGTCCTGTGCTTGTCGGACCTTGTTCCAGAGTTCATCCCACGAACATTCAAGTACCTGGAGCAATGATTCAGGATGGGGCTATTTTGATTTGCTAGATGACAAGCTCTTTGAAATTTAACACACACAACACGCACAGCATATTAGAAGCGCTTCTTTTTTAAGCAACCAACTGGGTGGATAAAGTGTACCTCAAATGTAATGTAATAGTGCATTTGATGAATGAAATGGACCATTTCTGATGCCCGAACGTGACGCTGATGCAGCACCCCAGCAAGCTCTGTAAAAAATTCAAAGAGATAGTATGTTAAAGACCAAAAGGACAGTGATAGCCATCAAACCAGCTTGGCAATGGCTTTTTTTTTTTTTGCCAAACGGAGTACCCCACAAAACAGCCACTAAACTTGGATGGTAACTGCAATACTGGCTGGTAACGCAAGACCAAAGAACTTTGCGCAATGAACTTCTTGAAAACAGAGCCAAAGAGGATGCCGGCTGTGTGATCAGACAGCGCTGAAAACCTGCGGAGCATCACAAGAGAAGACGACCCTTGCAGTCCCCCAAGAGACCAAAATACAGTGAATGCTGCATGCACTCTTTGGTAGAAAGTCTAAGACTACAGATCCGCAGTTGCTTCTTCTTTCGCTCTCCTCAGATCTCTTGCAATGAGCCTTCAAAGACAGAGGTAGCATAATCTGCATTACTTAATTACACTGAGACCAAAATGGAGGATGGCTGTGACGGGACTGGGCAGTTCACGACTCGGGTGTTCCAGGCTCCGTTCCTCATGCCACCACAGAGACACAGGGGCAAGTCATCCTGACAGCCTCAGCTGCTCACCTGTAGAAGAGGGTATCTCTGTTGCAGAAGGGTAGGCTCAAGAAAACCAGCAATGGCATAATTCTCCAGTATGTGCATATTCAACGTTCTGGAACTAGGCGGCTGTCTGGGGAGAGGAAGACCTCTCTCTCGGCAGCTGCCAAACTGATCGTGCTGCTGTAGACGAGCACACGAGACTGCTACAGAAGGAATGCTGCCTTTTCATATGCTGCGATGTTACAGAACCATACGCTGCGCTGAATGATAGACCAACAAGCTCCTCTGTTCTTCATTCCTCACACCTTTGCAGGAAGACTGCCTCCAACATCTTGTGTTGCATCAACTTGAAACAGGGTCAATGAAAATAACTTCCCGGGTTGGCCAAAGAGCAGAAATTCCTTAACATTGGTGATGAGAGTGTATTTGTATTCCTTCTTCAGACTACTGACACGAAAAGAGCAAGCTTGACCTTACTGCCTGTAATTCCTCCTTTAAAGGATTAAAATCCCGGGTGTTCATATGGTTCGGGAACGGGGAATAAAGCTATCCTAGAAAGAGAAGGCGACCTCTAGGGAGTGGACAAAGTCCCTCCAGCTGCTCCTTCCATCCATCCCTCCAGCCAGAAGCCAGACCATGTCTTTGTCAACACACTCCCCTTTCTCGGGGGTACACACCCAGAGAAGCCCACGCTGGCCTCCTTCCGACAGCAACAGCTATAAGGGCCTGGCCAGCATGCTAAACAACGGTGGTGTTTAACGTGCAGCCGAAACGGAAGGTGGTGAGCAATGGAGCTTTTATCTGCAAACAACTGCTCCACGGCAAAGCACAAGAAATGCCTCCCGGCAGGGGGAAATAGGAACAAAGACCAAACTTCCTTCTGAGAAGAAACAAAGCCCTCACAATGGGAGATGCTTGCAGTCTGAAAACTGCGGGCTGAGGAAAATGAGATTGGTTACCTGCCCCCTCGTCTCAAAGGAGTCCAAAAGGGAGAACACCGAAACACACTGGCTTGGAGTCAGAGAAGCGCTCACTGGGCACAGAGAAATGACAGTAAAGTAAATGCCACTTCCCAGGAACAGGAGGGAAACGGAGTCATGCCAAAAAGTCCCACAGACCAGCTCTGTGAATCAGAGCAGACTCAACAGGAGCCTCTTTCCCAGCCACCTCCAGAGGCAGAGGCGTTCTTTGCCTCCTCACGTCTAACTAAACCCACAGCAAAGTGCCTCAGAGCTGAAGAGCAGCCTTGGACTCTGCAAATAAGGAGGCAACAAGCTCTGAGAAGAAACAAATACTGTGCCAGCGCCTGCATGTCCACGCTTTGCTCCAAAGCCACCTACTTGCCACTGGAAACTTGGGTCCTGCAGGAAGAGAAGTATTTGCACCTCGGGCATCTTAAACTCGTGTCCAGGCGGACGATTCACATCCACGCCTGGGAAGGGGCAGAACCCACCTGCGTGCTAGTTATGGCCGGTCTTGCAGAAGAGAGCCCTTCACGCTCCTGTGGCGTCATTGTAGAAGTCGGGGGACGCGCAAGCTGAACCATGAGTAAAGACAGAAATGCCTCCCTGCCTGTGCGCATTCTTCTGGGCCACTGATTCTTTCCTCTGAGACCTTTCCTGCCTCCCCTGCCCCCAAGCTTTTGTGACTCAGAAATCACTCAGCATCACCTCGAATGGACAAGAGGAAATGTAATCAATGCACTTTGCCTGGAAGAGCTTGTGCTTAAGACACAGGGTCCGTGCTTCTGCTAGGAAAGCCAGGGGCAGGTGGCTGGGCAGGCTCAGCTCTGCTGCTCCACCGCAGCCCACGAATGCCAGCCCTACCAGAAGGTGTGAAAAATGCAGGAAGCTCCCTGCCCTTCCGTTCTCTTTCGTGCCCTTCCCAAAGGTGCTGTTCCCCTGATCACCAGGGCCACAAACAGTCACTCCTGCCTTAGAGAGGGACACCTACAGGCCAATACCTTATTGCCAAGACTGCAAGCCATCAGTTGACTACACCACGAGTGTCCCAGCTCTTCAAAGGACACAGCACAAAGGTGAGGGTTTTACCTGCACCAGTGTTGGGCACCCCCATGCTCGTAGCCAAAAGAGTTAAGGAAGAAGTAGACGATTTGCTTACACTACTCGAGGGAAAGGCAAGCAAAGAGCTTGCGTATTCGCCACTCCCATCAGGAACAGAGCAGCAATGGCCGGAGAAGGGAAGCTCTCCAGCCAGTCAAGGAGTTCCTGCTGGGGGATTTCTCTTAAGAGGCACGTGGCTGAAAACACCCGGGATGCGGGCCTCTAGTAGCTGTGGTACTGTAACACCAAAGCTGTGCAAAACTCATACAAGCAACACTAAACATGGACACTGACGTTTCCGCTTTACCCCTCTACTCCCACCAGCCAAAAAGGTCCCAATTCTAAACACCTAGACCCATCTTGGTAAACGTTACCATGCCACAAAGAAGTGTATCCCTCCGGAGCTAGAGTTACTGAGAGACGTGCAGCTAGGTCCGAAAAGGCAAGCCTGAGTCAGCACCCGTGCTCAGAGATTCTACGATCTTCTTGGCTCAGAAGCGCCACCTGAAGGTCCCAAGCCCTTCTGAGCACACCAGAGCTGCTACACTGCACACCTTGCACTTCCTTCTCCAACAGCTGCTCCTCCTAGCTGAGCCTCTTCTGCTCTGCTCGGAACTAAGCCAGAGCACCGGCGATGCGGGAGGGGAAAACACCCAACTTGGGAAGGCTTGTTACTTGCAGCACAGGAGAAAGGGAAACACAGGGGACAGTGGGAAGGCCTCAAGGAAGCTGAACAAAAGGGAATGGAGAAGGACCAGGCGGTAGGAGGCAGCTTGCCTCTCTCTCCTGCTCCCTCTGCTATTCAGCTTCAGAAAGGTCTCTTTTGAAAGCTGCTCTCCCTGCCTCAGAGCCAGCCTGAGTCGAGGCTACAGTTTTTCCTCAAGTCACACTGCATCTGTGAGCTCCTGAAGTCCACAGGTGGCCTGGTAAACAGGTCTGAGGGACTCCGTAATTGAAACAGGCAGACACACAGTTTGGGGTCTCTCAAGGGGGAGGGCAATGGCAGTATTCTCCAGTTGCCTGCTTTTTCCTTCTCAGCATGAGGAGCGCAGAGTGGGAAGACACGCAAGCCATCCTCACAAAGTCCAGCTTCCAGTGCCAGGATATGGGAGCGCGTCAGGAACTCCTTCTTGCCGAGAGCAGCAAAAGCCACCAGGAGCACAAAGGGACACGAGACCCTGTTTGGTTCCGGTTGTGCACAAGGCTCAGTGAGGCTAGAAATTTTTCTCTTAAGCTAAACCTAAACATTCAGTGACACCAGTAAGAGACAAGGAGTCAAAATCATATCTTTCTGGTCATTGTGCAGCTCCTCAAACACCTTCATCAAAAAGAAAAAAGAACCAAATAACACCCCCCCTAGGCCAGTAGCTGACATGCTAAGCAGGGCCAGAACATGTTTGCTAGATACATGCTAGAGCAACGATCGAAAGAGGCAATGTTTTCTGGATTTCCGGGTAAAATCTGTGCAAGAAGTCCCCCGCCAGGAGTGCATCTTTCAGGCCGTAGCATGAAGTTATACATAGAAGAGCTAGCGTGTGCTACCTGGTGTAGTCTTAAGACAGGGTTGTTGAGAAAAGTAATGGTAAGCACAAGGAGGGAACGCTGGTGGAGGGAAGGTGAAATGCGTACAAGGAAAATAGACCTGAGCACTTCTTTTATGCCGTGCTGAACCTTAATGCTCTATACCAAAAGGAATGTATATTCAAAGTGCTCAGGTTTCGCAGAGTTGCCACTGTGTGGATTATTTGTTTCTGTCTTAAACATACAGAAAACAATCTCTATCCAACTCTTCTACCTGCTCCATTCTGAACTTGCAGTTAGGAAACTCGACGTTTTCTCTGACGTCAAAACTAGAACCCTGCGATGCAACAAAGCTAGGCATAAAAGAGATTGTGTTACAGAAAAGTAAAGGCTACAAAGGCAACTAAAATGTTATATTGCCTCAGTTTCCCTTCTTTATTTATCTTCTGTCTTCAAATCAAGAAGGATACTGCAGCTTAATTTATTAAGCATCCATAAAGCAGTATGTTTCAGATGAAAACCCATTTGATGAAGAATACGTAATGTGTATAAGCAGCAGCTGGAAAGCCAGCGAACTCACAGAGCTTCGAGTGGGCTGAGCCATGTACCCAGAAGATCTCCATCATATGATTGGGATCTGTCGACAATAAAAGGACAAAACATCTACAGACTTGGCTGGCACCTTCTTCTGTTACACTCCATGACTGAACTTTACTAATCCTTAAAGCACACTCTGCTAATTTGTTAGATGTAAATTAGAAAGTGCAGTCTACAAAAGTAAAATGACTTTAGCTGTATTATGACAGTGTTCCTACTGCTTGGCTCTTCCACAAAAACACCTGCCTTGAAAACAGTCACTTCACTGCTTGCTTTCTTCTTTCCAGAGAAGAACTCCACAAGTGACCTGGGGAGCTCGACATGAGGAGGGGAGGGTGGGAAGGCACACAAGCCAGCCTCACAAAGTCCAGCCTCCGGTGCCAGGAGGCACCTCTGGTGCTGATGATAGCAAACTGGGAGGAGTGGCTGATACCCCAGAGGGCTGTGCTGCCATTCAGAGAGACCTGGACAGGCTGGAGAGCTGGGCAGAGAGGAACCTCCTGAAGTTCAGCAAAGGCAGGTGCAGGGTCTTGCACCTACGGAGGAATAACCCCCTGCACCAGTCCAGGTTGGGGGTTGACCTGCTGGAAAGCAGCTCTGCGGAGAAGGACCTGGGAGTGCTGGTGGACACCAAGTTGACCATGAGGCAGCAATGTGCCCTTGTGGCCAAGAAGGCCAATGGGATCCTGGGGTGCATTAGGCAGAGCGTTGCCAGCAGGTGGAGGGAGGTGATGCTCCCCCTCTCCTCAGCCCTGGTGAGGCCACACCTGGAGTGCTGTGTCCAGTTCTGGGCTCCCCAGGACAAGAGGGATGTGGCACTACTGGAGCGAGTCCAGCGAAGGGCTACAAAGGCGATTAGGAGACTGGAGCATCTCTCTTATGAGGAAAGGCTGCGAGAGCTGGGCCTGTTCAGCCTGGAGAAGAGAAGGCTGAGAGGAGATCTTATCAACGTGTACAAGTATCTGAAGGGAGGGTGTCAAGGGGATGGGGCCAGACTCTGTTCAGTGGTGCCCAGCGACAGCACAAGAGGCAACGGGCACAAACGGAAACACAGGCAGGTCCGTCTGAACATGAGGAAAAACTTCTTCACTGTGAGGGTGACCGAACACTGGAACAGGTTGCCCCGAGAGGTTGTGGAGTCTCCTTCTCTGGAGATATTCAAAACCCTCCTGGATGCAATCCTGTGCAACGTGCTCTAGGTGCCGCTGCTTGAGCAGGGGGGTTGGACTAGATGATCTCCAGAGGTCCCTTCCAACTTCAACCATTCTGTGATTCTGTGAATTTGCAGAGCACGTGGACATCTAACCTTGTCCCTACCAGGCCTAAGAACAAGGCTGAGAACCACCTACCCAGGGCTCCCTCCTGCCCCCGGGAGCAAAGGAGCCTCCAGCTTGTCCAGGAGCAGACTGCATGAACCTTGCAAGAGGAGCATGCCACAGGTAGCAATCAGGAAAAGCAGGAGAGGACAAGGCAGTAAATCAGGGGCAGACGCTAAACCCGCAAAGGAGCAGGCAGATGCCACCACTGCCAATAATCACACACCCCCTGAACAGGCCAAATACCATAACCCGCGGTCACCTCGCACCCTCCTTAAGCTGCCCCACAGGTGGGTGAAGAATTCAGACCTTTGGTGGCACCTGTGCGAAGGCAACATATCCTCCCCCTCCACTGCCACAAAGGATGCAAGTTCTCCCCAGACACGTTCACAAGGCAGCTCACAACTGAATTTCACCTTGACTCACAGGCTGAGCTCCCTCCAAAGGAAACAGAAACCTCAGCTGCTCAAGGACAAAATATGACCTTGAAGAAGGCAAGGTCACAGAGCAGTTCAGTTGCCTGCTGGAGAGCAGGCTCTTCTCTGTGCTCCTGAAAATCCTTCTCCCATTAACAGGAGAAACACCAAGAAGCACTTGAAAAATACAACCACTGTGAGAAGAGCTGCCATGAATGCCTGCTCCAGAAATCACTCCAGGTGCAGCAGGTCACATTTCACCCACTGATGGGGTCACAGGACTGCCCCCCATCTCACATCCTAGTCCTAACCATTGACCTTGTCAGCTGAGGGAAAGGTTCTCCAAGCACATACATACACACTTGCTATACCTTACTTCCATAAATCAAACAGAGGGTGCAAAATAAAACAGCAATTACGTTGAATGGCAGTGCTCGGACTGATTGGCTGGGAGGCAATTTCTTCAAAATACTGTGCAGTTCTTCTTATAGAAAAGGGTACAAAACATTAAATTAGAAGTAACCCACAAAAGTCAAAGAGAAATAACAGAAGAGAGTATGAGAGAAAAGCTGTCTCAAGGGACTGACTACCCATCCTCTCCTCTCCTATCACTGCCCCCCTCCTCCCTCCGAGAGGAAAGAAACTTTTCTTGGACTGTAGTTTCCCATAAAAAGCACATGACAAAAAAAATAGTACGGAAAAACTCAAGGCCACCTTGCCTCGAACGAAGAGCATCTCCTTTGAGCTGCTCTTCAGCTCAGCTACAAAAGGCTGCCAAGGCACCATCAGCAATTCCTCTCCCTTGCTGAGACGATGGTCCCCAAAAGCCCAGCTGAGTTGCCTTCCAACTCAGCAGGTACCTTTCCACTCCCCTCGATGGTTAAACTAGTCAAGCCCTACCCATCAGCTGTCCAGCCTGAGCCCAGGGGAGGAAGAAACCCCACAACACTGGGGCTTAGTCTCACTTCCACACAGTCCCCTTCAAACCACCTCTGAGGGGTCAGAAGCTTGGCAAGGGAGCATCATGTCTGCACAGTGGGGCAAAGGGAGCTGCATGCAACTGAGACTCGGACTCCGAGCAGTTGCCTCGTCATTCGCTTATGTGGCTTTCTTGGTCCTTTGTGTCCAGAAGGAGGAAGATCATTTGCTGGGCTGCTTTCTTATTTCAAGTATTTTCAAGGGGCTCCATTGCTTATCATCAAATGCCGCTTCGTCTGCCGCCCCTCCACACACCATCCTTCTCTTGGGGAGATAAGGAATGGTAGCTTCAAGGGCCACGAGGCAGTTGCACCTCAACGGTCAGTGCCAAACACCACAAGGTCACGTACTGATGGGAGTGAGGCACCTCAGAGAAGAGCCCTTAACACCAGCTGCCCAGAAAGGACAAACAGCCAAAATGTTTTCCTCCCCAAAAGGGCTCGCTGCCCTGGCTTTTCCTCTCCCTTTAAAACCTGTTGCTTTTTCAAAGCCCCTGAATGGTGAGCTGAGAGCCTGGGAGGTGAATTGCTGTGTCTAAAAGCCCTCACTGAGGATGCGAAGACTTTAAAAAGCCTGGGGAGAGGAAAAAAAGGACACACTAACATTTCCTCCCTTTGCTCGAGGAGGCTGTAGTTAAATCCAGGGTCCCTTTGTGCTGGGCGCTGTGACACCTCGCGAGAGAGAAGGCCTGTGCCAGAGAGCTCCTCACCTCCATGGCCCTGGCGCAGAGCAAGGACCAGGGCAGCCGGGTGAGAGCAGCCGCCACGGACGGCCCAGGCAGCAGCAGGGATGGGACAGGCCTCCAAATCTCTTCTGCAGCTCCACAGTCTCCTCTCACTGCTGCACTCTGGGCTCAGCCCAGCCCCTGTGCAGCTGCAGAGCAAACACACAAAGTCTGGGTCTTCCTCTCTTCTTTAAAGCAAAGGCTTGTTTCCCTCCCTTACAAGTTAGAGTGAGGAATATTAGGCTGTAACTGTCCCATGTAGGTCTCAAACTCCTCCTCGTCAAAGACACTTGAGTGTTTTTCCCCTGTCCTTCCTGCTGCTGAAAGGTCCCACAGAAAGGCTTGGTCCTGCTGAGTCCCCCAGGTCAGACAGTGCTTGGGAAGAGCTCAGCCTTGCTGCCTTGTCCAGTTTGTGTCAGACCTCCTGAGAAACCTGAGGCTGTGTGAACCAGCAAGCAGTTTTGTTGGTGGTTGTTTTGTTTTTTTTTTTTCTGTAGGGGAAGACTAGTCTCTCTCAGATGCCTGCTCCATCTGCCTGGGCTTGCACTGCCCAGGGCAGAGAGCTTTGCAGAAGAGCAGCTGGGGGCAGCCGGTCCCCTCTGTGCCCAGTGTGTCCCCCAGCAAGGCCCCTTTGAGCAATGGGGCAGTTGCTCTGCTGTTGTCAGACGACCCTCTGGAGCCTGGGGGTGGCTTGGGACAAGCAGGGAGGATCTTCAGTCTTCTGGTAGCTCCCAGCATGGATGTGGGTGGGATGGGGCTGGGGGTGGCATGGGAGGGCAGGAATGGACACAGCCCAGAGGGGTGAGGGGGAAGGCGCATTTTGAAGGGGGGATGTGGGCAGCGACACTGAGCCTGTGCTTCCAGTTTTCTTTTGGTCAGGTATTGCTGGATTTCTCCCCTGAGACTGAGCTGCTCCAATGCCATCAGCTCTCCGCCTGGCTTTCAGAAAAGGTTTCTTGTTTTTGCAGCAGTTGAGGCAAAGCAGAATTACCAACCCCCTGTCAGGTCAATGCAGGCAAAGGGAATCACTGCGCGCGCCATGCTGTGCGTGCACGAGCCTTCCTGGGTCAGCTGTGCTGCCACGCTGGTTGGGCTAATGCCCTTTGGTTGGCAAGCGGTTGCGTTAGCAGCTGCCCCAGCAGGGTTAGTACCAAAACATCTTCCGTGGGTGGGTTTTTTTTCCAGGCTTTGGGTTATTTATTTATTTATTTTTTAACCTCCTCATGTGGTTTTGAATAGGGGGGTGATTCATTTCTCTCTCTCTGTGTGTGTTTAATTTTGCCTCAGCCTACCATTTTCTGCTTTAAACTAAAGGACAGCTCTTGGTTTGGTTGTGCCATAGGAGGAACGTATGAGCTTGGCACTGTGAAAACTGCGACAGAGCTGTTTGTATCTGCTTGAGCCTAAAGGGAGATTCTGTGCATGCCTGGCATATAAAACTTGAAACTAAAAAGAAACCCAAACCCCACAATAAATTCACCACAGGATGCCCAACCTTCAGATTACCCGTAACTCAATGCCTTCCCTATACATCACAGATGCAACAAATTAGCTGCAGGGGTAATGATAATCTTAAAGCAAACACAGCTGGGTGTGGATGGTAGTAAGGAAAGTCACTCGGATACAGCAGCACTTACTGAACGTAGTTTGGGGCCACATGAATCTCCTTTGCAGTGGATGTGCAGCTTTTGAGCTCAAGAAAAGGTTTCTTGACTGTTGGAATCGAGTACAAACCCTTCTTGCTCTCTGCGCAGAGTGAGTCCTCTTGCTATAGCGTGATTCCATTAGGGGCTTCTCAGCGGAAAGGGCAAAAAAGGGTTGAGAAAGTTGAAAGGCTGAAGAAGTTGCAAGTGCAGTGAAAAGGGTGAGGGCTCGTGTAGATAACGCACAGGATCAGCTCGTGGAATAAAGGCAGCCTCTCTAAGCAAGGACAAGGGAGTTTTCCCCAAAGCAGCGTCTAGTTTAGGCTGTGTGGAGGTTTTGGGCAAGTTGCTTTAACAGCTGGTGCTGGGCCGGGCATTTGAAAGTAGTAATGAGCCGGTGCAAGCGCAGGCAGCCGAAGTGGGCAGAGCAGGGCCTGTTCCCTGGGGCCCCAGGCTGCGGGGCTGGGATCAGGCGCTGTGAGGAGCCCAGCGCTGAGGGGGCTTTTGTGGGGTGGGCTGAGGCCGGGGCACTTTGTGTGGGGTGCCGCTGCTGGCAGCGGGCCCTGCTGCGAGGTGAGACAAGCAGGGGGGACGGAGGCAGAGCGAGCCCATGAGGGTCTGCAGCCGGCAAGGAGCCGCTTGCACTGTGCGAGTCCTGCCCAGCAGTGCCCAGGCGCTGAGCAGAGCCACGGTCGTGCCAGAGCCACAAAACTCTTGGCTGCAGCACGAGCGCTGCCCCGGCCACAGCCTCCACGCTCACCGCAGAGCCAGTTATTTCACCTGTCGTCAGCCCCAGAGCCCCTACAACCAACCTCGTGCAGCCCCTGGTGCCGTGAGCGCTTCTGGCAGCGCGGCCGTGCTGGGCGCCGCGGAGGTCCGGGGCTGCTGAGCTCAGGGCCGGGACCTGGGGAAACGCAGGGGGCTGGGTGGGAGCTGCCTGCTGCTGTGAGAGCAGCCTGGACTAGATGCAGCTGCTGCTTGCAGCCGGTGGCTTCGGGAGGGGAGAGACTCTGCTGCACAGCTGTAAGGGAGGTGGTGCTGGCAGGGCTGAGCCTGCGGCAAGCTCCGGCCTTGGCCTCGGCAGCCCCAAACTGAGCCCGGCAGCCCTGAACGCATAGGAGCAGCAGGTGCCGCCAGAGGTGTCTGTGGGCAGGCCGGGCTGGCGCTCGGTGCAGCTGGCCCGAGGAGCTCCTGGGTGCCTGCGCTGCCTCCGTTGCCCCACTTGCCTCCCGGCAAGTTTTAGCTGTCTTCGGCTGAGCTCTGGCCAGTTTTGCCCCCCCCCCTTCCCTTTTCTGCAGGGCAGCCTGGTTTTGTGTTTGTGGGCTTTAAGGGAGAGCACAAGAAAGAATTGCCCAAACCTCCGGGCTTGGGCCGAGGGGCAAACGCTTGGGAAGGAAGAGGCAGGGGCTGCAGCAGGCAGTGGTGGAGGAGTGAGGCTGTGCGGAGGGAAAGGGGTGCTGGGGTGGAAGAGGGGAGAAAGAAGGCAGCTTTTCAGTGCAGACATCTCAGCCCATGGGCCAGCACGTTCCTGAAGCCGGATCTCCTGGCAACCTGAGCCCTGGCAAGCCTGGCCTGGGCTTCAAGCAGGCGTGGGGGCTGGCGCAAGGTCTTCTGCGGGTCAGAGGCTTTGGCGCGATCCTGTTTCCCTTGTGGTGCTGCGGTTGTGGAGCAGTGGTGCAGAGGGAGAACCACGTACTTCCGCGAATGGGAGCAATGTGCCTTCCCTCGCCTGGAGGCAGCCCAGCTCTGTGCTCCCACTTACCTCCTCTTCTGCCGCGTGCGCAGGAACTGGCGGGGCTGTGAGGAGGAAGAGGTGAGCGTTGCTGCTTTTGCAGCCGTGGGCAGCGGTGGGGACATCCGCGGGGGCCGGTCGGGCTGTGCGCGGCGCTGTGCGAGGAGCCCAAGGGAGCAGGCTGGCCGTGCAAGTGCCCCAAGCCGGGAGCCTGCAGGCCGCGTGCCGCAGCGAGCGGTGCTGGCTGGCGGCAGGACAGCAGCTCCCCGTAGCGGCTCTGAGCCGGGAGCCGCGAACATGCCGGGAAGCATGCGAATCCTGGGGCCTTTCGGCAGGGTGGGCTCCGGGGCGCGGGGAGGAAACGCTCTCCGTGCTGGCGAGCGAGCCCTTCTGGCCAGGGATGAAGGGGAAGGGAAAGCCCCCTGTGCGGGAAGGGCAGGCTGGTGCCTGGGGGAGGTGAGCTCTCCCTCAGCCCTCGACACGGTGTGTCCCTGTCCCGCAGCAGGTCAAGCAGGCTGTCCTCAGGGCGATGGGTGCCATGATGGGTGTCCTCGTGCACGCGGAGGAGCACCACAAGCACGCCTGGGAGCAGCTCCTCTGGCTCCTGCAACAGCATCGAGAAGTCCAGGAGCCCTTTGGGGTGACCGCGGCGAGGTGTCGTGCAGGGCACGGTGCAGCTGGGCGTTGTGCACGCGCTGCCAGGCGTCGGGGAGGGTGCTGGGAGGAGCCGTGGCCCCTTTGAGCAGGAGCAGGGGGAAGAGGGGCCTGTGGCTTCCTGGGCTCTTGCTGGAAGAAAGCAGCAAGGCAGGAGGGCCAGGAGGGAGCAGCGAGGGACCGGGGCGAGCGGCTTGGGAGGGGAGGCTACGCTGCCTCACGGGTCTTGGGAGCGTGCGAGGAGCCCTGCCCTCGCACCCAGGGGCCATGTCCGGCCCCTGTGAGGGGGGTGATGTGCCGGGAAAGGCTTTCCCGGCGGCGCTGGGCAGAGGAGAGCGACCTCGTGGCGCTGCTCTGCGGAAAGGACAAGCCAGAAGCCCCGTGCGGGGCTTCCCTGGAAGTGGGTTCAGGCCGTGGCGTCTCCCAGCGCTGCTGGTTTCTTGCTTTGCAGGCAGCTTATGGTGACAGCCCCCCCCCCCCCCCCCCCGCTCTCCCTTGCGGAGTCTCGGCTGCTTCCTAGGGGCTGTGGCAGGGTCGAGACCCTTGTGCTCTGGACCAGCCTTGTGCCTTTATCTATACCGCCGGCAGGTATTATGCCGCCTTCCGACATAATGCGTCCCCCCGCCACTTATTACGCTCCCTTCCGCCATATAATGTCCCCCTGCCATTTATCACACCCCCACCCCTTCTGACATATTAGGCCCCCACCACCACTTATTTGGCCCCTTCAGACATATTGCACCCCTCCTCCATTTCTTACGCCCTCCCCCCCCCACAACTTATCACCCCCTGCCCTGGGCACTTCTTACACCCCTCTGCAGGTTCTTATGTCCCCTTCCGACGTATTACACCATCCCGCCAACTGTTACGCCCCCTTAGGACATACTGCGCCCCCTCGACCATTTATTAACCTCCCCATCCAGTTCTTATGCCTCCCTGCTCATTATTACACCACCTCCTGATAAACACAAATCCCCTCCACTTATTATTAATATCTTATTCTTGATGTCAAAAACGGTCAACGTCAGTAGTCATCGGTGGCTACCGCAAGCACCGTGGGCTCTAGACCAAAAGGTGCGTGTGCGAGTAGGGAAAGAGAGGTATTGGTGCCTATCATCACTGGGGTTCCGTATTGATTGATATTGCCCCCCTGCTGCTTATGAAGCCCCCTGTACATTATTTTGCTCCTCCGCCATGTGTTATGCCCCTTTCTGAGATATTATGCCCTCCCAGCCACTTATTACACCCCCGCCGGTTATTATGCCCTCTGCTGACATATTACACTCCCCGCCATCTCTTTCGCTCCTTTATGACATATTACGCCCCCCCACAGCCATTTATTAAGCCCCCCAGCCACTTCTTATGCCTCCCTGCTCATTATTACAGCCCCTCCTGACATATCACACCCCCCCTCCGTGTCTTCTTGATATCTACATCGAACCCTTTCGAAAGGTGTGGAATTCGGCAGGCATCAATGCTGCTCGATCTTGTGAGGGATCGATACTGATACGTTCAATGCCTCCCAAGAGCAAAATGGGGGCGAGCGCAAAAGCGATAGCTGCCTGTTGAGATGAGAGGTATGGGTGGCTGTGGGCACGTGTCGATACCAACGGTCACCGATACATCTAGATGCACAGTGTTCTTGATGCCGCTAAATGCATATGGCAATCGAAAAGCCTCCATACCTATTGACGTGGAGAGGTGTGGATGTGTAGTGAGAGGGATGGATATACTTGGAAGCTGTGCCCTAGTGATCGGTATGGAAATCGATACTGGTGGAGGCCTGTCAATGTCAAAAACAATGTCGATAGTTGTCGATGCCTAGGGAGAGCAGCACGGGCCACAGAGCGAAAGGTAAGCATGCGTGGGGGGAAGCAGACGTATCAGTACCTATCGATAGGGTTTCATATCTGTATCGATCGATATCGCACCCCCCCCCCATTTATTATGCCCTTTGCAATTTATTAAACCCCCTGACATATCATACCCCTCTGACACTCACTCTTGATACCGATGGCTTTCTATGGCTGTGGCTTTGGACAGGCATCGATGATGCTCAATATTGAGAGGGATCGATGTTGATACATTTGATGCCTGGCAAGAGGAAAGGGGGGGCGAGATCGAAAGCGATCGATGCCTGTCGAGATGGAGAGGTATCGATGGCTGTCGGCAGGGATGGATGCGGACACTTATCGATAGCTGTCAATGCATAGTGCTATTGATGCCTCTACGTGGGTCTGGAAATGGAGAGTCCTTGAAGCCTGTTGGGATGGAGAGGTATCGATGTGTACCGAGAGGGAAGGATAAGGTAGGGTATCGTGCCCTAGAGGTACACCTGGAAATGAATATTCGTCAAGGCCCATCGATGTCAAAAATGGTCCATGTCGATAGTTGTCAGTACCTCGGGAGAGCAGCGTGGGCCTCGGAGAGCAAGGTATGCATGCGCGTGTGGAGCAAGGGGTATTGGTGCTTATCAATAGGATTTGATATCAATATTGTTATCGAACCCTCTCGATAGGTGTGGAATTGGACAGGTATCGATGGTGCTCGATATTGAGGGGGCCTGAGGTCAACAGGTTCGATGCCTGCCAAGAGGAAACTGGGAGTGAGGGTGAATGCAAGAGATGCCTGTTGAGATGGAGAGGTATCGATGGCTATCGGCAAGGATGGATAGCGACAGTTACCGAGAACTAAGGATCCGTCGTGCTCTCGATGCCTCGAAGCGGGTCTGAAAATCCACAGCCTTGGTGCCTGTTGAGATGGAGCGGGAGCGATGCATACCGAGAGCGACAGCTAGGGATGTCGTGCCCTGACAAAACCTGTGGAAATCAGTACTTGCCAAGGCCCGTCGAGGTCAAAAACGGTCAACGTCAAGAGTCATCGGTGCCTACCAAGAGCACCATTGGCCCCGGAGCGAAAGGTGTGCGCGCGTGTCGAGAGCAGGAGCCATCGGCGCCTACGGAAAAGGTTCAACGTTAAGTCGCTGTCTTACCGCAATAAATGCAGTGCTGCTTCCCTCTTACGGGTGAGGTGCGTCGCTCCTTTCGTGCGTGCTCGCGTGAGCGCTCACCCAGCCACGCGCAGATGCGAACGAGCACTCACGTGAGAATGCACTCACGTGATCATGCACTCAGCTGAGCAAGCACTCACACGCGCGAGCGCTCGTGAACACTCACGTGAGCGAACATGCAGTCACGTGAGCACACATGAGCGAGCACTCATGCGAGCACACAAAGGCAAGTGAGCACTCCGGTGAGTGAGCAATCACAAGAGGGAGCACTCCGGTGAGGGGGCACTCCGATTATCGAGGACTCCGCTGAGCAAGCACTCCGGTGGGTGAAGACTCCAGCAGGCGAGCGAGCTCTCTGGCGGGCGTGCACTCCTGTGAGAGAGCACTCGGGCAGGTGATCAGCCCAGTGAGCGAGCACTCCAGTGAGTGAGCGCTCCGGTGATCAAGCACTATGGGAAGTGGAAACTTCAGTGTGTGAACGATCTGGTGAGTGAGCACTCACATGAATGAGCACTCTGGCGAGCGAGCACTCAAATGATTGAGCGCTCCAGTGAGAGAGGACTCATGTGAGTGAGTACTCCAGTGAGCGAGCACTCCAGTGAGTGAACACTCTGGTGAGTGAGCACTCACACAAGTGGGGACTCCAGGGAGCAAGGACTCTGGGGAGTGAGGACTCCGGTGACAGAACACTCTGGGGAGCGAGCACCTCACACGCCTGAGCACTCCAGGGAGCGAGCGAGCACTCTGAGTGCAGCAATCGCACGTTTGAGCACTCACATTTGTGAGCACTCCGGTGAGCGAGTTTTTCTGGCGAGCGAGCACTCACATTTGTGAGCTCTCTGGTGAGCGGGCACTCACGTGAGCAGGCGCTCCAGTGAGTGAATACTTTCGCAAGTAGACTCTCCGGTGAGAGAGCACTCACGTGAATGAGTACTTTTGTGAGCGAGCACTCTGGTGAATGAGTAGTCCAGTTAGTGAGACCTCCGATGAGCGACCACTCACATTAGTGTGTGCTCCTCTGAGCGAGCACTCCTCTGAGTGAGTGCCCCGGTGAGTGAGCACTCCGGCAAGAGAACGCTGCAGTGAGTACTCTGCTGAGCGAGCACTCACATGAGGGACCACTACAGCAAGGGAGTGCTCCGGCGAGGAAGCAATCACACAAATGAGCACTCTGGTGAGCCAGAAAGCACTCATGTGAGCGAGCACTTACTTGAGTGAGCCCCCCGGTGAGTGAACATTCACAAATGTGAGCACTCCGGCAAGCGATCCCTCCGGTGAGCGAGCACTTGCATTAAAGAGCGCTCCGGTGAGCAAGCACTCTGGTGAGCAAGCACTCTCACGCATAAGCGCTCTGGCGAGCGAGCGCTCCAAATGCTCTGCTTAGCGAGAATTCCAGTGAGTGAGCACTCACAAGAGTGAGCACTCTGGTGAGTGAGCGCTCGGGTTAATGAGCACTACGGTGAATGAACACTCTAGTGAGCACCCTGTGAGCGAGCAGTCTGGTAAGCGAGCGAGTAGTCTGGCAAGCGAGCACTCTGGTGAGTGATCACTCCTGTGAGTGAGCCATCACATGAGCTATCACTGCAGTGAGCGAGCATTCCACCAAGAGAGCACTCCGGTGAGCGAGCGCTCAGGTGAGCGAGCTTTCCACCGAGAGAGCCCTCCGGTTAGCGAGCCCTCCGGTGAGTGAGCACTCACCCCAGTGAGCGAGCACCCCGGTAAGCGCTCACATGAGTTAGCACTCCGGTTAGTGTGCACACCGGTGAGTGAGAAATCCAGTGAGCGAGCGCTCTGCTAAGTGAACACTCATGTGAGTGAGCACTCCAGTGATCGAGCACTCCGGCACGTGAGCAGTCCAGTGATTGAGCACACACATGAGTGAGCACTCGGGTGATCAAGCACTCCAGTGAGTGGAAACTCCAGCGAGCGAACACTGTGGTGAGTGAGCACTCACATGAATGAGCACTGCAGTGAGCAAGGACTCTGGTGAGTGAGCACTCCGGTGAATGAATATTCTGGTGAGCGAGCACTGACACAAGTGAGCACTCTGTGGAGCCAGAGAGCACTGCAGTGAGGGAAGACTCTGGTGAGTGAGCATTCTGGTGAGTGAACACCCTGGTGAGCGAGAATTCACGTGACTGAGCACTCGGGAGAGGGATCACTCACATGAGCGAGCGCTCTGGTGAGTGAGCGATCACATGAGCGAGCGCTTTGGTGTGCGAGCACTGTGGTGAGAGAGCACTCTGTTGAGCGAGCACTCTGGTGAGTGAACACTGAGGTGACAGAGCACTCTGGTGAGTGAGCACCCTGTGGAGCGAGGACTCTGTTCAGCGAGCACTCATGTGAGCGAGCCCTCCTGTAAGTGAGCACAGCTTTGAGTGAACACTCTGGTAAGTAGGCACTCTGGTGAGCAAGCACTCCGGTGAGGAAGGACTCACATGAATGTGCACTCCAGGGAGCCGACACTCCTGTGAACGAGCACTCTGGTACGTGAGCACTCCAGTGAGCAAGCAGTGCAGTGAGTAAGCACTCCAGTGATCGAGTATTCGCATGAGTGACCTCTCAGGCAAATGAGCACTACATAGAGTGAGCACTCTGGTGAGCGAGTGCTCCGGTGAGCGAGCACTCGCACAATTGAGCGCTCCAGTGAGCGAGCACTCTGGTGAGATGAACTCCAGGGACTGAGCACTACAGAGAGCGTGCACTCCTGTAAGCGAGCGCCCTGGTGAGTGAGTGCTCACATGAGCAAGCACTCTGTTGAGCGAGCACTCTGAGTGAACAGTGAGGTGACAGAGCACTCCGGTGAGTGAGCACCCTGTGGAGCGAGCACTCCGGTGAGTGAGCACTCGCATGAGTTAGCACTGCGGTGAGCAAGCACCCTGTGGAGCAAGTGCTCCGGTGAGTGAGCGCTCACAGAAGCAAACACCCTGGTTAGGGAGCACTCACGTGTTTGAGCACTCTGGTGACAGCGCAAACATGAGTGAGCCCTCCGGTGATCAAGCACTCCAGTGAGTGGAAACTCCAGTGAGGGAACACTCTGAGCGAGCACTCACATGAGTGAACACCCAGGTGAGTGAGCACTCACGTGTCTGAGCACTCCAGTGATCGATCACTCCGGTGAGCGAGAATTCCGGCGAGTGAGCACTCTGCTGATTGAGCACTCTGGTGCATGAGTACTCCAGTGAGCAAGCAGTATGGTGAGTAAGCACTCACATGAGAGAGCTCTCAGGCAAGTGAGCACTACATAGACTGAGCACTCCAGTGAGCTTGAACTCTGGCGAGCGCGCAAACTCTGGTGAGCAAGAACTCGAGCGAGAGGATGAACTCTGGTGAGCGAGAACTCTGGTGAGTGAGAACACTGGGGAGCGAGCGCGGGGACTCTGGGGAGCGCGGGGACTCTGGGGAGTGTGAACTCTGGGGAGTGCAAGAACTGTGGTGCGCACGGGAACTCTGGGGAGCGCGAGAACTCTGGCAAGTGCAAATCCGGGGAGTACGATCTCTGGCGAGCGCGAACTCTGGCGAGCGTGGGAACTCTGGCGAGCGCGAGACCTCTTGGGAGGGGGAGAACTCTGGGGAGAGCGCGAACTCTGGTGAGTGCGAACTCTGGCGAGCGCGAAAACTCTGGTGAGCACAAACTCTGGGAAGTGCGAACTCTGGGAGCGCAGGAACTCTGGGGAGCGCAATCTCCGGGGAGCGCGCGAACTCTGGCGAGCGCAAACTCTGGCTAATGTGAACTCTGGGGAGCGCGAGAACTCAGGTGAGCAAGAACTCTGGCGAGCGCGAGATCTCTCGGGAGGGCGGGAACTCTGGTGAGCACGAGAACTCTGGGCAGTGCGAACTCTGGTGAGGGTGAGAACTCTGGTGAGCGCGAGAACTCTGGGGAGCCTGAACTCTGGCGAGCGTGGGAACTCTGGGGAGTGCGGGAATCCTGGCGAGTGTGGGAATTCTGGCGAGCTTGGGAACTCTGGCAAGCGCGATCTCTGGCGAGCGCAAGAACTCTGTCAAATGTGAACTCTGACAAGCGCGAGAACCCTGGTGAGTGTGAACTCTAGCGAGCGTGAGATCTCTCGGGAGGGTGGGAATTCTGGGCAGAGCGGGAACTCTGGTGAGTGCGAACTCTGGTGAGTGCGAACTCTGGGGAGCGTGAGAACTCTGGTGAGTGCGTACTCAGGGGAGTGCGAGAACTCTGGGGAGCGCGGGAACTCTGGCGAGCGCGAACTCTGGGGAGGGTGGGAACTCTGGTGAGCGCGAATCCTGGTGAGCGCGGGAACTCTGGTGAGCGCGAGAACTCTGGTGAGCGCGAGAACTCTGGTGAGCGCGAGAACTCTGGTGAGTGCAAACTCTGGCGAGCGTGAGAACTCTGGTTAGCGCAAACTCTGGTTAGCGCGAACTCTGGTGAGCGCAGGAACTGTGTCGAGCGTGGGAAATCAGGGGAGCGCAGGAACTCTGGGGAGCGCGGGAATTGTGGCGAGCGCGGGAACTCTGGGGAGTGCGGGAACTGTGGCGAGCACGGGAACTCTGGGAGCGCGGGAATTCTGGCAAGCGCGAACACTGGCGAGCACGGGAGCTCTGGCGAGCGTGAACTCTTGCGAGCACGCAAACTCTGGCGAGTGCAAACTCTGGCAAGCGCGAGAACTCTGGGTATAGCGAACTCTGGCGTGCGTGGGAACTCTGGGGAGCGTGAGAACTGTTGCGAGCGCGGGAACTCTGGGCAGCACGGGAACTCTGGTTAGCGCGAACTCTGGGGAGCGCAGGAACTGTGGCGAGAACGGGAACTCTGGGGAGTGCGGGAATTCTGGGGAGTGTGAACTCTAGCAAGCGCGAGAACCCTGGTGAGTGCGAACTTGGGTGAGCGCGAGATCTCTCGGGAGGGCGGGAACTCTGGCGAGTGTGAGAACTCTGGTGAGCATGGGAACTCTGGGGAGCGCGAGAACTCTTGTGAATGCGTACTCTGGGGAGTGCGAGAACTCTGGCAAGCGCGAGATCTCTGGTGAGTGCGAACTCTGGGGAGCACGGGAACTCTGGTGAGCGCGGGAAATCTGGTGAGCACAGGAATTCTGGGGAGCTCGAACTCTGGCAAGTGCGAACTCTGGCGAGCACGAGAACCCTGGTGAGTGTGAACTCTGGGGAGCGTGAGAACTGGTTAGCACGAACTCTGGTGAGCGCAGGAACTGTCAAGCGTGGGAACTCTGGGGAGCGCGGGAACTCTGGGGAGCGCGGGAACTCTGGTGAGCGAGGGAAATCTGGCGAGCGCGAGAACTCTGGTGAGCGCAAGAACTCTGACAAGCGCGCGAACTCTGGGGATAGCGAACTCTGGCGAGCGTGAGAACTCTGGGCAGTGCGTACTCTGGGGAGTGCAGGAACTCTGGCAAGCGCGGGAACTGCGGTGAGCGCAAGAATTCTGGTGAGCGCGAACTCTGGGGAGTGCGAGAACTCTGGGGAGTACGGGAACTCTGGCAAGCGCGAACTTTGGGGAGCACGGGACCTTTAGGGAGCGCGGGAACTCTGGGGAGCACGAGAAATCTGGTGAGTGCGAACTCTGGGGAGTACGGAATCTCTGGGGAGCGCGGGAACTCTGGGGAGCGCGGGAACTGTGGCGAGCGCGGGAACTCTGGCGAGCGCGGGAACTCTGGCGAGCGCGGGAACTCTGGCGAGCGTGGGAACTCTGAGCATGGGAACTCTGGGGAGCGCGAGAACTCTGGTGAGTGCGAACTCTGGCGAGCGTGAGAACTCTGGTTAGCGCAAACTCTGGTGAATGCGGGAACTCTGGTGAGCGCAGGAACTGTGTCGAGCGTGGGAAATCAGGGGAGCGCGGGAACTCTGGGGAGCGCGGGAACTGTGGCGGGCACAGGAACTGTGGCGGGCACGGGAACTCTGGGGAGCGCGGGAACTCTGGGGAGCGCGGGAACTCTGGGGAGCACGGGAACTCTGGCGAGCACGGGAACTCTGGGGAGCGCGAGAACTCTGGGGATAGCAAACTCCGGCGAGCGCGAGAACCCTGGTGAGTGCGTACTCTGGAAAGTGTGAGAACTCAGGTGAGCAGAAACTCTGGCGAGTGCGAGAACTCTGTCGAGTGCGAGAACTGTGGCGAGTGTGAGAACTCTGGCGAATGCGTACTCGGGGCAGTGCGAGAACTCTGGGGAGCGCGAGAAATCTGATGAGTGCAAACTCTGGGGAGTGCGAGAACTCTGGGGAGCGCGAGAAATCTGATGAGCACAAACTCTGGGAAGTGAGAGAACTCTGGGGAGTGCAGGAACTGTGGCGAGTGCGGGAACTGTGGCGAGCGCGGGAACTGTGGCAAGCGTGGGAACTATGGGAAGCGCGGGAATTCTGGGGAGCACGGGAACTCTGGGGAGCGTGGGAACTGTGGCGAGAATGGGAACTCTGGGAGCGCGGGAGCTCTGGGGAGCATGAGAAATCTGATGAGCGCAAACTCTGGGGAGCGCCATAGCTCTGGGGACTCCAAGAACTTTGGGGAGTGCGGGAACTCTGGGGAGTGGGGGAAGTCTGGTGAGTGCGAACTCGGGTGAGCGCAAGAACTCTGGGGAGCGCGGGAGCTCTGGGGAGTGCAAACTCTGGCGAGCACAAACTCCGGCGAGCGTGAGAAGTCTGGTGAGCGCGGGAAGTCTGGTGAGCGCGGGAACTCTGGCGAGCGCAAACTCTGGTGAGTGCGAAGTCTGGGGAGCGTGAGAACTCTGGTGAGTGCGTACTCGGGGGAGTGCGAGAACTCTGGGGAGCGCGGGAAGTCCGGCGAGCGCGAACTCTGGGGAGGGTGGGAACTCTGGCCAGCGCGAGAACTCTGGTGAGCGCAAGAACTCAGGTGAGCGCAAACTCTGACGAGCGCGAGAACTCTGGTTAGCGCAAACTCTGGTTAGCGCAAACTCTGGTGAGCGCAGGAACTGTGTCGAGCGTGGGAAATCAGGGGAGCGCGGGAACTCTGGGGAGCGCGGGAACTGTGGCGAGCACGGGAACTCTGGGAGCGCGGGAATTCTGGCAAGCGCGAACACTGGCGAGCGCGGGAGCTCTGGCGAGTGTGAACTCTTGCGAGCACACGAACTCTGGCGAGTGCAAACTCTGGCAAGTGCGAGAACTCTGGGTATAGCGAACTCTGGCGTGCGTGGGAACTCTGGGGAGCGCGAGAACTGTTGCGAGCGCGGGAACTCTGGGCAGCACGGGAAATTGGGAGCGCAGGAACTCTGGGGAGCGCGGGAACTCTGAGGAGCCCGAGAACTGTGGTGAGCACGGGAACTCGGGGGAGCGCAGGAACTGTGGGGAGCGCGGGAAATCTGGGGAGCGCGGGAACTGTGGAGAGTGCAGGAACTGTGGCAAGCGCGGGAACTGTGGGGAGCGCGGGAATTGTGGCGAGCGTGGGAACTCTGGGGAGTGTGGGAATTCTGGGGAGTGTGAACTCTGGCAAGCGCGAGAACCCTGCTGAGTGCGAACTCGGGTGAGCGCGAGATCTCTCGGGAGGGCGGGAACTCTGGCGAGTGTGAGAACTCTGGTGAGCATGGGAACTCTGGGGAGCGCGAGAACTCTCCCGAGCGCGAGATCTCTGGTGAGTGCAAACTCTGGGGAGCACAGGAACTCTGGGGAGCGCGAGAACTCTGGTGAGCGCAAGAACTCTGACAAGCACGCGAACTCTGGGGATAGCGAACTCTGGCGAGCGTGAGAACTCTGGGCAGTGCGTACTCTGGGGAGCGCGAGAACTCTGGCAAGCGCGGGAACTGCGGTGAGCGCAAGAATTCTGGCGAGCGCGAACTCTGGGGAGCGCGAGAACTCTGGGGAGTACGGGAACTCTGGGGAGTGTGAACTCTGGGGAGTACGGGAACACTGGCAAGCGCGAAATTTGGGGAGCGCGGGACCTTTAGGGAGCGTGGGAACTCTGGGGAGCACGAGAAATCTGGTGAGTGCGAACTCTGGGGAGTACGGGATCTCTGGGGAGTGTGAACTCTGGCGAGCGTGGGAACTGTGGGGAGCGCGGGAACTGTGGCGAGCGCGGGAACTGTGGCGGGAACGGGAACTGTGGCGGGCACGGGAAGTCTGGGGAGGGCGGGAATTCTGGGGAGCGCGGGAACTCTGGGGAATCTGAGAACTCTGGCGAGCACGGGAACTCTGGGGAGCGCGAGAACTCTGGGGAGCGTGGGAACTCTGGGGAGCGCGGGAACTGTGGCGAGCGCGGGAACTGTGGCGAGCACGGGAACTCTGGGGAGCGTGGGAACTCTGGGGAGCGCGATAACTCTGGGGAATCTGAGAACTCTGGCGAGCACGGGAACTCTGGGGAGCGCGAACTTTGGGGAGCGCGAGAACTCTGGGGATAGCAAACTCCGGCGAGCACGAGAACCCTGGTGAGTGCGTACTCTGGAAAGTGTGAGAACTCAGGTGAGCAGAAACTCTGGCGAGTGCGAGAACTCTGTCGAGTGCGAGAACTGTGGTGAGTGTGAGAACTCTGGCGAATGCGTACTCGGGGCAGTGCGAGAACTCTGGGGAGCGCGAGAAATCTGATGAGCGCAAACTCTGGGGAGTGCGAGAACTGTGGCGAGCGCGGGAAGTCTGGGGAGCGCGGGAACTGTGGCGAGAATGGGAACTCTGGGAGCGCGGGAACTCTGGGGAGCGTGAGAAATCTGATGAGCGCAAACTCTGGGGAGCGCCATAACTCTGGGGACTCCAAGAACTTTGGGGAGTGCGGGAGCTCTGGGGAGCACGAGAACTCTGGTGAGTGCGAACTCGGGTGAGCGCAAGAACTCTGGGGAGCGCGGGAGCTCTGGGGAGTGCAAACTCTGGCGAGCACAAACTCCGGCGAGCGTGGGAAGTCTGGTGAGCGCGGGAAGTCTGGTGAGCGTGGGAGCTCTGGCGAGCGCAAACTCTGGTGAGTGCGAAGTCTGGGGAGCGTGAGAACTCTGGTGAGTGCGTACTCGGGGGAGTGCGAGAACTCTGGGGAGCGTGAGAACTCTGGTGAGTGCGTACTCGGGGGAGTGCAAGAACTCTGGTGAGCGCGAGAACTCTGGTGAGTGCAAACTCTGGCGAGCGTGAGAACTCAGGTGAGCGCAAACTCTGACGAGCGCGAGAACTCTGGTTAGCGCAAACTCTGGTTAGCACAAACTCTGGTGAGCGCAGGAACTGTGTCGAGCGTGGGAAATCAGGGGAGCTGGGGAACTCTGGGGAGCGCGGGAACTGTGGCGAGCACGGGAACTCTGGGAGCGCAGGAATTCTGGGGAGTGTGAACTCTGGCAAGCGCGAGAACCCTGCTGAGTGCGAACTCGGGTGAGCGCGAGATCTCTCGGGAGGGCGGGAACTCTGGCGAGTGTGAGAACTCTGGTGAGCATGGGAACTCTGGGGAGCGCGAGAACTCTTGTGAATGCGTACTCTGGGGAGTGCGAGAACTCTCCCAAGCGCGAGATCTCTGGTGAGTGCACACTCTGGGGAGCGCGGGAACTCTGGCAAGCGCGAGATCTCTGGTGAGTGCGAACTCTGGTGAGCACAAGAATTCTGGGGAGCGCAAACTCTGGGGAGCGTGAGAACTGGTTAGCATGAACTCTGGTGAGCGCAGGAACTGTCGAGCGTGGGAAATCTGGGGAGCGCGGGAACTGTGGCAGGAACGGGAACTCTGACGAGCGCGGGAACTCTGGTGAGTGCAAACTCTGACGAGCGCGAGAACTCTGGTTAGCGCAAACTCTGGTTAGCGTAAACTCTGGTGAGCGCAGGAACTGTGTCGAGCGTGGGAAATCAGGGGAGCGCGGGAACTCTGGGGAGCGCGGGAACTCTGGGGAGCGTGAGAACTCTGGGGATAGCAAACTCCGGCGAGCGCGAGAACCCTGGTGAGTGCGTACTCTGGAAAGTGTGAGAACTCAGGTGAGCAGAAACTCTGGCAAGTGCGAGAACTCTGTCGAGTGCGAGAACTGTGGCGAGTGTGAGAACTCTGGCGAATGCGTACTCGGGGCAGTGCGAGAACTCTGGGGAGCGCGAGAAATCTGATGAGCGCAAACTCTGGCGAGTGCGAGAACTCTGGGGAGCGCGAGAAATCTGATGAGCACAAACTCTGGGAAGTGAGAGAACTCTGGGGAGTGCGGGAACTGTGGCGAGCGCGGGAACTGTGGCGAGCGTGGGAACTATGGGGAGCGCGGGAATTCTGGGGAGCACGAGAACTCTGGCGAGTGCGAACTCTGGTGAGCGCAAGAACTCTCGGGAGGGCAGGAACTCTGGCGAGCGTGATCTCTGGTGAGCGCGAGAACACTGGGGAGCGCGGGAACTCTGGGGAGCACGGGAACTCTGGGGAGCGCAGGAACTCTGGCGAGAATGGGAACTCTGGGAGCGCGGGAACTCTGGGGAGCGTGAGAAATCTGATGAGCGCAAACTCTGGGGAGCGCCATAGCTCTGGGGACTCCAAGAACTTTGGGGAGTGCAGGAACTCTGGGGAGTGGGGGAAGTCTGGTGAGTGCGAACTCGGGTGAGCGCAAGAACTCTGGGGAGCGTGGGAGCTCTGGGGAGTGCGAACTCTGGCGAGCACAAACTCTGGCGAGCGTGAGAAGTCTGGTGAGTGCGGGAAGTCTGGTGAGCGCGGGAACTCTGGCGAGCGCAAACTCTGGTGAGTGCGAAGTCTGGGGAGCGTGAGAACTCTGGTGAGTGCGTACTCGGGGGAGTGCAAGAACTCTGGGGAGCGCGGGAACTCCGGCGAGCGCGAACTCTGGGGAGGGTGGGAACTCTGGTGAGCGCGAGCTCTGGGGAGCGCGGGAACTCTGGCCAGCGCGAGAACTCTGGTGAGCGTGAGAACTCTGGTTAGCGCAAACTCTGGTGAGCACAGGAACTGTGTCGAGCGTGGGAAATCAGGGGAGCGCGGGAACTGTGGTGAGCATGGGAACTCTGGGGAGCGTGAGAACTCTTGTGAGCGCAAATTCTGGCGAGCGCCAGAACTCAGGTGAGCGCGAACTCTGGCAAGCGCGGGAATTCTGATTAGCACGAACTCTGGTGAGTGCGAACTCTGGTGAGCGCAAGAACTCTCGGGAGGGCAGGAACTCTGGCGAGCACGATCTCTGGCGAGCGCGAGAACACTGGGGAGCGCGAGAACTGTGGCGAGCACGGGAACTCTGGGAAGCGCGGCAACTCTGTGGAGCACGGGAACTCTGGGGATCGCGGGAACTGTGGCGAGAATGGGAACTCTGGGAGCGCGGGAGCTCTGGGGAGCGTGAGAAATCTGATGAGCGCAAACTCTGGGGAGCGCCATAACTCTGGGGACTCCAAGAACTTTGGGGAGTGCGGGAACTGTGGGGAGTGGGGGAAGTCTGGGGAGGGCGGGAACTGTGGTGAGTGCAGAAACTCTGGGGAGCGCGGGAGCTCTGGGGAGTGCGAAATCTGGCGAGCATGAGAACACAGGGGAGCGCAAACTCTGGCGAGCGTGAGAACTCAGGTGAGCGCAAACTCTGGCGAGCGCGAGAACTCTGGGGAGCGCGAGAACTGTGTCGAGCACGGGAAATCTGGGGAGCGCGGGAACTGTGGCAAGAACGGGAACTGTGGGAGCACGGGAACTCTGGGGTGTGCGGGAATTCTGGGGAGTGTGAACTCTGGCAAGCGCAAGAACCCTGCTGAGTGCGAACTCGGGTGAGCGCGAGATCTCTCGGGAGGGCGGGAACTCTGGCGAGCGTGAGAACTCTGGTGAGCATGGGAACTCTGGGGAGCGCGAGAACTCTTGTGAATGCGTACTCTGGGGAGTGCGAGAACTCTCCCGAGCGCGAGATCTCTGGCGAGTGCAAACTCTGGGGAGCGCGGGAACTCTGGGGAGCGCGAGATCTCTCGTGAGTGCGAACTCTGGGGAGCACGGGAACTCTGGCAAGCGCGAGAACCCTGGTGAGTGCGAACTCTGGGGAGCGTGAGAACTGGTTAGCACGAACTCTGGTGAGCACAGGAACTGTCGAGCGTGGGAAATCTGGGGAGCGCGGGAACTCTGGGGAGCGCAAGAACTCTGACAAGCGCGCGAACTCTGGGGATAGCGAACTCTGGCGAGCGTGAGAACTCTGGGCAGTGCGTACTCTGGGGAGCGCGAGAACTCTGGCAAGCGCGGGAACTGCGGTGAGCGCAAGAATTCTGGCGAGCACGAACTCTGGGGAGCGCGAGAACTCTGGGGAGTACGGGAACTCTGGGGAGTGTGAACTCTGGGGAGTACGGGAACACTGGCAAGCGCGAACTTTGGGGAGCGCGGGACCTTTAGGGAGCGTGGGAACTCTGGGGAGCACGAGAAAACTGGTGAGTGTGAACTCTGGGGAGTACAGGATCTCTGGGGAGCGCGGGAACTGTGGGGAGCACGGGAACTGTGGGGAGCGCGGGAACTGTGGCGGGAACGGGAACTGTGGCGGGCACGGGAACTCTGGGGAGGGCGGGAACTCTGGTTAGCGCGAACTCTGGGGAGCGCGAGAACTGTGGCGAGCACGGGAACTCTGGGAAGCGCGGCAACTCTGTGGAGCACGGGAACTCTGGGGATCGCGGGAACTGTGGCGAGAATGGGAACTCTGGGAGCGCGGGAGCTCTGGGGAGCGTGAGAAATCTGATGAGCGCAAACTCTGGGGAGCGCCATAACTCTGGGGACTCCAAGAACTTTGGGGAGTGCGGGAACTGTGGGGAGTGGGGGAAGTCTGGGGAGGGCGGGAACTGTGGTGAGTGCAGAAACTCTGGGGAGCGCGGGAGCTCTGGGGAGTGCGAAATCTGGCGAGCATGAGAACACAGGGGAGCGCAAACTCTGGTGAGTGCAAACTCTGGCGAGCGTGAGAACTCAGGTGAGCGCAAACTCTGGCGAGCGCGAGAACTCTGGGGAGCGCGAGAACTGTGTCGAGCACGGGAAATCTGGGGAGCGCGGGAACTGTGGCAAGAACGGGAACTGTGGGAGCACGGGAACTCTGGGGTGTGCGGGAATTCTGGGGAGTGTGAACTCTGGCAAGCGCAAGAACCCTGCTGAGTGCGAACTCGGGTGAGCGCGAGATCTCTCGGGAGGGCGGGAACTCTGGCGAGCGTGAGAACTCTGGTGAGCATGGGAACTCTGGGGAGCGCGAGAACTCTTGTGAATGCGTACTCTGGGGAGTGCGAGAACTCTCCCGAGCGCGAGATCTCTGGTGAGTGCAAACTCTGGCGAGCGCGAGAACCCTGGTGAGTACGAACTCTGGGGAGCACAGGAACTGTGTCGAGCGCGGGAAATCTGGGGAGCGTGAGAACTCTGGTGAGCGCGGGAACTCTGGGAAGCACGGGAACTCTGGGGAGCGTGGGAACAGGCCTGCCTTTAGGGGCCCGAAACAGGGGCTTTTAGTTGGCTCTTCTGTGGTTGCAAACAGCAACTAAGGGCTGTGTTTGGGGGGCCTGAAAGGGAGGCTGAGGTGGCTGTTTCTAATCCTCAAAGCGGAGACCAAGTCGTATGTTGTCAGGTCCAGAGACAGAGACTAAGGAGTCGCATGTTTCTGGGACTTGGCAGCGGAGGCGAGGTCAGCTGTTTTGGGCACTAAAAACAGAGGCCAGTGCTGTGTTTTGGGGCCACCGAGGGCAGCTTAGTCCCTGTTTTCAAGCACAAGAACAGGTGAATGAGTCCTGCATTTTGGGGGTCCAAAAGAGAGGCTAAGCCCTGTGTTTTGGGGGCCACAAATGGAGGCTCACTTGGCTGTTTCTGTGGCTGAAGACACAGGCTGAGTCCTGCGTTTTGGGGACTTGGAAACAGAGGCAAGTTTGGCTGTTTCCGGCCCCAAAGGGGAGGCTGAGGGGGCCCTTTTTGGGGTGGGGGGAGGCGGTGGGATGGGGGGGGAGGGAGGGTGTGTGGACCCTCCCCGAAGGGGGGGGGTGGGTCCATCCGCGAGTACCCCGAGGGCAGGGAGGCTGGCATGCACCAGGCCCAACCTCACGTCTGAGAGAGTTTCTGGCAAGAAAGTGGTTTTGGGGAGGAGGAAACACCAGGAGACACCATCTTCCAGGACCAGTATTTATTCAACATTCATCCAAGACTTTCACCACTAATTAACCAATTAGCTTGGAAGTATTGAATCAGTCCTGACCAGGGAGTCAATATCGATTCAATATTCACAAGCCAAATGCTCAATTAGTTCGAGGAGTCAACAGGGAGTGGACATATAGAAACCAATTAGTCAACATTCACCCAAGACTTTCAGCACTAAATAAACAATTAGCTTAGAGGTTTTGAAGCACCAGGAACTAACTAGTCACTAGGGATTCCAGATGTGTAAGGTCATTAGTCACCCCTGAGCCAATGTCCCTGAGCTCATTACTCAGCCTTCACTGAATATTCATAAGGGAATTAGCCAACACTGATCCCATATCCATCAGCTAAGGCTTCAACACTGATGCAACCTTCAGTGATGCCACCAAGCTCTGAGCTGTGACAGCAACTGATTTATGGCCCTGTCAGTAATTAAAGAGTAATTAAGCAGTTGGCTATTGGATCAGTGTGAGCTCATCAGTGCAGGCTGATGCCATGTGCACAAGCTCATCACTCCGCACCAGCTGTTGTGCCCGAGCAGCGGCTCTGTTGGGCCTGCGGCTCCGTCCGGCGCTCGCTCCTGGCAGTGGCTCCGTCCCTCCGTCCCGCTCCCGGCGGCGGCTCCGTCCCTCCGTCCAGTTCCTGCTCCCGGCGGCGGCGGCGGCTCCGTCCAGCTCCCGCTTGGCGCTGTCCATCCGTCCGTCTGTCCATCCGTGCGTGGCAGCCCCGCGGCTCGCGGCCCCCGCGGGAGGGCAGAGGCGTCCCGGGAGCGCTCGCGGCCCCACGGGGCTCCGCACCGGGCCCGGCCCGGGGCTCCCCCGAGGGTGCCCGCTGCTGCCCTCCCCTGCCCTCCCCGGCCGGGCCCCGCCGCCGCCCGCCTGCGGCTGTCACGGGGGCCGGGGCCGCCCCCCCCGCGACTCCCCCCGCCCCGGCCCGGCCCGGCGCTCCCGGCGGCCGCGGCTCCCGCCAGCCCCGGCGGCTGCGGGGCCGGGCCGGGCCTCCGCCCCCCGCTGCCCCGCGGACAAGCCCGGGCCGCCCGCTGCGACCCGCCCGGGGGGGCCCCAGGTGCCTCCCGGCAGAGCCGGAGCCCGTCCCGCCTCCCCGCTCCCTGCTGCTGCTCCTTTTTCTGCCCGCTCCTCCCGCTGCTCCTGCCGCCGCCGCCGGTTCCGGTTCCGCCCCGCCGGTTCCGGTTCCGGTTCCGGTAGCGCCCGCCCGGCCCGGCGCGGGGCCGCCGCGCACCTGCCGCCCCTCAGCGCCGCTCGCCCGCGCACGGCGGCGCCGCCTGGCGGCCGCGGGGGCGCTGCAGGGCCCGGGCAGCCCCCGCGCGGCGGCGCCCCGGGGCCCCGCGACCGGCGACAGCGGCAGCAGCGGGGCCCGGAGCCGCGGGGAGAAGAGCGAGAGGGAAAAAGGAAGGAAGGAGACAGAAAGAGAGAGGGAGAGAGAGGGGGCAGAAAGGGAGAGGGAGGAGAGAAGGCAAGAAAGAGGGAAACGAGGGAAAAAAGGAAAGAGAGAGAGAAAGGGAAAGCGGAATAAGGAGGGAGAGAAAGAAAAAGAAAGAGGAAGGGAGAAAAAGAGAAACAGAACGAGAAAGAAAGCAGGAGAAGGAAAGATGGAGAGCGAGCGAGAAAAGACAGGAGAGAAGGAAACGGGGAAGAAAGAGGGAGAAAGGGGGAGAGAAGGAGGAAGAGGCAGCGAAAAAGACCAAGACAGAGAGAGATGCAAAGCATGATAAAAAGGAGCGGGAGGGGGGAAGAGAGAGGGGAAGGGAGAGGGAGGGAGAACAAGAGAGAGAGAGGGAAAGAGAGAAAGCAGGAGAGAGAAAGTAGGAAAGAAAGGAAAAGACAGGAAGGGAGGGAGGGAGGAATGGAAGGAGGGAGGGAGGGAGGAACGGAGGCAGGAAGATGGTGAGAGAGAGCAGGAAAGCAAGCGAGAGAGAGAGAGAGAGGGAAAAGAGGAAGAGCAAGGGAAAAAAGAGAGCAAAGGCAAAAAGGGAAAGAGTGAAAGAGAAAGAAAACAGGGAGGGAGGGAGAGAGAGGGAAAAAGACAGCAAAAGAAAAGAGAAAGTCAAAGAGAAAAAGAGCAAGAGAAAGGAATGGCAAAAGAAGCGAAGGAGAGAGGGAGTAAGAGGGAGATCGATACAGATAAAGATAGAGGGAGAAGACCGGGAGAGAGAGAGAGTGACAGCAGGAGGGAGAAAGGGAGAGAATGAGAGTGAAAAAGAAAGAAAGAATGAAGGAGAAAGAGAGGGAGAGAAGGAAGAAGAGTGGGGAAGGGAGAAAGGGAGAGAGAGAAAGGGAGAGAGTGAGAAAGAAAAGACGACAGAGGGAAAGAGAATCAGAGAAAGAGAGAAAGACAGGAAAAGCAGGATAAAGAGGGAGAGACAGAGGGAGACAGAGAGAGAGAGAGCAAAGGAAAGAGAGAAGGAAGAGAGAGAGAAACAGAGAAAGAAATAAAGAAAGAGAAAAACTGAGTGAGAAAGGGGGAGAGAAGGAGGGAAAGAGGGAGAGAAAGAAAGAAGAAGACGGAGAGAGAGAGGAGAAGAGAGAGGGAGAGAGAACAAGAGAGAAAGAGGCAAAGAGAAAGCAGGAAAGAGAAAGGGGGAAGGAAAGGAAAAGAGAGAGGGAAAGAGGGAGGAAGGGAGGAAAAAGGGGGGGAAAGAATAGTAAAGAGAAAAAGGGAGAGAAAGAGGAGGGTGAGAGGAAGAGAGAAGCAGAGGGGGAAAGAGACCAAGCGGGAGAAGGAGAGAAGGAAAGAAAGGCAGAGAAAGAGAGTCCAGGAGAATGAAGGAGAGAAGGAGAGAGAGGCAAAGCGAGGGAAAGACAGGAGGAGGGAGGAGGACGGGCAGATAGGAGAGAAAGAAGAGAAAAAAGCAAAAGAGAGCAAGTGAGGGAGAGAAAGACAGCGGGAGAGAGAGAGAGAGAAAGCAAGAGAAAAAGAGAGAAAGAGTAAGAGTGAAGGAGAGAGAAAGAGGAGAAACAAGGCTAGTGAGAGAAGAGAGGGAAGGAGAGAGCGAGGCAAGAAGAGAAATGCAGAGGGACTGAGGAAGAGAGAGCAAGAGAAAGAGAAGACAGAGCAAGAGACAGAGGGAGAAGGAGACAAGGGAGAGAGAGGGAGGGAGAGGGAGAAAGAGAGGGAGGGAGAGGGAGAAAGAGAGGGAGGGAGAGGGAGAAAGAGAGGGAGGGAGAGAGAAAGAGAGGGAGGGAGAGAGAAAGAGAGGGAGGGAGAGAGAAAGAGAGAGAAGAGTACGAGTGAGAGAGAAAAAGAGAAAGAAGAGAGCAAAGGAGGGAGAGAGAGAGGGAGAAGGAGCGAGAGAAAAAAGGGAGAGGAAGAAAAGAGGGGGCCAGAGAAAGAGAGAGGAGGAAAGAAAGAGAGCAAGAGAGAATGAGAAAGAGACAGAGGGAAAGAGAGAAAGAAGGAGAGAGGGAAAGAGAGAGAGGAGCAGGAGGGAGAAAAAGCAGGGGGAAGGAAGAAAGCAGGAAAGAGCAAGAGGAAGAAAGAGAGAAAGGGAGAGAAAAAAGCCAGGAAGAAGAGTGGGACATAGGTGCAGAGAGAGAAAGAGAGGAGCAGGCAGAGAAGCAGAAAGAGACAGAGAAGAAGAGAAAGAGAGGGAAAGAGAGTGAGACAGAACGAGAGAAGAGAAAGGGAAAGAAAGAAAAAGATGGAAGGAAGACAGAAGGAACAAGAAAGAAGGAGGGAGAAAGAGAGGGAAAGAGTGAGGAGAGAAAAGGAGAGAGGGAAAAAGACTGAGAGGACAGAAAGAGCAAGAGAGAAAGGCAGAATGGGGGAAAGGGAGGACAGAGAGAGAACAAGAGAGGAAGAACATGGGAGAAAGTAAAAGAGAGAGAGAGAAAGAAGAGAGAGAAAGGGATAGAGGGAAAGTAAAGAAACAGGGAAGGAGAAAGGAGATGGAGACACAGAGAGAGAGACAAAGAGAGGGACAGAGACAGAGAGACCCCCGCAGCAGGGAGAAGCATTCCAGTTTAGGGCTCGGGTTAGGGCCAGGGCTAGAGAAGAGAGGGAAGGAGAGAGCGAGGCAAGAAGAGAAATGCAGAGGGACTGAGGAAGGGAAAGCAAGAGAAAGAGAAGACAGAGCAAGAGACAGAGGGAGAAGGAGACGAGAGAGAGAGGGAGGAGGGAGAGAATAACAGAGAAGGTCAGAGAGAAGAGAGAGAGAGGGGCAGGGAGAGGGAGAAAGAGAGGGCAGGAGAGAGAAAGAGAGGGAGAAGAAGGCAAAAGAAGGGGAGAGAGAGAGAGAGAAGAGCACGAGCAACAGAGAGAAAGAGAGAAAGAAGAGAGCAAAGGAGGGAGGGAGAAGGAGCAAGAGAATAAAGGGAGAAGAAGGAGAGGGGGCCAGAGAGAGAGGAGGAAAGAAAGAGCAAGAGAGAGAATGAGAAAGAGACAGGGAGGGAAAGAGAGAGAGAGAGAAAGAACGAGAGAGGGAAACAGAGAGAAGAGCAGGAGGGAGAAAAAGGGAGAGAAGGAAGAGAGAAGGAAAGAGCAAGAGCAAGAAAGGGAGAGGAAAAAAGGGAGGAAGAAGAGAGTGAGGCAGGTGCAGAGAGAGAAAGAGGAAGGAGGCAGAGCAGAAAGAGAGAACAACCGCGAGAGAAAGGGAAAGAGAGAGCACAAGAGAGAAGAGAAAGGGAAAGAAAGCAAGACAATGATGGAAGGAAGACAGAAGGACGAGAAAGAGCAGGAGAAGGAGGGAGAAGGAGAGGGAGGGAAAGAGTGAGGAGAGAACGGGAGAGAGCAAGAGAGGAAATAAGACAGCAAGAGGACAGAGAAAGAGTGAGAGAGAAAGGCAGAAAGGGGGAAGGGAGGAGAGAAAGGGAGCGAGAGAGACGAAGAGACCAGGAGAGAAGGCGGCACGGGGAGGAGTTCAAAGCAGCCTGTTGCTTCTTGCAGCCATTGCCAACCTTGCGAACTCGCTGTCGGGCGAAGCAGCTGCGCGAGGCGGAGGAGCCTGGAGAAGCAGGAGCGGCCGCAGGAGCTCGCAGGCCGGCGGCACCTTCCCAGCGCGGGGCAGCAGACGGCGCCGGGGCCACAGCGCTGCCTGTCAGGCTGCGGCGGCAGCCCAGCTCCTGGGCAGCAGCGCCCGCCGCCTCCTGGGCGGCCTCCAGGCGAGCGAGCGGGCAGCACCTCTGCTCGGGGACCCCTGCAGCAGGCAGAAGCACTGCGGTTTAGGCCTAGGCCTAGGGCTGGGGCTAGGGCTAGGGCTGGGGCTAGGGCTAGGGGAGGGAGAAAGCGTCGAGCCCCGCGGGCAGGGGGGCTGCCAGGGCCAGGCCACAGGAAATGCGGGGCTGCACCACCATTGCTCCCAGCCCAACTCGGTGCTTCAGGCCACAAATGGGCCTGGTGGGCTGAGGTTTGGGCCCCGCCTGAGATTAGGCTTCGGCTTAGGCAGAGAAAGACAGAGCGAGGCAGAGCAAGAGAGAGCAAGTGAGAAAGGAGGAGAGAAGGAGGGAAAGAGAGCAAGAAAGGAAGAGTGAGAGAGAGGAGAGAAAGAAAGGGCGTGCGAGAGAAAAGGGCAGAAAGAGGGAGAGGCACTGAGGAAAAGAGGGAGGGGGACGAGAGGGAGGGGGACGAGAGGGGGACAGAGGGAGAGAGAGAAAAAGAGAGGGAGAGAGAGAAAAAGAGAGGGAGAGAGAGAAAAAGAGAGGGAGAGAGAGAAAAAGAGAGGGAGAGGGAGAAAAGAAGAAAGAAAAAGAAAAGGAAAGAAAGAAAGGACGAGGGAGAAAGGGAGAAAGAAAAAGAGACAAGGAAGAGAGAGAAGGTGATAAACAGTGAGAGAGAGGGACAAAGAGATGGATGAAAGAGAGAAATAAAAGAAAGAGAGAGGGAAAGGGCAGGAGAGCTAATGAGACAGAGAAAAGGAGAGAAGGAAAGAGAGAGGAAGAGGGAGAGTGAAAGAAGAAGACAGAAAGAGAAAGGGAAAGCATGAGAAAGAAGAGAGGAGGAGGAAGGGAGAGAAAGAGAAAAAGAGAGAGAGGGAGGAAGCCAGAGCAAGGGGGAGAGAAAGAGAGAAAGCAAGAGAAAGGGAGAGAGAGAAAGAAAGAAGAGGAGGGAAAGAGTCTATGAGAATGAAAGAGAGAAAGAGAGAAAGGAAAGAGCAAGAGGCAGAGAGAGGGAAAGAAGAAGAGAGAAGGACGGGGAAGGAGACAGAGGGGGAAAGGAGAAAGGGAGAGAGGCAGAGAAAGAGAGAAAGGGAGAGAGAGGGAAAGAAAGAACAAAGAGGGAAACAGAACCAGAGAAAGGGAAAGGGGAATAGAGAGGGAGAGAAAGAGAGAAAAAGAGGAAGGGAGAAAAAGAGAAACAGAACGAGAAAGAAAGCAGGAGAAGGAAAGATGGAGAGCGAGCGAGAAAAGACAGGAGAGAAGGAAACGGGGAAGAAAGAGGGAGAAAGGGGGAGAGAAGGAGGAAGAGAGGCAGCGAAAAAGACCAAGACAGAGAGAGATGCAAAGCATGATAAAAAGGAGCGGGAAGGGGGAAGAGAGAGGCGAAGGGAGAGGGAGGGAGAACAAGAGAGAGAGAGGGAAAGAGAGAAAGACAAAAGGTGGGAGGAGGACGGGCAGATAGGAGAGAAAGAAGAGAAAAAAGCAAAAGAGAGCAAGTGAGGGAGAGAAAGGCAGCGGGAGAGAGAGAAAGCAAGAGAAAAAGAGAGAAAGAGTAAGAGTGAAGGAGAGAGAAAGAGGAGAAACAAGGCTAGTGAGAGAAGAGAGGGAAGGAGAGAGTGAGGCAAGAAGAGAAATGCAGAGGGACCGAGGAAGAGAGAGCAAGATCTGTGCCTGACTTCATCAAAATATGCCCAATCCATTGCACGCGATGCTGCACTGATCACACCAGTGCCAAGGGGTAAATGATGACCCACAGCACAAGGGACAGAGAACTGCTGTCGTTATTGAATATGTCAGACCTGATCCCAGGCTTCCTTAAGCCACGTGGGCACCCCGACTGCAGCACTGAACCTCACACATCGAAAAAAACCCTAAAAGCAATTCAAAAATGGGAATGCTGCATATGCTAAGCCCACAGAACAGATATCTTGAGTCTGAATATTAAATCCCGTTCAGTACACACACTCATCTTCAAGTGCCCCCGTCCCGTCAAGGAATGGGTGGCAGGAACGTAAGCCGCAGTAGTGGGCAGTAATGTGTCTCCTAACCAGGCTGACAACACTGGCACACGTTTAAGGCAACGTGCAGTGCATCATCCTGCACTTCTCCACAGCAACAACTATTATCAATTGGCTGTGATGTACGGAGGGAGAGTTAGGACTTATTTTCCTTTGGGAAGGATTTATAGACCCGTTAGCCACTAGGCAGACTTAATGCTATACTTTGGAAAAGGAAATGAAAGAGGAAGGAAAAGGAGTAATAAAGCAGATTGGAGCAATTCTGGTTTAGGACAAATTCCCTCAGCCAGCCTTGTTTTTTATAAGTCAGTATATTCTGTTTCTTTATCTGCTCAAGGGCCAGCAACGATTTTGGCCAGTTTCAAAGAGTATAATACAAACAGTGCTATTAAAAGGCACGTAAAATTAGTACAGACACATATAAAGTCTCCTGGATATGAGAAAACCTGAAAGTCCTGCGAATTGTGCTGTTGTCAGAGTTCAGCTGCCTCTAGGCAGCTTTCTTCCACAGCCACTTCTGGGCCATCTGCAGCACGTTTCTGTCTCCCTTCATGAGAATGAGAAGCTTGTTGTGAACATTCATTGCTGTGAGCAGACAGTGTTCTCAACACATGCTAGCAGAAGACTGAAAATTAGTATTTCCCCTGTGGACTTCCTTATCCCTCCTCCTCCTGTCCTTTAGAAGAGAGAGAAACTTTTCTCAAAAATTAAAACAAGCTTTGCAGCCCTTAAACCCCATCCTCCTGGCTTTGAGGCTTCTCATGAGCCCCCCTAGCTAGCTTCACATCCTAAGAACAGAATCTGGATTTACCTCTATTTTCAGGCAGAAAGGTGGTTTCGCTTCCCAAAGCTCTGCGGAGGTTTACAGCCCCCATTCTACTTTGGGTCCTGTAAGCATACAAAGTCATGCTCTTGCACCTGAGAGTCACTTTCCACATCTGGTAGCCAGCTTTCTCCTTTGTACAAGCAAGTCTGCATTTATCTTACCAAAGTGCAGGCTCCTGGGGGCAGCGTAAAAGTGGACATACAGGTAAGCAGGTTCCTCCTTTCACTGCTGAAGAGAGAGGCATCAAAGAGAGAGATTAAGCTAGGAAATGCCTAATTCTCTCTGCTGATTTTGCAGGAGACACTGTGCTCCTAACTGTTGTACCTAAAATTAGGTAGGGTGAATCAGGGTCACAGTGCCAGAGCTGGTGCCACTGGGCTGATGTCACATAGCAACACTGGGAAGAGACCGTAAGGGTGTTTGGGAACTTTGGGATAGGCCCTCCTTTCCCAAAGTAAATGCTTATTCTAAGAAACCCCATTTTGGTGTACACAGTTTGAGACACCTTATGGAAATCTGATCCTACTTAAAAAATACTTAAAGGTATGCCAAGTTAAGCCTGTTTGCCTTAAAACTATGGCAAACAAGACCACTAGCTAATGTTTCAAAACATTACAGATTTTTAAGATGCTTAATCTGGATTAAAGAGGGAAATCTAGGATAATTTTGCATCACCATCCTCCTCTGCATGGTGCACCTGTCATTTGAGAGGGGCATGAACTACACAGGAAGAAAGATGGAAGATCTGCTTCTGAGTGCGTTTCAGACCAAGTTAGACCTCAGGTTAGGCCACTCTGCAAATGCAGTACAGCTTCTGCCTTCTTTGGAGGAAGCTTATTCCAGCTACCGGGGGAGACAGAAGACTGGACCAGTCTGAACATGGGTCTGCTCTTCTTCGGCAAGTCCTGTGAGCCTAAAGATACTTCGGCCCTATTGACTCCATGACAAGTTTCTGACGCAGTAAAGCAAAACTAGAGGAAAAGACATTTTTCCAAAGTGCTGCTATCTGCAAACAAGATGCCTCAAGAGACTAGAAAAGTGGGCTTTTCAGACCCACTGTCCCAGGAGCTGCTTGCCAGCGGGGAGTATGGCAATGTTCATCCTTCCACCAAAACGTGACCTGCTTTTCTCTCCACTGAGTCCCTTTTCCACCACTGCCAGACCAAGGCTGATCGACTATAACCACATGCTGAGCAGGAACTTGAGGAAGGGAGGAGAATTCCCTGTTCCCTTTCTCCTCTTCTCTAACACCACACAGTGCATTTGTTTTCAGCCGCTCAACATGGGCGTCCCACGTGTCCCCGTGTCTAGGACAGATCTTCTCATCTATTATCCAGGAACCAAGCTGTGGACATGGAAACAAATCAAACAGTCATAAAGTCATGGCTCCATAGAGCAGTGCTGAAATCTGCATTGATCTTAAACATCTTGAGCCATTTTGAGTAAATGGTACTGCACACGGTCAATATGAGAGAAAGAATTGACTTTGTCCTTCATCCTACGCTGTCAGACTTCCCTATTGCCCCTGCCTAGCCCATCCGCCCAAGCTACAGCACGGTTTGCAGACTGGCTCCTCCGAGTCAAACGCATACTGTGTCTAAATTATGCAGCTGCAGAAAGCACACTGACTTTAGGAGGCAGAACACACATAATATTCCCTGCATATTTTGTCTCAAAGATAACAGAGAGAAGTGCAATCAGTAAATGTGCAGATCCATCTTCTGTTGTAAGTAAATCCACAAAATACCTAATGGCAATAAGCAACTCTTTAGTGAGCAGAAAGCACAGGAAACCTGCCTCAAGCCCATAATGCCACTTAAAAAAGCAACAGATGAATGGAAATTTAGTATCTCCCTCTCGCTGGCTGCAAAACGTTAGGGATACTCAGGCCATTCTCGCGCAGTGCCGGAGGCAAACGCCGCACTGTGCACTGTTCCCAGACAGAACAGAGACCTCTGTGCAGAACAGGATTCTCCTTGGTGGAGAAAACTCATCAGGAGCCTTTGGTTACTTGAGCCAGTAGAAAACATTGTTTTTTCTATTCGTACAGATGATAAGGACAGTCATGAATGAAAACCGCTGCAGTGCAAAACACACTGCGTAACTCAAATTACATTCAGTTGACCTGCAAGCGTCCTTCAAAGGAAGCTTGCGACTTGCTGCCCGACTAGCACTCTCCCCATCCCACGCAGGAATAGCCGAGAAGCGAAAGACACACAGCACATCATGGCCCCAAGGACAGCAGCAGTCGCCTCCAGAGCAGGCTTCAGAGAAAACACAACTTTCCTGCCCACTAGGCACCGCACCGCACACTTACCAGCGGCAGTTCTAGCTCAGCAAAGGCAAAAGACCTTGTTCTTCAGGAAGCTTTGATCCCAGAGGCAAGTGGTTTACTAAGGAAGTGCATTCTTCCTGCTGGGTAACTGCCGTGCCGCTTCAAGCACTATTTGACTCTCAAACCGGTTTTCTTATTTCCTCAGCCCTCAATTTCCCCGTTAGCTCCGAAGAAAACACAGGCTGCATTTGTCAGCTTGTTTCCAGCAGGCAGGAGAAAGGGAAAACGGAAAGCAATAAACTGCAGTATGTTGCTCTGCTGGATAAATCAGGCACCAAACAAATCAGCAACAATTTTTTTTAGGAAACTCTCCTGTCAATTGTAATATACAACTTAAAAATGCTGCTGTTATTCAGCATAATTCCTGTGCTCAGAGGCCTCAGTAAAGACTTGTACTTCTCCACATTTCTGCCTAAATCCACATATCTCCATGGCACATTAAATGCACAGTCTTTCTGCATGGCCCAAGCTACTGCTGGCTACACACCTTCAGAAGCAGCCGTTTTCAGCAGGCCCTTCATAAACCTCTTTTGCTGGCTAATAAACCTGTAAGAGGAAAAGGCTCGGGGCTCTAGTGTCTCCAAATCTTATAGGACATGCATATACAAATCAACACAACTTAAAATTTGGCAAATTCAGTGGACTCTAGTAGAAAATTTTGAGTACAAGTTAACTCAGAACACTTGGAAATTACTCTGGGGAAAAAAACGTCCTTCCCTCTAAACGGGAAACTCCTTTTGTATCCCAGGTTTTTCTTGAATTTTGTGTCTTAGTATCGGCAAGCAAATAAGTTCCTGCCATATGGGCAAGCCCAGACAAACCAAGGCGGAAACTTTATACTTAGGATACCTTGAGACAAAGAATCTGGTCGGAACCTCAGCTGTTATTCATTGATGTCACTACATTAATGAACTATTACTATTAAACTGAGGATAAGATTACTTGAAAGAACTGGGTTGGTGGATGCTGCTGATTTTCTTTCAGCAAATATCTGATGACATGATTAGGTAATATGGGCTTGTTCAACGAGTTTAATTACATTCTGGTTGAAGAAGTCTCCTCTATTCTTCTACACGCCATGGAAAGGAGGAGACAAAACAATATTAGATTGTGAATGGCACAGATTTCACAAAGTGAGTGAAATACTGTTTAACCAAGCAGTTATCATCTTCTAATTAGATTTAGAACTAGAATCAGGCCATGCAGAGGGAAAATCAAGAGCATAAATCTCAGCAAAAGGATTTCTGAAAGATTTGGAAATATAGGCTGAAATAAAAGGCGATAATGTAATAGAAGAGAAGAAAGCAAGACGGAAATGGAAAGTGTCGCAAGTGCTTAAAAATAAATTAGCGTGTGCCCAAGGGTCATGTCTGCCATTTCACACTTAGACATACCAGGACTGGAAAAGGCTAGCAAGGATGCGAAAAAGAAAAAAGTGCTTGAAGCAAGAGTAGATATGAAAGAGATGCAACAAAAGGAGATGCAAAAGAACATAAAGGTTAGCAAAGGGAAGCTGGGGGAAGAATGAGGAAACAGAGACAGAAAAACCCCCATGAGTGACAGCAGAATTGCTCAGGTTCAGTCCTGCGTTAAAGCTCCCTCCTGGCTTTGGGACCAACGCTGGCTCATACAGGGCCAGCTCAGAGATGGATGCCTGCATCAGACCTCACGGACACGTCTTAAGATCTAACCCTGATATGAGAGGAAAGAAACCCTAATCCTTTGGAGAAAGATGTGCATTTAGTTGGGCATAAAAAGACTTTGAAGCCAGTGACAGCATGTGGGTAATCTTCAACTCAGGCCCAGTGAGGCCCAGAACATTGTGAGGGCAGACCTGGAAGGCATGAAGCCTCACACCACATCCACGGGAAGGGGGCAAAATTCTGTGATCAGCCACAGATGAGGAAAAGGGGGGGCTGGCCACTGCAGCTGTTTCCTGAAAAATCCTGTGTCTATACAGTGCTTTGCCGCCTGGGTGCCAGGCTCTTCCAAGGGCTCTCCAAGTTTAACCACAAGCCTGGCTTCCAAACCTGCCATGATCTAAACCCGCAATGTCATTTTGCACAAAACTCGCATGAACGTCTGACTTCTTGTGCTTGCTTCTTGATGCTGACTTGGTCTGTTAAGGGTACTCCAAGCACAGCTGGTGGCTCCTGCCAGGAACATGCTGAAGAAGGATAACACACATGCCGGTGTATTCTTGTACATCAATATTTCCAGGTTTTCTCTGCTGCACTGAAGGACCCACTAAGCAGAGGGTTAAAAGACAGTCCCCGTTTTGCCATCCTGCCTTCCAGATAAACTAGACACTTGCCAGCTGGCCCAGAGAAAGCGGAAGAAGGAACAGCAGACTGGCTGCGGGACCAGGGAAGGCTTTGCGGAACGGGCACAGCTTAATACACGAGATGCACTTTAGGTGCCTGTTTCCTCGTGGTTTGTGTTTCTTCTCAACCATCCTGTTGTGACTACAGAGCTTAAGCTGTTTGCGGCAGGCTCTGCCTCCTGCATTAAATATCCAAGCAGCAGCTGGCAGAGCAGAGATCTGGTCCTGCGGGGGTTTTGCTCCAGACGTTGCATTAGCAAATAGCAATAAGTGATCAAAAGAGGAAACTGAAAGGAAGCAACTTAACGCAGAAAACGGAGAGGAAATGAGAGATCCCCCTGGGGACCCTTTTTGCTGACTTGCTCGCCAAGCCCTGCACTAGCACATTGCCGTGTTAACTCCACTGGGTCCAGCGGAGGCAGGGTTGCCGTGGAAGTCGGAAACTCCGTTCCTTGAGCGCTCTCGTGGAGCCTCTGGCCCCAGCGGCCGATTCTTTCTGCTTGCTCAGGAAGCAGTGTCCTGGCGATATTTCCTTTCTCTTTCATTAAAAGGTATAACCAAATTACGAATACAAAGAATTAGAAGGGGGAGATATCTCACAGCTCTCCATCTGCGCCACTTGCTCCCTCCTCCCATAAAACAAATAAAAATTGAAGTAATTTAAACTGGTGCCTTGCCAAGAACATCTTTTTAAAGTGCATTCATTGTCATTAGGACAGATGTCCACATTCCCGTAACATTTCAGCTTGGCTTCTCAGCCCTGAAATAGCATCCCTAAAAAACCTGAGGAACGTCTTCAGTTAATTGACATGTGGGTGCCAGATCCTGATCTCACTTCCACCAGTGTAAAACACGGTTAGCAGTTCTGCACCACATCAGGTCTGGGAGAACTCCCCTGTTTTCAGTTATCGGAAGTTATTCACTGGCCTAACTGATACCATAACACAGCCCAGGAAGCTGTAATTGGGATCTGAATCCACTGTTTGATCTGTACATATTTTCTTGATGATTGCTAGGCATCTTCATTACGATACACAAATTTTGTTCTGGCTAGACTGCTGGCCACACTACCACGCATTTCTTTGAACATTAAGGCAAAAACTGAGCCACAGCGAAGCCGTAGTTCCCTGAACATTGCAAGGCAGCAGCAGACAGCCGCTGCCGGAATAAGCAGCCCCCTGCCCCTCTGCTGCAGAGAGCCGTCCCTGCGCCAGCATCGCTGCAGCCCCAGCACAAGGAACGTGCAGCTGTGTGCTGAACCCGGCGGGAACTCCTCCGGGTTGAAACGCATCCGGCAGAACAGAAATGTTCTCTCTCAAATTCTTTTGCCTCTACACGCTGCTGCCAAGCCCCCTTACCCACGTCAGGGTTTGAGAAGCACCAGTGCGAGCTGTGTACACCCCTCGTCTCGGACTCAGCCGAGTCCTCAGTTTGGCATTCTCTACAGAAGACCCAGCTGCACACCATAAATCCTGGAAAGTATCTGCTTTCTTGCACAAAAATCCTATCTGTGGCCAGAAACTGAAAGGGTCTGGATCATATCTTGTTCCACGCTGTCTGGGGGAAAAAGAAAAAACAGCTAATTATGGCCTTCACCAACAAAGCAAACCTACAGCCCGTCTCTAGCTTCTCATAACTCTTAAACCCACTAGTACGCTATAAACCATCACCAGCACCACTGTGCAGCACAGGAAGAGACACTAACGGGCTTAAGTGAACACGGGCATTTTTATACCTTTTCTGTTACCTGATCAGACTAAAATATTGACTCAGGGCTGCTGCTGCTTTTCCCCAGACAAGGAAGTCTGTCGGTACAGCAGAGTGAACTGAACTCAGATTCCATTTGAGCAGCGATGGCAGCACTTAAGACCATCTTCTCTGGAAATGTTCTTGCCACTAAATATTAACAAAACCTTTATATCAGAGGTCGGTGGGGTTTGAAAAGAAAAATAATATGTATGGAAGGAGACAAGCAAAGCAAGAGAAGCTGGGAAAGAATCATAACTAAGTGGTAAATGAAAGGAGTGATTTATCTGAAGAGGGTGTCAACAGATGTGCTGGTATATTTTCATGAGCGACAAATAAGCAGAAAAGGAGGAATAGGATAGATACTGAGAGAAAGCAGAGGGGAGAAAGAGGAGAAGTGCAGCAGGAGGAGAGAAACAAGTGTCTTAGATAGCGAGGGGCACTCTTCAGGACAGAACTAGTAGAAGAGTCACTTCCACGAGCGGGAGCCGTCACCTCTCTCACACCAAGTGCAGCTCTGCAACTCTCAAACCCTCCCAGTGCTGCTATATGCCAACCAGTGATAAATAACGAAGGCCTACACAAAAACCAGAAGGCACTCGCGCTGAAGCACTGCTGAGATTTTAAGGCGCAACACTGGGACTAGGTAATAGCTGCGCCAAAACCCCTCGTCTGTCGTGTAGCTTGTCACATATTTTCAGCTGATTTGTCAAAAGCACTGCGTTTGGCTCAACGCCTAACAACCTCCCGTTCCTCCCATTAAACGGGATCAGACCCGTGCCAGGGGCTCGTGCATTTCCATCCAGTGTCCTCGTGTTTCCGACGGGGCCTGACCAGCACTGACAGCACATTCAGGGTGTTACCCACAGGAACAACAAACTCCCCGAACAAACTCGTACACACGTAACGCCAATGCGACCAAGCGCAAACTCAGAATAAGCCTCGTGTCTTCCCTTCCCTCCTCTCCCATAAGCAAGGACTTTCTTCAGCAGGAAAGGTGAGGAAGGCACGCCAGGAAATGGGAACCCATGTCACTCGTTATTTCTTACGATAAACTATTCGGAGACGTTAGGATATTTTTCAGAACTCTGCTGTAGATCCTGGTGCCAACAAAACCAAACATATGGCAAACCTGGGGCTTGAGACCTGTGTATCAATGAAAAGCAATTTGCAGACTTGCTGCCGTAGTTTTCCCCCTTAAATGTCCCACATTCAGCATACTTTGTTTGGACTACTTTTGCAATAGCTACAGGGGGAGGCACTGTTTTCACAAGCAATTTCTGGTTTTGGCACCCCAGCGAAAATATTTTCAAAGAACTCAACATTCACAACGTGGGCGTTCCAGTCTTTGACACGATCGGGCAATCCGCTTAATGGGCCTCCACCCGGACACCTCCAAAGCTGGACAAATAAAATATATGGTCACTGCTAAAGGCTGCCCACAAAGAACGGTCTGCATGATTTATCTCCCAATGCTCTTCCAGACCTAAGACAAATCACAACGGTAGTTTTCAGGCAACTTTTTTTTTTTTTAGCATTTGCCCTGAATACCTTCCTTGACAAGAAAATAATATTCTTCACCAGAGAGCATCTCACTTTTTCTTTCCTATTCAAGACCATATAAATGGTACTGCATAGACATTTAACCATTCCCGTTGCTCTTCTTTTCCAGATTAACAAATTAGGGTACAGAGAAATTAAATAAATTCACGAGGTCACCTAACAAGTCAAGACCAAAGCAAGAGACATGACTATAGAGGCCTTTCTAATTGTTACACTGCGATTGAGAAAAATAACTTTGCTTAAAATCTGCTTAAGGAAGGAAATAGCTTCTAGCTAAAGGATTTGCATCTTGGCTTATATAAATGAATAAATCAGAGTCAGTGGATTTTACTTCTTCCTACATTTCACTGTTATCTTGGATTTTATATTCAAATGACAGTGTTCTAAGTTCAATGAAAAGCATTTTCATTCTTCAGAGCAATTACTTCATTTAAACTAGTGCTTCAATTAACCAAAATGCTTTTTTTTTCCCAGTGGGCAACTTCACTTGGAGACATTACTGATTTTCTGAAGGACTATTTAATGAAATTTAATAGAAGTGTCTTTGATTCATTCTTAATGAACTTGTAAACTTTTCATTTTTAGAAACATACTAGGAAAACCTTTAATTTCATATTTGCTTATTTATTCATTCAATTTAATTTCAGTCTTGCATTTAAGTACTGCTATACTCCTCAAAATATTAAAAATCATATAACCCAATTATTATTATTTAAAATCGTTGCACATTTAGAGCAAAATATTTCAGTTAACTCTAAAAAGTATTTGATATTCTAATTACAAGAACTTCTTGGAATGAAACCAGAATGTAAAGGGTCAGCTTACTGTAATTTTCAACTGTTAAAGGAATTTTGAATTAGAATATAAGTAGCAGCTTCCAGGGAATTTTTCTCAGCAAAGTATCAACACCTTTGAAAAATGGAGAAAAATGAATGAAAGTATTGTCATAGTCTTAAATACACCAGTAGAAATGTTCCACTCAACCATGAGAGAGAGAAAGAAAAGATGCGAGAGCCTTTGATCACCCAAATGCAAAGCCAGATCACAGAAATGCTGACTTTATCTGAAGCACTGAGACTCAAGAGTTCCTGTCTAGCTACCCACGACTGCTCCCACCAACAGCAAGTCACCCACCTGGGGCGGCACGCGGTTTTCCTCCTCCAGCTGTCTCCCTCTTGCCTCCAGCTGCCTAACATAGGACAAGGCTGATTCTAAAATTAAAAAGAAAAAAACTCTCATTATCCACAGAGATCTGCTTGTGTAGACTAGTGCCAGAGCCTGTGCCACATGCTGACTTGTGCTCGCAGCAGCCGCCTTCTCTTAAAATTCCCTTAAACATGCAGCTCTGTTCCTCTCAAGGGCACTGCAAATAATGCTGGTACTAGAATTAATCCAGTTCTTTGTCACTTTGGATTCTAAACTACTGCACTTTAAAACAATATTTATAGTCCCTTCTCAGACAAAGGAAATCTTACAGAAAGGCAACACAGACTTGATTTCTTCTGTCCCATACCCCAAGCTCTGTGAGCTTGGACAAGAGCAATGCGTTCTTCTACAGGGTCACCACTTCAAAACTCAGAAAGAGAAGACTGTCTTCTGCTGGCAGATGCAGCCAAAGAGGTCCCTCCACACCAGGAAGCGGAGGGCTGGTGCAGCACATGCAGACTTCCCATGCAAGCAGTGATCCAGCCTGCAGGGAATACCACAGCTAGCCAGCACGGAGGCACAAGGTATAGCCTGTGCTGGGAATCAGGTGCGTTGTCCTGGCTTTAGCCTGTGCTGGGAATCAGTTGTGTGCATCTCCAGGGTCCTGAGAGAGCTTTGAGTCTGGCTGACAGAGTGCACAACCGCCTGAGACACAGCATCCTTACAACTATTATTCCTCGTGCGAGCTAGGGCAGCACCGTACTAGCATATGCTCTCGTAAAGCTGCTTGGCTGCAGAGCAAAATCCCACCCACCCTACTCACGAGTAACATCACTGGCCTTCATAAGATAAATCGATTGATTATGGAGAATAACATTTCCCGTGGATATGAGTATTGAAAGAGCATCTGAATGTTTCAATCAATGGTCTTATTTCCCCCTGGAAAATGAGTCACGGTCTGTTCTGTTCCCAAGAATTTACTGTAAGAAGAGTAGATCCAAGATCCATCGCTAGAAGCATCTGAGAGGTCTTGTATCACGCATTTTGGGGGGCACACAGAAATTCTGCCATTAAAATACTGTACCTAGAAAAAATACATGCCTGAGAAAGTAGTTGGTCACTGTAAGAGAAAAGACCTCTTCTCAATACAGAATCACTGCTATGACTCTAGTACCTCCTCATACTCAGGTGGAAGTCCACCATGGATTGACTCCTGACTCAACGATCCATTAAACTTTCTTTGAGATGTCAATTCCATTAATTTAGATGTACTCACACTACCATGTAACTAGTGTACAAATAGAAACAGCTACATCTCTGATGTCTAACTGTATGGAATCCATCGGTGTCAGGGCAGTACTGGCAGTTGATATCAACCTGCAAAGCTGCATTGACACCAGAGCAGTTCTCTGATATAAATTATCAGATGAATTTGTGTACCCTTCTCCTCTGATATCTAAATCACCGTGCCAGCCTGCCCATAAAATAAAAGTGACAGGACATGAGGTGTCACTTATTGCTCTTGTGAGACTGCAGTAGGCTAAAATATGCACGCACAGAGAGTGCATGCGAATTTACAGAGCATGAGGACAACAGACAGAAATTTGTCAAGAACGATTACTGCACAGCAAGGCACTGCATTAAAAATAGCATTGTACAACAAAAGGGAAAGAGGTAATCTGAGGTTCTGTGTGCTCTACGGCATAACGATTTTCATAGCTAGTGATGGGTGCATCTCTGGAGAGCTGCTAAGCCCGGTTCGGACGAGCACTTAGAAAATGAACAGCTTATTCAATTAACTATAGACGACAGGGTCCCTCCCATCAAATCAGCTCCTTTCCCAGCAGTAGCGCTTCTGCGAGGAGCTGTAGAAGCTTCCTCACTGGTATGGCCATTAGTGTTGGCAATAGCTCCCAGCACATTTCTTTTCTCCTCTCTGTTGTTTTCTACAGAAGATGGTTTTTGTGCAACCACCTTTTCTGAGGGACTGAAGTAGGGGCTTTCTTCGGCACTAGCAATCTCCCAATTTGTTGGTTACAATTCTGCTGCTATGTCAGCTTGGGCACCAAGTTCACATTCAAGTCCAACTTCCCCATTATCCACATCTGACAACACATTGACTAACACCCCAGCTCTGCCCGGGTGGAAGCCAGCCAGCTTTCCTGGCCCCAAAATCCAGGCGCAGGGCGGGCACTGATTTGCACATGGGGGCACAATTGCCTCAAGCTAATCGGATCCACAGGCCTGAGCCAAACCCGAGCACAGCTACAAAAGCAGTATAATATACCCCCGGCGACCCCTTCAGAGCATGCCGCGCTCACCAGCCTAGTTCATGCAAGCTCCCTTCTGAATTCCCGTTAACTCTGAGGCATTTTCTGTGTTACCATTTATTAGTTCCGTATATGCTGCATAGCTCTCGGCAAAGTTTGCCTCTCAGTTTTATTCCTTCACTTATATGTTGGAGTCTAGCGCCGAGATGTCTGCTGCCTCCAAAAAGACAGCTCCACTGTCAGCTCAGAACCTCACAGTGCCAGTTTACACCAGCTGAGGATCTGGTCTGTAATCGGAGCCAAGACCAACTTCAAGATCTAATTTATGGGCCTTTTCATTCTGAAGGCTTGACTTTGCTGTCAACACCATTAGTGTTAATTAAGAATGCCACTGCTATTTTTTTCAGATTAATACTAATGTATAAAGGGGTCGTATTTAGCCATAATGTGGTTTGTCCCTTCTTTTATCTGTCTGACCTTTCACCTGCACTGAGCTTTTGCTGCTTTGGCTGTTCCTCTACATCCCCCTTTGCAACCAGCCATTGACCATTGATTCATTTCTCAGTAACTGAAATTCTGCCCAACACAGACGTTTTAGCTTGAAAATTGTGTCACTGAGCATCAGACACATGCGCAGTCCGAACAACACATGTCAAAGCGCTTTGAAGGGGTATTTTCAAGAGCGATTGTCCTCTTACATCTGTGCTCCTACCATGCCTGTTTTGTTAGAGGAGCAAGTAATAACCCTTCCAAATGAGAGTTACAAGAAGCTGTTGCACCGCTTTGCATTATACAACGTGGAAGGAATAAAAGGGGAATAAATCACCAAGGGACTCCTTTACCGCAGTTAGAGAAATTGGTACTGTCTGTCCAGCACCACGGGTCCTTCTGTCCCCACACACATCACGCAGGTGGGCTGAGTTGAGGGTATAGGGACTGAGAACAGATCGCCTCCATTAAATGCTTCTTTTCCAAATGGGAACTGCCCACGTTTCTCCCTGCAGCCTTTTCCCACGTCAAGAGAGAAAAGGTCTAGTTCCTCGGCTCATTTCAAAGAATATTCACTCACTGGCTTACCTCCGTGGGAAGAAAGCACTCAGCTCATTTTCTTTTAGAGGCTTCTAACTCTGAAAATGTCATAAATGTAGTGAACATGATGATATAGATGTTCATGATATATATTTCCTGTAATAAAACAGTTCAAACAAATAATGCCCCCTTCATAAAGAGCTACAATGGGAAGCTGTATGGATGAGATTATCAGTGCGAAGAGACTGACTGAAAAATTGGTTCTGATCTGTTTATTTGAATTATTCAATACAAGCAGGTGTGAAGAGAAGCAATTTTCCCTAAAAAGACAGAAGGACAAGCTCTGTATTCTTTGTTCTCTCTCTGGCTTCTGCCTCAGAAAATCTTAAAAGCTTTCTAGTTTCCATTTTAGAAAAAACATAAAAGCTTCTTAAAATTACAGCAGAAGTGAAGTCAGTGATTGCAATGATGGGAGACTGTCCACTGAGCAGTCCTAAAGGACATGCTGGCAGTTAAGGATTTGGTTGCAGCTGCATCAAACTTGTCTACTATCCGAAAAAAACCTTTCTTCCCCTTAGCCACTGGGCCTCTGGCAAATGGGAGCACAGTTGAGCCACTGTCCATCTTGAGGGTCCGACTCTGACATATTTGCCCTTGGAAGACCAAGTGACGCTTCGTAAAACAGAAATACGTGCGTTTATCACAGTGTGCCTCTACCACTTGGATGTGCCTATGCTTGCAAGTCAGATTTAAAACAGATTCCCATGCTTATAAGGGCATTTAGGTGGAACTTGGACTTCCACATCAAAAACTCTAACCTTGAAAAACATCTGCTTAAACACCATCTCCAAACTCCTTGGTCACATCACATTTTAAACTGTCAAATTTGCCAGGGAACCTGTTGCGCCTCTGGACTTGCCTAAAATGGCTCCAGCTTGACAGAGCAAAGGAGCTCCGAGTGGAGCTGGCACCTCAGGCAAACGTTCGACACGCCAAGCCTCAGGCTTGGTGGGAGAGGAAGGGACCGAGGCAGAGCGGATAGGCTTTCCCTTGCTGGTCGACCATGCAAAGAATTAATTGGAGACTAAGGTAAAAACAGAGCATAAAAGGGACAGCGAAGCTATCATCTTGAGAGTCTGGTCCTCAAAAGCAAGGCGGGGAAGAGACCTACTTCTGCATTTCAGAAGAGACAGAGCAGGCTGCGAGCAGACGGGTGCAGGACTACCTTCCCCCTCTGCCCTTCCCGGCAGCAGCCCCCGGGACGGGCCCCCCTGCGCCGAGCGGGGGCTCAGCCTTCCCGTCGTTTCGGGCCACCGTGCCGAGACGCCCAACTAACTTCATAGACTGCAGACCGAGGGGAACAACGTGCGGACCACAGGCGTCTCTTCTCCCGCCCTTCAATGGCGCTGGCCCTCGCCAGTAAATATCCCCGACAAATAACACCTCCCCGGCAGAAGGAAGCTGTGCCAGCGTCATTTCTAGTATTCACTTTTCTTCTAAATGCACCGACTCAGGCTCTCGTAATACACAGAAAATTGTGAAGATGCGAGCTCTACTAACACAGAAAAATAAATATTTTACACAGTAGTACATTTACGCAATCCTGTTGCGTTACATACACTGGATTTCTCTGTGATCCTTCCTGCTGTTAGAACACCTGTATTCAGCACAGTAAAAGCGGAACCACTTGATTTTTACTTCACGTTATATATATATAATATAAAATATAATAGAAATGTAATATATGTATAATATAAAACACATACACGTATTTGTGTTTCCATCACCAACTACCGTATCAGTAATTTCTTCAGACACCATAAGAGCTCTCTAGTTTGTGTCAACAAGCACAGCCCCCCCCAAGTAAAGGGCAGCTGGCACCAAGACCAGAGGCATTAAATTGTCGCTGGCGTCAGGACCGTGGATGCTGACCCCAGTTTGAAACCTGCCTTTCTGAGTAAATCCCAGGTCATCTTCATTTCTTTATGTCAGATGTAACCGCTTCAGGAAAAGGGACTGCCTCGGGCGATGTGTCTGCACGCTGCCTGTCCCAGCAGAGCTGCGATGCTGCCTGGCCCCATACACAGGCAGCGAGTAAACCAGCAGCCACCAAGGCAAGTTCCCTAAGGAGACGCCTGCGACCTGCCCCGGTTCGGCAGCCTGGCCTTGGCTAACAGCCGAGCAACGTCCCAGCTAATCCAGTGGTAACTCTCACGCTTTCGCAATGATTAATGTAGTGGGCATATCTATACTGCGAGTGTTGTAGTGCTCTACATACAGTACTGTACGTGTGCATACGGCGAATGTATTTACACTGTACATGCTGACATCCGCTGTAAATCCACTGTTGCTGACATGGATTTATTGTTTAATAAATTACGGGCCGGATTTTGAAAGGCAGCCAATGCCCGCTCTGTTCTCCTTGAAGTTACCAGGAAAAGTCTCTCTTGACTTCAGCGGAAAAGTTAGAGGAACACTCAGAATTTTTTTTAAATCCTAACTTACATGGAGATGTAAAAGCTTACAAAATGGGTATACACAAATGTAAATTGCTCAAACAATTCTTTAAATTTACCTCAGAAAATAATTTTGCAGTTTGCAGGTATTTCACTTCAAAGCCACAGCAGACATGAAAGCCAAGAGGAGCAGAGAGAGAGAACTGAGATTCATGACTCTCTTTGTTTCTTAAATCTGGACATAATGCATAATGTTTGAGTCTTAACCTAGACCTGAAGTATAACACACGGCAGCACAATGTTTCTTACAGCAAAAGGAGCTATATCTTGTAGCAGTAACTTATAAAACTTAAGTAACATGAATAATTAAGAGGCGATTAACAGAAATATTAAATAAATAATATGTTGCATTAAAATAGCATCCCATATAGGTTTTAAAACTCTTAACAGAGAGTGTAAGGAACAGTAAAGCACTTAGAGCAAATAATTTTTACCTTCACCAAATAATCTAACAGTTTAGTGTGTTTAAAGAAGTAACTACCATATACCCGGACTTTCAACATGACAGAATCTGAGAGGCTGTATACAGTTTTCTGTACTTAGAAGAGGAAGTACCATATCCTAATGCTACAGACATTATTCCCAAACATTGGGTTTTCTTAAGGGCAACTTACAACAGCAGTTCTGTGAAATAAATAAGGATCAAAATTGCTACCTTTGGTCATGCTGAGCTCCCTTTACTCAGGACCTGATCGTGCACGTAAACTCAAGGTTGGCATGAAGAGCAAGTACAAAGCCTTGGCTGCGCACCACAGCTCACAGGACCAAAGCCCATCAGGACAAAACCCCATTTCCTCAAGAAATGCCCAATTCATTTCAGAAGTATCTCCCATCCAAACACTAACACACGCACCTAAGCGTGAGCCTAAGTACCTGCGCATTTAGGTACATCCAAGAAGCCATATCCCAGTGAAGAATAGTCTCTGTCATACTCCTGAGCCCTTTCACCGCCTAGATGAAAAAGAGCAGACGTCAGCATCTGCAATTGAAACGGAACGAATAGGATTTGCTTGCCCTTGAGGCAAAGGCAATAGTTATAAGAATCTAGCAATTAATTATTATTAAAATGACTTCTTGCATGAGCCTCTGCAAAGGTATTAGTTAAATGAGGGGCCTTTAAATTACAGTGAGACACTTGCAGATTCATAGTTATTTGGATGCGATAGCTCTCAGTAAATGCCATTTGTTGTAAATCATGACAACGGAATATATTGCAAAACATACTAAGGAACAGATGACATCTGAAACCAGCAACAGTTTCAAATCGCACACGGTGGACAGATGTCTCTGTATTTCAGCAGTCACCTTCTCAAATTATTCTTCGGACCATAATACTCAGCTCTCAATAGGCAGAGCATCTCCTATCTGTAAGCGCATTCATTTTATCAATCATCTGATTTGTGGCATTTGTGGCATCTTCCATTACCACCCATCATGAGACACACTATCCTTCAAACATTGTTACATTGTCAGCACTTTTGTACAAGGCGACTTTTAATGTCTTTTTCTTTGCTTTCCCTATAAAGAATTAAAAATGAGGAAGGTGAGAAAAACATTCCACTTACCATATCTTTTCGCAAAACTCTGATCAACTGCTTTTTGTGTAACTTCTAAAATGTGCCTTTTATTATTAATTCAGTGGATCAGAGAGCTCCTGTAAGACCTTCAGAGACTCTCTAGAACTATGTGCAGTTTACAAGCTTTAAGCACGTGTAGTATTAGACAGCTGCAACGGTTTATTCGGTTTGGGGCATTCATTTTTTCCCCACATATGCAAAACGGTCACCTCCAAGATCACAGTGCCTCTCACCTACTGCCCACAAAAACTGCACGCTAACCATCTTTGTGTGACTTTTTGCTTAAAGAGAAATGCTGCAGCATCTATGCCACAGGTAGATTTTAACAACCACAATCACGTTTGTATTCTCTCCAAACGCTCCAGCTCTTCCACTCCCTTGACATCTCCATTCTCCCAAAGATGAAGTCACGTCAGCACTGTTAACTGATCGGTAGGAGCTAAGTTTGTCATGGACAAGATCTGGCCTGGCAGGCGTGGTGGCATATGAAAGAGTAAAAACCAGGAGACTGCCTTTTCTGGCTGGATCTTACATTTGGCACTACCACAACCCAAGAAATTCTGTTTCCTCCCAGCACCCAATTCCATCTACAGAGCTATGGGACATGCTGAAGGGATGATAGCCTAAGTACGTGCCTTTGAGGGACTCTTCGAGGAAATCCGTCTGCTGGCATTCGTCCCTAGGCAACTATGGAGCAGCTCCATCTCTTTTGTGGAACAATCATAACCGAGCCAAACTGCTCTGGCTTCACGTCACCGGAGATTGGAATCTGCTCGGAAGGTACAGCTGAAACATACCCCGAACAACTGGTCTGACCACCACTCTGGAGTTCTAATAACAGTTGTTTAAAAGAGCATCAAATGCATCAGTGCATTTTCAAAGCAAACCATTGCCACCAGGAGCTGGATTTAGAAGCCCTACCTTTACAGAAAGATCAGTGGCTGTCTCATGACACCTTCAAAGTCAGATCTCAACTGAGATCTTCATGGTGAAAAGCCTTGAAAGCAATGGTATTTCCAAGATGCTATTCAATCACCCTCCCTTACTTCTCTCCTACACAAAAATAAATTGAGAAAGACACTTTGGGGGATATCATAGGATCTAAAGAACAGATAATGGAACAGTGAACCTTGCACTGCCAGGACACCAGAGACTTCACACAGCAGATTTCACCTGAGAGCGAGTTTTTTAATGTTTCCGTCCTACACCTCTAGAAATAGGGCTTTAAGAATATGATTTTCACATTCCCTCGGCTTCGGTGTTACTCTAAAGAGAGACTGCTAAAGAAAGCTCGATTACCTGGGACAAGATCAAAAAGACTTAAAAAAAATAAAAAAGGTTTCAGGGCAAGTAAGTTAAATGCAGAGTGTACACGTATTTGAGAGACACGTTTATTCCATGCAGTTGTATTTTCTCCTGTATTTTTCTCTTTACACAATTCTGTTTAAAATTAATAGGCAGATGGTCAAAGTATTTTAACTGTGCACCTATCTCTATTTTTCAGTATCTGAGTGCTCTCTGATTGAGAATCTCTCTTGAGCAATTTTTTGCCATTTTAGCAAATACCCAAATAGGAGCAAACTGAAGAGCAAAACAAGCTGATTGCCAAATTTTTTTCAAGTAAAAAGCACAGCCTGTGGCTTTACCTACCTAACGGGGTCAGGATTTTCCAGCCCAGCAACTGTTCAGAGAGCTGGCACTGGTAGAATCCGTGCCCTGGTCTGGCAGCAGTTCACCAGGCAGCACCCCCACGGCCAGAGACCTGGTGCTTTCCATGAAAACCTTGTCCTACCTGGGAGCTATGATCAATGTATCTGGGCTTCAACCAGTCAGAACTCCTGAAAAGTTTCAGCCAAATTTTCCATGCAAAGTGCCAAAACTTTGTAAGTTCCAACACACTAGTCTGCCAAAACACTGCATAACCCAGACTTGCAAATCTTTCACTCTTTCAGCATAAACACCCTGTCAGGCGACAGACAGGTTTAGATGAATGCCATCAGAACCAAGGATTATAGTATTTCACTCCTGACCAAAATTAGGGTAATACATCACCAGAAACCTAGCCCTAGTGCACCAATGAACCCTTAACAAACCAATAGTAACAGCTGTAAACAACATTATTAATATCTGACACTAGCTGCTAGATCTGCTAGAACTGCTAGATCACTAGATCATGTAGACCCAGGAGAAACATCAAGGGCAGGGAACAGTCTGACAATGAATATTCTGCCTCAAAATAAACTGATGGTGACTTAATAGCCTACTCCCACCTCGCATAATCTGCTGCCAATAAGGCTATGAATGAATGAATGAAACTTCTGCACCAGAAGAGTAAGACACTTTCTGTGTGATATTGGGCACTGAAAAAACAAAAAGCTTGTCTAGTAAAGCTATATAGGAGAACAGAACTGGAGATTTCTATTTTTCATTATGTAAATTGAACAGTTTATAGGACGAAGGTCTGTTTCATTTTCCATTATTGCAATTTATACTAAAACAAACAAACAAACAAGAGCTTTGCATGAAACACTCTTTGCAGGTTCTTTTTCAAGTGGGCTACGTTAAAAACATCTCCTGTTAATATTTTCAATATTGTTACCCAGTAGCTCTAGAAAGATCTAAATTTTCAAGTACTTTTGCTCAAAGAAAAGGCTGTATATGAAGGGAGCAGACAACCTCGCTGAGTCACACTGGTTCCAAGTAAAAGTACAGAGTATTTGATGACAAATGTGAACTATATGTCCCAAAACCAGTGCTGTGCCACATACCTAAGGAACAACATAAGGAAATTTTTCAGAAAGCAGAAATACCAGTTTCCTTCTGTTTACCTTCTGTAGTGTAGTGAAAACATAATTACCCATGAATGGTACAAAAGGCTGGTTTGAATCTATGATTTTTTCTGAAATGCTTCCAAAACACCCAAATGCAGCAAGGCCCTAAATGAGAACTTCAACATCTCAAGAACATCAATCTTTTGTGAGACTCTTACAGGTTATGTTTTGAGTTGCAGCTGATAATCAGAAGCGGAGAAAAACCTATCTAAAAAGTTGAAGTAGTCCCAGAGGAAAGGGGTGGAAGGAATAGAGATTTGCAGAAAGATCTTTCAAATACCAATTCAATTTTTTAGACATCAGTGGATTTTGTGTGCACGATGATCTTCAACAGGCAAAACGGTACAGTAGTGGTCATCCTTTTAAGGTACAACCTAAATCAATAGTCTCAAAGATTTCTCGGCCATCTGAAAGACATATGGGCTTTTTTTCCATTTTTGCAATGTTACAGATATTTCTTCTACTTTAAAAAACAACAAACGTTTAAGTCAAATCAAGCTCTCAAAAAAATTACCTTCTGATAACAACCACATGCTAAATGGCAGTTGTACAGGCACTGCAGTAAGAGATTACTCACATCTGCAAGTAGAAAGCATTTATCAAAATTAGAGTCTTATAAACCATCATACATAAACCTATAGAAAAATCAATGCCCATGGCTTATATTAGCAAGGAGCAATGAATTATTACTTACCCAGCAGATAACAGAAGCTTGCTTTTCCTGTAAAAATTCAAAGCCCTTCAAACCATACCCAAAGCCCTTAGAAGTCAGTGAAGGCTTCTCACTGACTTCCATGAGCTTTGGCTGACACCCATAGTCTGTCCTTAATCTTGGCAGCAAATTCTATCACTTCTTTCAGAGAAAATCCAGGGGTTGCTTTAAGTGTGTCTAATCCATGAGGACAAAACTTTAATGAGTTTCTAAATTTATATCTTTAGAAGCAAAATATATATATATATATTATAAAAAAACCTGTGACCTAGAATCTATTCCAAACCACTGCTCTTCTTTTCACTGGCTCTGCTCACTCTCCTGAGCCAAAGTCGCTAGATCAAATTCATCTCACACACCTGGGCTAATGGACAGAAAATATACGATAACTCTCTTGCCACATAGAAATAAGGTTTTTACCTTATCCCTCAAAAAAAGAAAAGGGGCTGAGCTCTGCAGACCCATTATCACCTCAGGGAAGCTATCACCACATCTGGCTGCAGATGTAAGTCAGCAAATAGCTACTTACATTAATCATCATCATATGATTTGACATGCAGCTTGCTAACTCGGTGTGCGCATGCATGTGCAGGTGTATATATAAATGTGTGTATTAATATCTATATTATAATTAATCTGCACTGTGATCACTTCCCAGCACTAGGGGAGGGAAGGCTTCACCTTCCAACGAATAAACACATTTTTAACCAATGAGGCAAGCGTGGGAATGGTTATTTCCTGTCTGTCCGAGCAAATGAAAACCATTCAGGACATTCACAAGATAAATTATCCTTTCCACACTGGGAGATGGCAACAAAATTGCTTTGCGAGTTGAATGACTAAGCCCTTTCCTGATAAACTTAAGGGAGTAAACAATTAAGCCAAATAAATAAGCACTAAAACACTGGGAACATAAACTATTTCATAGCAATTCATAGTTTAAGCTAGTTTCATCAACCCGTGGGCTGTACGGTTACAAATGACTAGCTATGTCTCATTCCTACTGACTCCTTATTTCCTTTTACTTAGTAGCTTTTAAATGAAAGCAATTTTCTCTTAGAATGACTTAAATGGCAGAATGCTTAAAAAAGTGTATTTTATTAATTACATTTCTCACAAAACTGCCTTGATCTGGCAGAAAAAATATTATCTGCAATTTATTAAGCTTGACTATGCAGTTCATTGGCCATCTGAAGTTGCCTGTTTCTCTCTCCACTAACTACAGAGGGAGCCTTGGGTGACTAAGCTCCCAGCTTTCGCAGCTGGGAATGGGAAGATAGATGGGAGGAATACAGCCTTCAATTCATCAGACTTGCCAGAAAGATTCAGAGACACCAGTCACTACTGAGCCATTACTCTTCCCCAGGCTTAAAAAGCATAAGAGAAGATTTCTAGGGTCTGGAAAAAAAAAATGGAAAACTGAAGCTATATTTGAACTGAAATGTATTTGTCCAATTGCCTTCTGAATTCCCCGCCTCCATAAATTCTTGTTCAGCAAAGGACCACAGACAAAACATTTCAGGTGGATTACTTTAGTTTTTACCAACCTGATGTGCGACTTCAGCTAGGGTTACTGGGATGCCTGTCTTAACTATGGAGACCACATAATAAACCTAAGCGCTCAGCATTCCCCTCGACTCTTTTGGTTTTCCAACAGAGAAAAATAATGTTATGGAAAGTGGTGGTGTTACACATTTGATGATTGGATGCTCACTAATGTAACACCCTGCTTAGTGAATAAAAATACGTATTTGTGTCGGACATACCATCTTCCGTAATCACTAAACCATATGTTTGATGGAAGTTAGACTTCTTTTTTAGGGCAAGGGTTATACTTCAAATTTTCTGCAACTCTACAACCATACATGAAATATTTGTTCTCAGCTAGTATGTCCACATAAAGAATCACAGCAAGTAACATTTGGGTTAGACATTCACCAGACCTTTATAAGGGTAACAGCAAAGCAATGATATAGACAGCCTGAGGAGACTGTAAAATCTTCAGCACTGGAGATCTGAAGAAAAGGTTGGAGAAGTATTTGCCAGGAATAGCTGAGATAGAGTTGATTCTGCCTTAGTCAGGTAGATGAGCCAAGGGACCTCCTAGAGTCTCTTCCACATGAATCTTCTACGGTTTTCTTTGTGTGTATGTGGGTGTATGACAGTGTGACATCATTTCCAGATGAGAGATATTAGTTTTAGGAAAAATAAGAATTCAAAGAAGTGAGGGACTGAGTAGGCCTTTGGGAACAGTAACAGGCTTATCCTTGATACTCACTGTCCATCCTGAAGGTGGTTTAATAAAGGGCAGGATATTGCACATCATAAAATGAAAGAGAGAAAACGCATAAGAACTTCTTGTGTTCCACTGGGTTGGTTTATAATTTGGCAGGTCTCTAATTTAAAGGAATTGAACAGTACTTTCTAGGCAGACTTTATCAACCTGAAAACAATAATATCCTACTCTAGTACCTAGGGTTTATTACATTTCTAGCAAAACGACAAATGAGAGCAAACAGGAACCTTTCACTCGTTTCTACCCAAGAACTTAAATTCCTTCACTGACCCATTTTCACAGTCTACAGGAAACTATATAGCAAAATCTTTTACTTAGTCCCATTTTTATTTAATTTTTAAATACATTTTATTTACCTTAAAGTGCATAAACCAAAGCTGGTAAACAGCTGGGCAAGGGGGCCAATGTATGGAAAGAGGAAGATAATTTACTCTCTTTAGTTATACATACACAGTGTAAAAATTACATAGAAATACGTGAACAATGAACTATGTATTTATGATCACACCGATCGTTAGAGTTGCTTGGTGTAGCTCTCTCTGCATCCCTTTTTTGCTGTTTTTCTAGTGTTTATCGTCTTTGTGGAAAAGACAATATTCCTTTGTGTTTCGACAGTGCTAGACGCTTTGGGGATGCCACCACAATCTAGCTCATATCTGTCCCCTTAGAACTCGTTGGCTGACACCTACAAGGCTTATTGAGTAAAAGAGAGCAGGAAAGGCCAAAACAAAGCAGCAGAAGTGCAGCAACGAACACTTGCCGCAGCAGGTGAAAAAGTACAAATCTGACTAATTTAGTCTTCTGTGTTCGTAAGCAGATTCGGATATTGCTCTCAAGGCTTGACCTGGAATAACTTATGACTCCATCAGAAAAAGAGCGTGTACCAGGACTGCAGATGACATAGGTCAAGAAGATGTAATTTGATGTTATCACACCCTTTGACTCGTAATGGTGATAAAATAGTTACTATTGAAGTTTTGACCTTTACCCATCTGGGGCCAGGCAGAATCCTAGGAGGAAAACCCTGTCTTTTGTAAAAAAAAAATATGGGGTTGTAGAGGAGAGACAGAGGGGAGATTTTGTCTCACAAAAATATTAAGAAGAAAATTAAAATAAGAGTATACTAGACATCTGAAAAATAGGGATTTTTCCATCTCGGCATACTCTCTGGGCAAAAAGCTTTGGGAAACCTATTTCACTGTTGTCCTGCCAAGACAGCTACGGAAATACAGACTGGTTCTTACTGAATTCAGTAGCAGGCCCAGTGGTAAAGCAGGGGAGCTTGCAACTTAAATCCTGCTCTACCTCCCGGGAGCACAAATCGTACTGGCTTTTGCTCAGCCACCAAATAAGAAATTGGTGCCTCCTTCAATACTTCACCACTTATCCTCTTTCCTAGCCAGCTTGCGTTCAGTACGAAGAGTCCAAAGGCAGCTGACAAGTGACACTGCTTCCTCTTCCAGCTCTAGCATCTGCCTTGCCCTTCTGGGCCGTGCACCAGGATGGTCTTGAGAGCAGGAGCTGGCAGTGTTTGAATCTACCCCTTCAGCCCTGGTCAGTAGCACTGTCCAGCGCTGTTACTGCTGTCCTTGCAGATGCCAGATGCGACACCACCGCATCGCTGGGGTGCAGAACTGGCGGGGGCAGGGACTAAAACCTCCAACCAAACACCTACTGCACTCTGCCCTTCTTCCTTTTTGGTCCTCCAACTTTTGTCCCGTTTGATCCTGCTGAATACATAATAAGTAAATAATGCCTTTCCCCCATTTGCAGATACTGCTAGAGGGCTTCTCCCTTGTCCTTGTTTCATGTTGACTTTTATTCAATCTCTTTCATAACTCTTCAGTCACATTTTCATATAAAAATGTGCACATCTGTAGGATTTAATCCATATGGTGTTATTTCGGTACATATAGCCTAGACAACATTTCTGCTTGCAAATTCCCTTAATTATAACCATCCACTAGCACTAAAATAAGCCACAGTACCTAATGCTCTTAGTCTTCAATCACAACATGCTCAGTATGAGCTCACTGTGTGCAGACCAAATGATCCAGACCAGCTCTATCTATACTGCATAGACAGGCAGACTCTTCTGCACTTAGGGCTCCTCACCAGGTGAGCAAGTTTCTGTGCATGACAGTAATCGATTCAAAAAAAACAGGTAATACAAACAATTTGTGGAATAGCACTTCAGGACAAAATGAAGATGCAGAATAAAAGACTACATACAGCCTTGAAGTGGACAAACTAACTGGCTGTTTCAGGGACACAGCAATTATCACACTGAAGAGCTGAAGTCAGTCTAGTCTCTACCAGTGATTGGATCAAGATGCTGCAGAGCAACAGGCAAACACTCCACCACAGGCTCATGCAGGTTAGTTTGCCCCTGTCCGTAGGGAGCATATCTTGTTCTTTACTGGACAGAAGCAAACAAAATCCTGAAATACAGTTATTCTAGAGCAAAGTTTATTCCATTTAATTATGATGACACTGGACATTCATAACATCCACGTCCAAGTCTTTTTTCAAATATAACTACATTTTAAGCATTGACAACTTCTTTGGGTAGTAAATTTTATTTATATATTTAAACAACAGATGTAGATTGTTTTCATTGATTTTGAATTTCCTGGTTTTAAATTTCATGGAGTATCTCTTATCTTTTCTATGAGAGAAGTAGGAAAAAAGCTCCAAAGTGTATTCTGCAGTTATTCATGCTTTACATATTTTCAATCTATTTTCTCTTCTTCCTCTCCTCAAAGATTAAAAATCTTTTCTCAGTTGCCCTTCACTGAATCTTTTTTATGAGACGGAGATGACCAGAACTTGACATACTATTTAAGACTTATACAGAATATACATGTATTATCATATTCTCCATAGCATTCAAGGTCCCATGCAAGCTAGCATCGCCTTCACGTCTTCTAACCAATGCCACACGAGAATATGACCTCATTCAGCTGGAATGCCCAGGTTCAATAGCAGTATTGATGATGCCATGACTTTAAAGCTATGAAAAGTATCTTAGTTATTTCACATCCCTGTTAAAATTATCCTAGCTGGACAGTATGGCTGTCATATTCAGGCCACATATCGTGGCCTTGTGCTCTTTAGTCTCAAGAATCCAAATAAATGCCAGCCTCTCTCCCTAGCCTGCATAATACCTTTCTTAGGCACAGGTTTCCATCACTCTTTACAGGATATGCAGTCCTGGAACAACACAACTCCCATTTAAGCCACTACAGTAGTTTAAGTTCACCATATACAGAATTTATCGCTCTGAAGACAAGTTGTATCCTTGGTCTTTTAGTGATCTATCACTGAACTGTGATGAAAACATTAAAGATGCAATCATTTCCCACACTTGATATCCTATAAGAAACAAGTGCACCAAGTTTCAAGATTTTAAATTAATGCAAACATGTAAATGATTCATATCAGTCATCTTGTTAAACATGTCTAGTGTATGGCATCTGGTGTTAACCATTTCTCCTATCATCAAGCTCCAACATGTAACTAGCTGGCTAGAGTCATTGATCCAACACTGTCAACCCTAGCTTCTCACAGAAAGAAAACAACAGTAACATATAACGCTCTAGGTAACAGGGGTATCCACAGCTTCCCCATGAGCAAGCAATTCACACCACCAATGAAAGCATCATGTACGTCATTAAAAATGGAAGAGGGTTAACTAGCACTAGCAAGACAAATCCCAAGATGAAATGTTTTTCAATATGTTGCTTGATACAATATGATGACTTTGCATCAAATTTTTGTGGACAAGTTTATTATATTCAAGCAAGCTGATCATGAATACATTTGTTCTGCTGTGGAATTTTTCCAGGCAGGACTCACGTATTAAGCAAACACTATCCACAATGTGCTTTTACTCCTAAAGGCATTTGAATCTTTTTTCTAAAAAGAGACAGAAGGACAAATATTTGAGACTTCCTCCAGGGGCAATCTTTGTTCAATTGCTACTTTTCCACTGGGTTTTACTTGCTGTACTCACACCTTCATTGTGAATTCTGCAGAGGTTCCCTCTGTTCTCTTTCACATGTCATTCTCTTTTCAGGTGCCCACCATTGATCTAAAGACAGCTTTTCTTATTTGGTAAAAGGGCAACTGGAGGCAGAGCAACAGTTTAACATTTTCGGTTCCAGTCCTGTTCTGTAGTCAATTTAATCTCATCACCTGCTTCACGCTCCTTTCATTCCTCTTGTTCAGAAACCCACAGACACATGGCAAGAGCTATCCAGAGGCAGAGTGAAACGGCATGCAGCAGGGGCTTAGAGCTGAACTAAGAAAAATTAATTCCAACAAAGGTCAAGTTTTTCACCAGAGGTAACAGAGGGTTCAGTATTGTACTAAAGCGCCCCAAACAAAAGAGCAGCACTTTCTGCATGGGCACTTACAGTACAAACACCTGATCTCCAGGTGACAGACACTGCTCGAATCCAGGCAAGGAGTAGTATTCCTCCTCAGTTGCTCTTTGCAGTTTTCTAGTCAAGGTCCCAAAAGGCAACCGGTCACTAAGAGCCAGTGCCAGCGAGGAATCAAGTACTTCACACTCACCTGTGAGGTCAGTACTTTGGTGGTAGTGGAGTCTTCTCTGTTGGAATTTGTAGATATTACACCAGTTGTTCCTGCTGACAGTCCGCAGAACTGGTACAGCAAGAACCAGCGACCGGAGGGAGCATACGCAGGTGCCAGGTGGGAGACCTGCTCTTCCAGTCCCCAGGCCAGCCTTACTAGCGAGGATCAGAAGGCAGAATGAGGAACTTAAAGAAAAGGAGGTAAATGCCTTACATTCACATTGACCAGGTCTCCTTTCCTTTGACCTAACATGGTCCAAAATGAGAGTAAGGACCATCCTGACAGCAAGGGCATGAAAGTTCAGGTAGCCACCTGTGCTACACACACTTTCAGGTGTAAACCAAAGGCAGAGTAACACAGAGGCAGTTCTAACTGAGAGATGGGTCCTGCTGTTTTACCCTACTACAGTGTCTGCATCGTGCCTTCCCCTGTTTTGCAGAACAGCCAAGAGATGACTGAATTGGTCTACATGTACAAATACCTTTTTGCATAGGCTTCTACAGATGAGGCAGACAAGCAAGAGTTTGGAGCCAGCCATGAATACCAGGTGCCATGGCAATAGAATGAAGTGGTTAAAAAAGCATTAGAAATATTGCGATATTCGCTTTATGGCAGTGGTCTGGAACCAAACCCACAATATCTCCAAGGTATGCCTGTAGTCATATTCATAGTCAAGCAAGTCCATGTTAGGTACACAGAATCCCCCCCCTCCCAAATAAAGCAGCTCCGTAGCGGTCTGTGCTTAGCCTGAGGTTAAGGGAGGTATACTATTCACTGCAATGACAGAAGAGTCACCTCAATGCTGTATCTAGCTCTGGATATATCAGGGCTCATCATTTTCTTCCCTCCTCACTACAATGTCTTTACATTTTTAAAACTCTTTCATGAAGAATAGGGAAAAAATGAAAACAGCAAGAAAGATGTATTAATAAGTAACCAAAAGGCCTCTCTTTTCTGGCTATTACTAAATTGGATTAAATGATCTCCTGCAATCAAAGCCACCTCTTACTGGAAAAAGGAGAAATGAAGAAATGGTTCTGAGATGAGAACTGACCTTAAGAAAAATACCATTATTGCCTTCTTTCTCCAAAATGTTAAACATAGTCAAGTCTGTCTTGATTTCATCAAGATACTCCCTAGGCAAGAGAAAAGATTCCAAAAATACTACAAACACTAAGACTATTTGCACTGCAACATATTCCCAGACACTTTCCTTGCGATCTATTCCTTCTGACATGACATTCAGAACATCACTAAAGCTCAGTATCAGGCCGTGTCATTCAGCATCTGGCGTTGCAGCAATTATTGAGTTACTGGGATTGAACGCCTTTCCCTGACTAATCCACACGGACTGAGGGTACTCAGCAGGAGAATTTGACTTCTGAAGACAACACTGATCTTTCTACACTTCAGCACAGGATGTGTTTCTAGATCCTGCACGTTTAGCATAACTCAAACCAGCCACAGTAGGAATTTCAACGAGTAGATTATTAAAGCACTGGCATTCTGCAACTGCTATTTACTTTCAGAATACCTGCTATTAATGTCTTCTGTCTAAACAAACATCACCATCACTGCTCCCAGTGCTTCCCAGTTTTCTCCCCTCTTCTTGATCACACTACAACTTCCTTAAAGCTTGACTATAAATCTTCTTATCATTTTAACTAGTCATTGCATTGTGTGTAAGGAATACTGAGCATCAACTAGATCTTGCACTTTTTCTTTATTCTCCTGCTCTTCTCAGGCTTTTATGATTCCTGCTGGCATTGCTTGCCTAGGAGATCTCAGATCTGGAAAAGGATTTTGTTTCGGTTTCTCTAAGAAAATGGAAAAAAGAAAGAAAGAAAGAAAAGAAATATCCCATCAAATCAATTGCCTTACTTAACTCATATTAATCAGTCAAATGTTTTGGGGTGCTTTCTTTGCAAGAGCTCTAATTTTTTTTCTTTCTAGATTAAGAAGAACCAATGCTTCCTCTAAACTGCGTGTCAGCCTAAGCAGGTGTAGAGACAATGCGACTTCATCCACACTAATGGATTTGGTCCTACTTTGTTTTGGACTTCCAATACAAGACAGACATTGACAAACTGGAGCGAATCCAGGGAGGGCCACCAGAATGGTCACGGGGCTGGAACACACGGCATATGAAGGAAGCGGGGTTGTTCAGTCTGCAGAAGAGAAGGCGAAGGGGGTCTTACTGCTGTCTATGACTACCTAACAGGTGGTTACGGAGGAGATGGAGTCAGACTCTTCTCAGATGCACGGGGAAAGAATAAAAGGTTCCAAGCACAAGGTGCATCAAGGGAAATTCTGATGAGCTATTAGGAAACAAAATTCACAATGAGGGTGATCAAATGCTTGGCCAGGTTACCCAGAGAGGCATGCAATCTCCACCCTTGGAGATACTCGGAGCGCAACTGCACGAGGCCTTGAGCACCCTGAGCTAAGCTGGTCCTGCTTTCAGCAGGAGGTTGGACTAGAAACCTCCAAAGGTTCCACCAAGCCTAAACTACTCTGTGTTTTTACAATTCCACCCTGATATCACTGAATCAGAAGAGGCCCATTTTCCAGGCTACTTGATTCCTCCAGACAGTTCACTTCTCTCTACAATGAAAACTCACAACTAGTACAATATTTGAGGAGAATAGGCAGCTCGTAACTGGCACCTCACATTTAACCTTTCCTTTCCTCTCATACCAAGCAGGGTGATGCAGTCCTCTGCTCTGTTCCTGAGAATGATCAGGAAACATTAATCTCAAGAATGCTAATAAGCTCTTTTCTGTCAGTAACAAAGGACGTGGGAGGCATGGACCTTCTACTGTAAGGATCCAGGGCCTAGCGATCCATGTTCAGGAATAAATAACCAGTGATTGTAAGGAAGCCAAGTCTTTTCAGGCCAATACATTCTCTGAAGATAATGAACTACCCTGACATATTCTGCAACTCTTCTCCCTGTCCGCTGTAGCAATGGGAGAATGGAACCATTCATCAACATGACACATCATGGCTTCCAAATATTGAGACATCTCGATACAGTCAGCTGAGTAATATCGCTTTCTGTATCTCTGCTGTTGCTTTCAGCAATGATCTAGTAACAACCAGGGAAAGACAAAGCTGTGATAACTTTCCACAGGCCAGGTGAAAGCACACACCAGACCAGGTAAGGCACAATTATTCTGAGCTTCGTCTTCTAGCTCCCTAGGGAAAAGTTTTAGGGCTGCTTTCTTCTCACATGACTTTGCTGAATGCGCCATTTCTGACAACAACACATCCTAAGTACTTGCTTTCTCCACCACATTTTTGCCATTCCCTTCTCTATTCAACCAGGAAACACTAAAGCAAATCATATAGTACAAAGTACGTATTCGACATAAAGTGCAATATATCTTAAAGTATGCATCAAAACTAAATGCTGCCTTTGGATGCAAGCATAAAGCTTCTGCAAGTATCTAAGGGAAAGAAGTTTTTCAGGATTCAACTGAGATCACCAAGTACAAGTGTAATACTCAAGTTGTCTGAATTGCCAGAGTCAGAGGCTGGAAGCAGGCGTGTACTTTTTGGCAATACAGCACTTCATATGATGCAACACATGGCCCCAGTCAACACTCCTTTCTCTGGTACAGCAGGCAACAAAAGATCAAGCCATTAGTCCTTCACTGTTTTCTATTCCAAGGTTTTATCCCCTATGTTTCGAGATGCTCTCTCATTCCATGCTGTCTGACAGCACTTTTAGCTTTTCAGAAGTTGGAATTATAAGAACTATTTACATTTGAAAAAGTAACATTTTGGATGCACATTCTGTTCTTGGCCAGAGGTGGCTTTTTTTTTTTTTTTTTAAACTTTTCTACCTGCTTGGCCTGTAGAACCATTTTAACTTTGCTAAAACTTCCAAAGAAGCAGCACTTTTACCAGCACTGAAATGCACTGCATCTTTCATGTCTTCAAACAAAAATTAAGCCCAACCTGTCATCTGTTAGATCTGTTGCATCTAACACTTCCTGCAGAAGAGTGCTAGTTTGATTATCCTCTAGCTAGACTTTGCTGGAGTGATCACAGGATCCTATCTAAAGCATAGTAACAAATCTTAGTGTCTCCTCCATTAGCAACCCTAATGTACTGTAAATGGCCATAGGCTTAAAGCCTATGACTAGATTCAGCAAAATGTTCACTACTATACATAATTGTAAATAAATAATAGAACCTTTTATTATTATTATTACTCACATTGTAAAGGAAGACAGGAGTACACCATGGAGACAGAAGAGAAACTGCAGTAGTATTTACAAAAGCAGGCAGTAGAACATATTCTACCATTGACAACAAAGCCAATGTTGAGCGGTCCTGAAAGAGTTTGTGCCTTGAGCAAGCCTGACAGATAACGCAGAACATCTACAGGCAATGCAGGAAGGCTAGAGCAGAGGGAACAGCAGAAACTGGATCTTGATTTTGGCCAACTTTTTCCCCACTATGACCAGACAGTACAATCCAGTACTAATATTGACAAATTAGGATCATTTCGGAGAGCTGGTGAAGAGCCCACAGAGGCCTGGCTGTTGAGAAAGACAAAGGAAACTATTTGTGACCTAAGATGCATTTCTTTAATATAAAAAGATTTCCCATAACTGAAGTTTCATGACTTCACATTCCAGAAGTCAATAATTTGAAATCATTGTTTTATGACTACGCTGAGCTTAAGCTTAGTCTTTTAACACACACCCATGTTTACTGCACCATCAACATTCACTCATTTTTTTACAACTTTTTCCAGTGGTGAAGACTGGGATGCCAACAGCCCCTTAAAGAAACTGTCTCTTTCATAACTACGCTTGTTCATCAGACAGTCAAGCCAGATGTAACTATGAGAGTCCAAATGCTGTTCATTCTGATAAATACAAGATGACACTGAAAAAAAGGGAGATGCGTAAAGAATAATCACGATCCTTTTGTACCCGGCAGAATATTCTCTGGTTTGTTGCACTACAGGGATTGAAACCTGTAATTTGCAGGATCACTTGTGAGCAGCTGGGAGTCACAGGGCACTGCAGCGGGTGGTTCTCAGGGAATCAGAGCAGGGGCAATTGCATAGTCACCAGGTACATATTGACTTCACCAGCCAGGATAAGCAGAAATCCAGCTCAGATATTTTGAAATGCTTTAACACAGATTTTTTTTGAAGACATATAGTCAGAGAGGAAACAGCATTTCCAACAACAGGACAAAGAAGAGTTTTTCCCACAAAGGCAATGATCTCTTCCAGACACAGTCTCAGACTATCTCCACTCTCAGCAGGTATTTTTGCTTATAATTAGATCTATTTGAACTTCCAAAAATCAAATACTGAAGGCTGGCAGGGAACCGGGATTGAACAAAAAGGGGCAAAGAGATCATATAAGACAAAGGACGGTTTTGATAAAGAGAATAAATAGGTACTACTATGAGAGAAGAGAAAGTGAGTCTGCTTCAGGACTTGAAGCAGATTGGTGTAAAAGGCTGCATTTGTTCATAAGCACACAACAGTATTATGCAACAGTTCCTGACAAGAAGTGAACGGTAATATTTTCAGCCAAAACAACAGGAGAAATGCATGTGAAGCAAAATGCATCAGCTATGTTAGCAGAGAGCCTTGGAAAAATTTTACTGCTCTCGGTCTTTGGGACTTATTATTTAAAGTCGAAAGAATCTTAGCTTAATCTTTCAGACTTTACTCTAACAGGATTTATGACTGACTCAAAGGAAAGATGATGTTTTCTTCCATCACTTCCTAGAACACCTGTGTCCTCTGCAGAGGTTCTACACCCAAGCAATAACCCAGACTGACCACGCTTAGCTTACAAATGCCAAGAACAGCCTCGCTTGCTAAAGTACAGCAGCATGGGAAGGCCCAAGTGAGCAGATGATCTGCTCTCCGATTCCACCTGCTATTTAGATAGGGACAAACTGCATTTTGAAGACACTATACAGAACACACGTAAATAAAGAAAAAACAATACTTCAATGAAAACCTAGGCACATATACATTTCTAACATGCTTGTCACTTAAACGCGGCAAAACTAAAGCTCTAAAGAACTAAAGAACACTTCCTATTAGGAATTAAAATCTCCTTTTCTACACTGAGTCTTTGCTTCAGTTAGCCAAGACACTGCTGAACCTTCTGCCATTCTGAAACTGCATGAGAGCCTAGGTATAAGTGTGGATTACGCAATAACCTCTGAACAAAGCAAAACTGTAGGATCACCTGACCCCTCTAGGGTCAGAACCCAAACCACTAAGAATCTGAAAGAGCAAGTAGTCGCTTATGTCCAGCATTTAGGTGCTAGCGAGACTGTCAAAGTCTTTACTATATGTGGCCTAACTCTGCGGATTCCCAAAGTCCTGTAGACACTGGCGTTTCCACCAGCAGGCACATAAAACACCCCTCACCCTGCTCCTGCAAAGCCTGATGCAGCTGAGCTATTCACCAGCTGAGCTGCTCTTTACTCTGGCAAGACTCTCAAACACGCACTGCTCGTCTCCAGCATCTAATGGACACTGACAGTTCATTCCATCTAGTCAAGATTACCAAGATGAGATTCTCAGCAGGAACCGGCTGTATATGTTCACATAACGCTGCATTTAAGATACCCACCTAGGAAACAGCACAAGTATTTTCAAACCTCCACAGCGCCCGACTCAAACCCAAGTCTCTCCTGTACCAACAGAAATCCCTCATCTCTGTGTCATTAGGCATTTTCTCTCCAGGGGAGAGTTAACATCCATACCACAGCTGACCTATTACCTTTAAGAGGTGATGCCCTGATGTACTTCTCCCCTCGGCCTCCTGTTGGCTTCTCCGCTCAGTTTCCTAGCCTTTGCTAATCCCACTCCTAAACGCTTTATTCTCACCATAAGTTAAAGGGGAAGCCGAGGTACAGAGGTTGGCGCTGAAGACTCCCTTAGGCACTGGAACGGGGCATCCCTTAGGTGATCTAGCCCTGAAAAAAATACAGCGACTTCTCTCTCCCCGCCTGGGCTTTCAAGCAAAGGCCCGTCAAGAGATGAGCCCAGACACCGCAGTGGGTAACAAAGCACCGCACACAGAGAGAGGGACGACAGGCTCATCATTTAAGTCAAGCCCCATGAGAGCTTTAAAGAATAACACCAGGAATTTCATATGGAACCGGATTACAGTGAGCTACAAACATCTTTTGCAGCATAAACTGCTGTTAGACTAGCTTCTTAAACATCTCCTGGGGAAAAGGGAAGTATTATTGTTGTGAAAAGCACAATTCTTTAAATCTCTCATATCTTATTTTTGAGTGTTTTTTAAATGATATTTATCAATCATATAAGAGTCCAGGGGGTACCAAAAAGTGATCAAGTGAATAATCCACTAAAAATTTTGCATGTTGGTTCCACAGTTTTAAAGGTCATCACCAAGACATCACCAAATCACCAGCACAAGACTAGAGCATCTATTTCATGCATGAAGCAGCAATTCATCCTGGTCAATTTAGCTGTGTCTTTTATTAAACTCACTGCAGTCTCTGGCCAGGCAGTAGAACCTGAAGAGGCTTTCACATTATATTCCTCAGAGATTCAAATAAATCAAAAACTCTCTCATTTTCATGTACCTCCTGGATTTTTAGAAAATTACTTAACCATTTCAACTACTGAACTAGTCAGCACCTTCCTCCTCTCACCTTCTCACACACCAACTGAGATAGTGTCACTTCCTAAAGTTTAACCAAAACTTTAAGCAATTATCTTTTATTTCATCCCTCAGATTACATCAGAAGAACAGCGACAGCCTGTGTGTTGATGTCACATCAAATTTAGTCTAGGAAAAGGAAGGCAAACAGCATGAATTTGCATTTCCTAAACAAATTTGAGGTACAACTTGCAGAGTCTGCAAAAAGTCTTGGTGGGTGGGTGTCTGCTACAGACTGCCAGATCAGGAAGAAGTAGATGAGGCCTTCTTCAGACAACTGGAGGAAGCCTCATGTTTGCAGGCCCTGGTACACATGGGGCACTTGAACCACCCTGATACCTGATGAAAGGGCACCATGAACTGGTGGGAGTGGTTGATACTCCCAAGGGTTGGGCTGCCACTTAGAGGGATCACAACAGGCTGCAGAAATGCGCAGAGAGGAACCTCATGAAGTTCAACAAAGGGAAATGCCAAGTCCTGTATTTGGGCAGGAACAATCCCATGTATCAGAACAGGCTGGGGGCCAACAGACTGGAAAGCAGCTCTGCAGAGAAGGACCTGAGCGTCCTGGTTGGTGGACAACAAGTTGACCATGGCCCAGCAATGTGCCCTCACAGCAAAGGCGGCCAACAGCCTCCTGGGCTGCACTAGGAAGATCATTGCCAGCAGGTCCAGGGAGGTGATCCTTCCCCTCTACTCAGCAGTGCTGAGACCACACCTGGAGTGCTGGGTCTAGGTCTGGGTGCCCTGGTACAAGAGAGACATGGACATGCTGGAGTGAGTCCAGCAAAGATGATTAAGCGACTGGAGCATCTCTCCTATGAGGAGGGGCTGAGAGAACTGGGACTGTTCAGCCTGGAGAAGAGAAGGCTCGGGGGTGGGGGGAAGGGCAACGAGTGTATTAATGTGTACAAATACCTGATGGGAGGCAGTAAAAACGACAGGGCCAGACTCTCAGTGGAGCCCAGTGACAGGATAAGAGGCAATGGGCACAAACTGAAACACAGGAAACTCCACTTAAGCATAACAAAAAAGAATTTACTGTGAGGGCAGCTGGTGGAAGAGCTTGCTCAGAAAGGTTGTGGAGTCTCCATTCTTGGAGATGATCAAAATGCAAGTGGGCATGGTCTTTGGCAGCCTGCTCTAGGTGACCCTGCTCTGAGCGTGGCGGGGGGGGACTGGACAATCTCCAGAGGTCCCTTCTAACCTCAGCTATTCTGTGATTCTGTCTCAAAAGTCATACTGAACAAATCCGTTCCCAAGGAACAAACCCTAACCTAACCCTAACCTTTTCTAAGTGTCAGTGAATTAGTCTACACCAATGGAGAAGCACTGAATCTTAAATAGTGAGGCTACATCCGTTTCCTCTAGAAACGATGGCAATATTTCTATCGATTTCAATGACAACAAGATCAAAACCTCTACCATCAACTTCTCATTCAGATTTTTCCCCTATGCCCAAAATGAAATGAAAGCAACTTAAGCAGTTTCCAAATTCCTCTGTCCTTTCTCCCCACGCTTTACTGACCATTCTTTTCTGGTGCGATCCCCTGTTTAATGTTCTAAAGGATGAATTGTGGCCGAGTGCGTCAAGGTTTTATTCCGACCCCACACAGCTGTTTCCTTCGCATTGATTTTTCAAACTTCTAACTATCCTGGGAAACAAAGGTTTAGGGAAAAAGTTCACTATCAAGTATGAAACATACTGTTTAGTTCTGCTAATTTACCCTCAAGCTTTTAGGCTTATCATTTCAACATGTCCGTTGCTCTGATGAACGCCAGGTCACAGCGCAGGGATCTCAGATACTGGTTACACTGACAATGACCAGCTAGCAAAAGATAGCCAAGGAAAATCTGTTGCTTTTGCCTATCTGACAAAATAAGAAAAACTAACCTTAAAGAGAAAAGTCTCTAATACATTTAAAAACATATTTTACAGCTATATGGAGTTTTATAGGAAGCTTTGTGTCTACTGTAAATTTCTGTTTGCCTTTCCTTTTACTCTGTGCTGCTTGGTAAGTCTTGATCACTTGGCTTTCTTCATATTCCTAGTCACAGGTCCACTGCTCAGAAACAGGAGTCCATGGGAGTCTTTACATTGACTTTCATCTCATCTAAAGTAATGACAGAAATAACTGTAGCCCAGCAGAACGTAATCCAAGGGCAGTAAAATCCTGTCTTTCTCTCTCTCCAAAGCATCAACAACAACACCCTTCCCAATCTAATTCCATTTGCCTGAAAAACAGTGAAATATTTAATGCAATTCCTTTACTTGTGAGGAAAAAGCTCCAAACAGCATGGCCAGAACTACACCCACAGTAATTGTGACTTTTAAGACATCAGTGACTAACATCTGCACATCACTCAGGGAGCAGAGTTGTCTTCTTTTATCAGTCTACCATTATCTCTTTAGCAAGCCAACGCTGCCGGCCCTCGGCTGTCACCAAAGCAAAGTCAAAAGGAAAGAAGCAACAGATTAGTCTCCAGAAGCGCAATCATATTCCGCATTAGAACAGCTTGAGTGCTCACTCATGTATAGTTTTCTCCTAGAAGCATTACATAGAGCCTGGCATACAGAAAGGCTGTCTCATAGACGCTCATAAAATTAACTTCCTGCACAGAGGAGGCGTCACTTCGTGCCATCAGTATAGCGATAGCCTGGCAACAGGTGGCAACACTCTTGCATTAATTCTACTTCACATCTCTTGTTAAATCCCAGACAGCCTGTATATTTGAACATACAGTTCATTTGTAGAGCTAGAATACAATCTATACTTTATTACATTGTATATGCTCTTGCATTTGACCTATCTTTTTGAAACATGGATATAGAATTTTCCAGACAGAAGTGCATATCATACCTGGAGCTTTGCACAAAAGTATCTATAATACATGGAAGGAAGGGGATGGGGGAGAATATAGCCCACATCTATCTCTTTTCCTGAAGGAGCACATATCACTCTGTGCTGAAATCTGAAACATAAAAACCCTCTCTGATAAACATTTTTGCTTTTCACCAAAAACCTTGGCAGGGTGACCACAGTCCCCAGGCACTTGCACCGTTTTACTCTCCAGTCTCTCCAAGACAAAGCATCTGCTCTCTTAACTTTAAGTTAAACTTTTTAAAACAGAAAGGGAATTTCATGTTAATTTTGTCCAGTTCTAAAATCTCTTTCTCATCTTATTGATCTTCCATGAAAGTTTTCTCTCCCACAATAATTTTGATAAAGTTAACAGGAACCAAAGGTAACATTTAGACAAACTGAAAAATTAAAGGTAATCAAGGCTACGCTTAAAAAGAGTCATAACGCTAAAGGCTATGGATTTCAAGTTACTCAAGACAGCTTTCTCATCTACAGCCTTCAAAAGATTATTTAGTTAGTTCCTTGATAATCTTCAAAACAACAACAAAAAATACTCATCATGAATTACCAAAAAGCCTCAATTTGTCTTCTGAATTGTAGGAAATTGTTTTCAGATCTTAACTAAAAGACAGAAATTTACTTAGCAGGGCATTACTAAGGCAAAGCTTGGAACAAGAAGTAGTCATTATTTTTAAAGAGTTTATGGTTGATGCTGTATTTTCTTTATGAAAATATGCTAATGTGAGAGGACATTTCTACAATAAATAAAAAATGCACACAAACTCACTCATTCTTCCTAAGCATTTTCTTTCTTCTCATTGGCGTACTGTCAATGAGATTTGTGATCCATTCTGGTGCTGTATCACAACACTCTTCACTACAGGGAGCTAACACTAAGACAGCCTTTCTTATCCTACCACCTCCCTTCACTCATTTTTCATTTCCTCAGATTATGTAGTCCAGTACTTTTTCATGCTAAGTAAGAACCAAAAGACATTATTTTGGAAAGGTTTATTAAAATCTGCTCAGTCATTATGGTGATTCCAGTCTATTGGGGGAAAACATTTAACTTTTTTTTTTTCCAGATTTTTCAAATTCTACCCTGTTCATTTAAGTACTGCCTGGTTTGCAGGATTCGTTTCATGTACGAATTATGAATTCGACAATGCTTCGAGCGAGGCATGGGAAAGGAAACTTACCCACATTAAAAACAGAAGAAACGGGGAGAAATCATTAGTCAAACTTCTGCCAAGGATCAGTTCCCCTCCTGCTTCCTCCTTGTTCCACAAGTGCTGGAAAGGTAATGGAACATTGACTTACACCAGCAACAAACTGCTGCCTGCAGTGTACTGCCTCGAACCCTTTGGCTTGAAAATGGAGACAAGAGACCCCTCACTACCTGCTTCTCTCCCTCCATGAGGCAGCAAACAGGCAATTTCATTTCAGCCCTTCCTGCATGTGTGGATTCAAAGCCTAGATAATGTGAATAAGACTCTAAAAGGACAATTCTTTCTTCTTCCTGCTCCATAATCCCTTTAGCTGAAGGACAGACCAAGCTAGAACCCATCCTTTACGAGTATATTCACATTGTCCATCTTTGACTAACTTAGGTGCCTAAATTAGGTGCTTACACTTCCCAAAGTTACTAAAGTCTTCAGAAAATACCTCATACCATCCCCTGGACACTCTGAATACCTTGTATAATGTGTAATATACTTCTGAGAACCTTCATCTGCCGCTGATTTTCTATACTTTTCTGGCTCTGAACAAATCCTTTGCTACCATTTTCATCCATGAGTTTACTTTCCAGCACCTGAAATACAGACTCCAAAATCCAAACACTAGGAAACAACCTCACGGCAACGTCCCTTGATAACGCTACCCAGCGCTACACACTTCATCCACCTCAGAAAGCTGCATTTCTTCCTCTCTCTCTCTCCAAACATCTTACAGGACTGAAGTTTATGAAAAATTACAGATCCAGCTATTCCCCACCCCCAGCTCTCTTTCTGGGTACGATTATCCAGAGAGCTGCAAGTCCACCTATATGAAATGATGGCGGAAAAAAGACAGGTAGGAAGAGCTTAGTGCTTTTGTTCCAACTAGTACTCATTGCTCTGTTTCTAAAAAAAATAACCTCTTTCTCTTAGCAATAACAACCTTTCCTTTTTTTCAACTTGTGATGAGTTCAGCAGTTTTTCACTGCTAGTGAAAAGTGCTAGTAGAGCTGGTTACAGTCCTGCAGAAATAGAAGAGCACTGGGGGACCAACAGGAGGAGGAAGCCACACTGAGATACTGTTAAACATTGTGTCCCCTTTATAACTGGAGTTCATGTTTGAGTTTGCTATTTATCACTACAAGAGAGAAGAAGAAAAAAAGAAAAAAGGAAAAAAGAAAAAGAAAAAAATGCCTAGCCTAAACTGATAACTCTAAAGACCAGAATCTGAGCAAGTAACACACAAACAACTTCCCTGAGGCCCATAGAAAAACTTGGAGAACTGGCTAGTGGAAAACATATCAGGATTCTGCTGTAAGATATTAGAAGTTTAAAATGATATGTAGATGGTAGTTTAACATGCTAGTTCAGTGGCGCCTTACATCTATGCAATGTACAACTATATGATTATCAAGTGACACACGACACAACCTTAGTAACTGAAATTAATTTGTTAGTTTTAATTTAATTAATTTGATAGGTCTACCCATCTGTCATACCTATTATCATGGCATTTGAGCAGTTGACTGAACACTTTTTACTGAATTTGAATGAAGTGGTTCCCTAAATTCATAACTGCTACCATGTAAGGAAACACAATGTGAATCATCATATTCTTCCCTCATTCAGATAATCTACACGATTTTTTTTTTTTTTTTCCCCTGAGTGCTAAAGCATAGGCACATTTAGGAAACGCTGTGGAGTTCTTCATACCACCAAATGATGACTCCATATTAGCCAGACAGCACCCATTAAAACAGCTGCTAGACATGGAATAATAAGATGAACCAGGAGCAATTCCTACATCCCTGCCTCCCTCTGAATAATACCTCATCTGCTATCAAAAATAAATCCAGGTAAAGGAAACATTTTAGAAGAACCTGTTATCTTTTGTAGTCACTGCCAGATTTGCAGTAACAAACCTCAGTATTAGCTAGGGTGAAAGTCCCTCTTCATGGGAAGAGGGATAGTGCTGTTGAAACCAGAAGAATCACGTCAGATCTGGATGTGACCCCAAGTTTATCTAATGAGATGTACTACACAAACGTAAAAGTCATAAACACTAAACTTTTTCCAATACACAAAAGAAGTTAAACCTGTTTACTACTACACTGCACACAATATATAAGAGATGACGAAATAAAACTGAAACAGAAAACATTAACTAAGTGCTGCATGAAAGGCAGCAATCACAGGATGATGTGTTTTACGAGGACAGACAGGACTCTCACAGCTGGGTTTGTGCTGCAGACCAGAACTTGTAAACCAGGTCTGGAAAACGTTTTCTATGACTTTGATCTACGTTAGGTTTGTTTTGCAGTGTCCAAAGCACACTTTCCAAACCCAAAGTTAATTAAAGTTTACTTATCAACACGGTCTGAACTTTAGGTCTGCAACAAATTCCCTGCACCACGTGATTTCTTGCAGTGCCAACTTTAATGAAAAAACTTTGCACAGCTTTGCCCTTTAAAACAAGACCAAGCCCTCATATCAGCAAATACTGCATTTGTACTTAAAATAAGGAACACACAGACAAGCTTGCAGAAGTCAGCAGGATCACTTCAGCACATTATGTTAGAGCTGTTGGTAAATGACCACGATTTAGAGCCAACAGTGTAAAGCTATGCACTTCATAACTGCAAGGGGAGAGGGAGGAGGGGGAAGGGGGAAATAAATGAGGATTGCAACCCTATGCATCTGCTAAGCTATTCTTTACTTCAGAGCAACGTGCATTGTCCCTGGCCCGATAGATCATTCCGATTATGCTTACATGCACATCACTATGCTTTTAAGCAGCTCTACAACGCTGAAAGAACAGTGCTGTGAGAGCCATCTGGATCTTCCACTGAAAGTCTTCATTATATCCTTAGGTACTGCTGGACTCTCTCTCTTTTGCCATATTGCTAAACCCATCTGATTTTGCTAGACTTTTCTTGTCTGTTCCTAGACACAAACACACACCTCCAAAAAACCACACGTGAAATTTGGTCGCCAAGCCAGGACTCATGAAAATTCCCTGTTCTCATGGGCAAGATATTCCTTGGCTGAATCTTCTGTCAAACCCAACAGCATTAGGGTAATGCATTTTGCACTTTGAGGAGAGATGGCTGACACACTAATTTGAAGAATTTATTGTTGCAGCAACAAATCACAAAAAGAGAAGAAATGTACCTAGCAAAACTGAAAATCCAAATAATTCCTCGCTAGTGCAAAGTTCACACAAATCATGCACAGGAAAAATACAGGGTCAAAGCTTTGCTTGCTGAAGTACACAGGTGCAAAAACCTGCTAGATCCCTCCCCTCCCCAAACAATGTATAGGGAGGGACCAGTGCAAAGAAACCAGAAGTTTTAGAGCAAAACTGACACATGTTGAACTAAGCTTATTTATTATTCACAATCAGGCTTCACAGATCTGTTTATCCTTCAAGATAGCCTAGCTCAATATGGCACCTTTCCCATTGGCAATTAATACATTTGCAACTTTTTTCATGGTGTGGACCACATGCTCACGGACAGATCTCAAACTATGATCCTGTTTCTTTTCTATGGATTTTACGGGATTAAAAGCATTAAAAATTTCACAAAGATACTAAGTGTGCATAGACTAGTATCATTAGGGCCTTTTTAATGACTGATGTCTTTTTTTCCCCTCCCTCCCATGTTATAACTGTAGAATGAATTTCCTCTGAAACAAGTTACTGTTATTAATGGTATATCTCACTGCCTTGCAGTCCCACTGTCCAAGGCTCCTTCCAGGCTAATCCCTCCATTTCCTTATTTCATTTGGTATCTTTGAGCTGTAAGACTGTCTGAAAATTTGATCACAAGTGATCAGATTTCAAAAGAAGGACCTGAGACACAACAAGCTGGGGGGGGGGGGGGGGAAGAGAGAAAGGTAGGTTTTTCTTGCTTGTTTATTTAGATGTGTTTTCCGGTTTCTTGATTGTAAATGCCCCACACATTATAGAAGATTCTTAATTCATGTATATAAGCACCACTAAAACCCTTCACAGTACTTCAGGTTTGCCATGAAAGTAAAGACCATACTATTAAGCCCTTGAGGCATATTACAAACCACTGCTGGAGAACAAGGATAGGGAAAAAAAGAAAAATGCATCCACATACAGAGGACTGCAAAAGAACCACCTACAGCAATTACAGCTTGCTATACTGGATCAGGCAACTGACCCAATCAGTCTTTCATTCCTTTTCCTATAGTGACCAGTACCAGCTGCTTTAGATGGAGGCACACAAAACCTCTTGCCATAAACAGAAATGGAATAACACGTCAGAGTGAAATTCATTCTTAGTTTCCATTAGTTGGATGGCAATTTATGCCTTAGACCAAAAGGATCACATCTCTCTCCCAAAGTGTCATGCATTCCCATGTTTTGACATTTCTTTGAATGCTACTGAATGAAAGATAATATGTATGATCCTTTTTAGGACCTCGACAGCTGTTGGGCTCAGTGTCATTTCACAGCAATGAGCATCTGGCTAAAGGTGCTCATGGGGCTTAAGAGCTCAGTTACAATTGAGCATCCTATTAAAATACATTTCCAAATTCCATGGTCAAGTGTTCTAGCCCTTTTTCTTTACTAAGGCTTAATACTACAGGTTTCTTCAGACAGGCAAGTGGATACAGTGGACTCTTCTGCAGCTTCAAGTATGCGGTTGTAGTAAAACCTGTAGTAGTAAAACAAGCACTGCATGATTCAGGTTTAACCTTTTTGCAAGAACAGATGTGGTATATTAAAGACTGACTTCTTCCTGCATGAAGCAGCAAAATTCAGAGCTCAGTGTTTCCATCCTAGCTACTTTGCTCAATGGAACCCACCCTTTAACTGTTCAAGAAGCACACACACACAAGATTTATATCAAGATCGTTACTTGAACATAATTCTAAGTGTTCTCTCAGTTACTATAGATCTGTGTATTTGACAATAAGACCTAAGATAAGCTGTGCTTCAGTTCACTAATTGAGACATGACTTGCTAGCTCAGAAACCAATCAGTTTTCATTGCTAGAGTCATTCTAAGTACACAAAGCTTTATTACACCTCGTTAAATACCCTCTAATTTGGAATGCTTCACTGTCCTATAGCACCTGTCAACATCTAAAGAATGTACTTGGTGTGTGAACGGTAAGTACAATATTTTCAGCACCACTCTACACTGACTGCTTTGTTCCTCACTGGGTATTATTAACCCGTTCAACTCCCTGCACAATCTGCAGCCCCCCATTGTTATAGGTAAACGCGACAAATTGACAACCACTCGGGCCGGGTTGCATAAACTCCAATTTAATAAAATAATTGAGCAAGTCACAAGTAAGCAAAACAGCGCTGGGCGGCCGGGGAGGCTCCTGCTCCACCAACGGCGCGCACAATCCCCCGCTCACAGTCCCCTTATATGCCTGTAACTTCTGTGGTTGTGCCGGCTGTTGCTGGGGGGGGTCGGGATGAAAGCTGGGGTCTTCCTCTGCGTTGTACGTGGTGCCTTTCAGGTCACGCGCATACATTTCACAATACAATATCGCTCTGCTGGCTCAGTACAATCATTGTGGTGATAGCCGGTACTTAGCGCCTAGTTTCATGATAAAATCACTTCACGAGTTGATGTAACAAATTATTACCTATCACACCATTATTACTTTTCTAATAAAATAAAAACACTCACAAGAAAAAGATAGGCTCCATTAATAGGTAGAGCTGGAAAGACAGGACACCCTTTGATTAACATGCACAGTACATCCTGCAAGGCTGAAGGGCTTAAACAAGCAGCACTTACCAAGAATTAGAATAATATTTCAACTCTGCATTAAAACTGCCAGAGTTCAGAGAATTTGACAATTTAATCACTGCAATAGTTCTAAAAACATTTACTATAATAATACCATAACATAGTAACTCAGAAAGCTGTTTGAAGGGCTACGTTGCACCATGGCCCCTCCTGAAGTTAAAGGTGCTCTCCCCAAGCAACGACTCCAACTAGGCTTTAATGTAAGGACTTTTCATCCTGCTACAAAAGTCATCTGCCTATATATTTCAGGCAGACAACACTAACTGCCCCTCCAAGCTCCCGATGACTCAGAAAGCATCAGGAAGGCAAAGAGAAGGCAAGTATCTTACAACTTGACCCAGTTATCATGAAAATAAATGAGCTTTTATGTTGGCTTCAGTACATGATGAAACAGCCTCCTACTCACTACTTGAAAAATCTATTGTTTTCAAAACATACATTTAAATAAACCAAAAAACCCGCAACGCATCAGATGCGTCCCACGTAGAACACCAGTAAAGTCAGGGGAGCCACACAAACGCTGGCTTGCAGAGTTGGTCAGGACTCTGACACCACCGGCACAGTGATGCACTACGTCAGCCTTCCGCCTCTGGAGGTCTGTGCTCAAATGCCAGTGAAGTTCTAATGGACGCTCAGAACAAGAGATAAGGCCATAAATCTCAAATTAACCAGCCAGCTGGCATAGCCGCTAATCTCCATTTCGTATTGGTTAAATGCTTGGAAGATAAGGGCACTACTCAGGTCTGAAGCGAGGGTTACTGACGGGACTGCGTCAATGCTTCTGTGCAACTGCAATATGCCTGGCCCTGGCCACATACACCGGGGGAACTGAGGAACTGGTTCAGCAACATAAAAGACTAATTCACCCATAAATGAGTCACCCATAAAAGACTAATTAAAATTAAACATATTTTTAAATCTCTTCCAAATACCCCTAGTTCAGGCAAGTTCTCCCATTCCCTCTAGATGAGCCCCATTCACACAAAAAAATTTTTTTTTTTTTAAGCTCTTCTGGCCTTCACACTGAAAGGTATTTGTGTTTAAAAGAACAGGAACACATTGAGGTGCTATTCAAAATGGATAAAATCTGCACTCCACTCTCTACCTTTTGAAAGTTATTTCCGATAGCCTTTGAAACATTACCTTTATTGGCGAGTCCCTCTTTGAGGGCCAATTAATCACAAGGAAACTAGTCTTTAAATAATTTGTCTTCAATAAACTGCCCATCTTGTCCAGCCTTGAACCTGTCTAGCTCTGCTGTGCTTACCTTTGCACAAACTGAAAATGGTACCTCAAGAGGGCAAAAGCTCTTGCTTGTTATTCTGTTCACCATCACTTCCCTCCTGCCTTATTAACGCACACAGTCATCACAGGCTAGCTAACAGAGACTTTGCTCTTAAAGATACGTGGCATACTGGTGATGATTTAAAGATAACATATCACTTCCAGGAACCCCTTCCCTGCTCTGGCACTCACAGTGAAAGGGTCACTGCCTGCATCAAGGAAAGACTGAATTAGCATCAAGGCCTGACAGCCAAAATAAAGACATCTGTGCAGCAGAAGCAGCACTCTAAAGGGAAAAGTAAGGAAGCAGAGAAAAGAGATGAGAAGAAGGCTCTGTACAGGTAAACCCTAGGCAGGCTTATCCTCTTTTTTTTCCTTAAGTGCATAACAAGGTTCATGTTTTCAATCAATCGGTGATTCAAAATAACCTCCACATCTGTATCTGCAGAACAGCTACCTAACCAAACATCCCCCAACCTCTAATGGAGCAATAACTATTCCTACCTAAATGTAGGATTTGGCATTCATCCTTATTACATCCATTGTATTGTTAAGACTAGTTGTCAAGACGCTATCATTCAAATGGCTTTCAGACCTTCCCACAAAGTGTGGCATCTTGAATTCTACAAAGTATACACTCCATTCCTTTAGCAAGTTATGAAAGAAAACAGTGAAGAACGACAGACGCCTGTGAAAGCTCAATTCTGATACAGCCTTCCTGAAAGGGCAAGAAGTACAGACAATTACTGAGAAGATGCATCTCTAGACACATTTTCCAAACTGCTGTGGACCTACCTTATGGGAGTTTAATCAAGCCATGCTTCCCTAGCTTGCTAGGGGATATCAGGTGAGACAGGGCCAAAACCCTTCCTAGTTCAAGATAGTTACATTCCCTATCCCCCGCTCTCCCCAGCGCCTGTTACTTTACAATACATAGGAGAGAGATTGTTTTGTATCATTCTTCTTAACAAGTTGACCTCAACTTATTTCCTCCTTACCACCTAGACATTTAAAAAGTTTAGTTACTTGTTCCAGTACTTTTCCAGATATTATTATTAAATTGACAATTCCACAGTTTTCTCGTTATTCTTTTCCCCCTCAAGACTGGAAAATCAGCGTAGTCTCTCTTCCAAAACTTCACTCATCTTCTTTAAAGATATCAAAGAAGAGATTGAGATTCTCCTTAGAGAATTTACTATGAACTTTATCAGGCCTAGTTTACTTGGAGGAAAAAGAACAAAAAAAACCCCCACTAATTATTTTTCTCCTCTTCCCTTTCCTTTTTTTTAAGTTTGAGGTCTTACTAGAATGGTTTTAGCCATCCGATCACCGTTCACTAAATGGACTAAGATGGAAGCAAAAAGTAAAAATCCATCAATGAAAAATCCGGCATCACTTGTAGATGGTATTAAGTAGAAGAGTAGCCGTCATCTTCCTTGTGATAGTAAAATACTTGCGGAATGCTTTTGTCCTTTAAGCCCTTGGTTAGCTGTACTTTCCAACAGCCTTTCTCATTACATCCTCATGGGCTTCTACAGTACACAAGTGCAGAAATAGCACCGTGCACACATTTTCATGCATGTGGTTTCTTTTAAGTACGGTCTCAAAAACACCTCAGCTCACATTCTTCTTCTACACTCAGAGGAACTGGATCTCACTCCCACTTTATGGGAACTTCGCTGTTGATTTCCTAATCACTGAGGAGCTCACAACCTAAATGCACTGGTCTTTAACTGTACCGCCTACCCTTCTTCCACACCGGGCCCTTAAATGGCAGGGGGACAGGCTGCTTGGTGAGTGATATTTTTGTTTGTTTTGAAGAACACCACAGTAGGTAAGAAAATCCCACCCAGAATGCTCTCAGCTGACAACAAGCCTTCAACCCAAGACAGGTGTTGTTCATGTACTGCTTGTCCTGCCTGCCCTAAAAGCATTAACAAAACCAAGGGGGTAGGTAAGGCTTCAGCTAAGCACTCAACATTTAAGCATTCAGAAGCCTTCACCAGGCACTTCAGAAATACTAGCACAGAAGCTGCAAGTGGTGAGTTCACGCAAAGTGTTACATACCATGTGTGGCTGTGGTTTAGTTGCAGTCCTGGAAGGGGGGGACTGTTAAGCTGAATCCTTCCTATGCATTCCCACTTTAAAGTGTAGTGCAACCTCCCATCTCCCATCAAATAGCTACAGAGGGAAGCACATCTCTGCAGTCAGCACTGGCTGATCCCCACTCTGATCCTCAGCTGAACTTCTCAGGAACCAGAGTGCTGCAACATTCAGCCAGCTGGTTTAAACCAGACAAGCTTCTTTATAAACACACAGTCTTCCCATTAAGATTCACATACTTTTACTGGAAAGATGATCCAGCATATACTCAAACATTTAAAGCAGAACTAGTTTTGCCAGTGAAGTTAAAGAAATGCAAATGTAAAGTTCTCCCGTAAGCCCTCAGACATGAGTTTCTAGTAGTTTCATAGCTCTCATATTATAAGCCATGTTTTAGCTTGGCAAATTACCCCACAGAAAGGACTTTGTCAATAAATACAGCATGCTCTAATCACACACATACTCACATATCAGGCCTCAGTTCTCTTGCAGTCTGTAATGCCTGAACCCGATTTATGAGTCTGATGCAAATCCTATGGAATTCAACTGAAAGACTCCCATTGACATGGAAGTTTTAGACCTCTACACTTAAAATAATAAACCCCTGAAATAAATAGTAGATTAATTCACAGTGACAAGTAGAAATTCTATTGACCCTGTAGCCTTTGTTTATACAGCAGGTTACTCTTAAGAGTAAATAACACTGTATTAGGCTCTAAATGTCAGATGTATATTGGGTGCCATCAGGAAAGCTCAATTTACACACAAAGTATTGTGCGCTGCTACGAATGACAAGCAAATTATTTTCATTTCAATTGTATGAGAAGTAACATGTAAGCAAGCCTACACAGACACGTGACATCATTTCACTATTTGAGCAGCAGGATATGAGCTATTTCCACTGAAATTAACTCAGTCACATTATCACTGATTTTTGCTCTCTGAAGTCACATTGCACTTTCCTCTTTTTACTCAAAGCAGTAGGCTCTTATTTTATTTTCCTTATAAGCAGCAACGCATTTATAGCAGCATTTTTCAAAATTTAAGCTGAGTCTCCATTTAAGCCAACAAATACTTTTGCTCAAGAGAGACAGCATTGCATTTGTTCTGTACACGAGTCCTCGCACCTCCAGCAGCGCTTACAGGGTTAGTCAGCACTTTTATTTCTAGTCATTAATAACCTCAGCAGGAAGCAAAAAGCACACCTGAAAGCCTTCTGATAGTTTCCTTTCACACAAAAGTCAAAGCCCAGAATCAAACAAAAGACTTCTAAAATAGAAAATTTACAATCAACTGCTTAGAATAAAAAACACTTAGATTGCAAATCCTGAACACACATTAATTTATATTTTTTGCACCCACATATTTGTGTCAGAGTTAAAGACTGTCATGTATTATTTGAGATTGCATAAGTGTTCACTGTAAAATGTTTTTACCACTGCTATTTTCTACCTAATTTCAGCCATCTTCCTATCCCAAATAGCCCTGTGCTCATTAACCAGAACATTTTAAGAGGGATTCCAGCAAAAGATCATTAACTGCTACAACACACCTTGAATCTGGTTAGAGCCTTTACAATGAAATATGTTTTCAACTGACAAGCACCAAGCCAAACGGAGCTTTCAGACCCCACTTCTGGGACTCCACAGCTTGAGGGCGCCCGTTTCAGAAGAGACAACAGACCAAAGACAACTTCTCATGTCCCTCACGGGAGCTTAAAAGATGCACGAGGCCCAAACAACGAATGCATATACCAGATCCTGTAATGCGGACTATAGCTACACACCGCATTTCTGAAACCATCACAACATTATATTGCTTAAGAGTTTGACTAAAGCCTGCAGAGATTCCATCTCTGTTCCCTGTACATTTACATACAAAATTTTGGTATAGATAACTGCACATGACTGAATACATTGCTTCCCTGTGGTCATGCAAGTGCTAACAAGACCAGAACTCAGGGTAAATAGGAGCTTTTAGTTATGGATGGAACATTTCATTTCAACAGAAACAGCTGGGCTGTCTGCAAACATGCTTTCCAAGAAAGAACAACAATTTCAGGTGGACAGTATAGTACTTCTCAGAGCAAGGTCTGATATGCAGAGGAATACCTTCTCCTCTCAAACCTGATCTGGAGTCCACATAAGGCAATGGAGGCCATTCCATCTCATCCAAAGGGAGATGGGCCAGGCCTCTACTGAGCCGGGTAAGTTCCAATTACATGGTTAAAATATATTATCTCTACAGAAGAGTCAAAAGATGTTACTCTTCACCATTTACCATTTATCAACACAAAAACTTCATTCTTGCTGCTCAAACAAATGACAGTCACAGAAGTACTGCTGTAACATTGGAAATGCCCTGCAAAATAATCAAATGGCCGCGCACTCAGCCTACTAGCTGAATATATTCTGAATTTTAAAGTAAACTAGGTTTTCACCAACATGATATAATAGACTTACTACTTGATTTGGGGATAAGATTCAAAAATAGCATCCTTTTACATTGCTCATCTGAGTTTAAGGCCAGGTTTCCACACCACTTTCTTACCTATGTTTGCACAATTTTAGCATTTCTTGCTGCAGATGCAAAATTGGCATTTTTGCTACGAGCTCAATGTACAGCTCCCAGTCTGTACTCAGTTGGCAGGTTCATGTATACAGGAACACACAAAACATGCCAATTAAGGTTTACAGATTACATTTGCAGTGATGGTAAATTATATTGGTCAGCGCTTCTAGCACTTTTGTGCAACTTCTTCCCTAAAAGGCCGGGGGGGGGGGGGGGAGGTAGGAGAGCAGCAGTTGAGCCTAGCTGTGAGGATGTGAAGACAAAGTCTTTTCCTCAAGTTTTTAAGGGTTATTCCTTACAGCAAAGCTCACAAGAGTTTAACACTTGACCAAAATGAGACAAAAAGTCAGACCAAAGCCAGAAGTCAACTCACAGCCAACATCTACCTCATGCTTATGTCAAATTACATAAACATGAGAGAGGCTTGACAACTTATCCGTGTGCAAATTCCTCTGCAAAAGTGATTAACACAAAGGGCGGGACAGGCGATGCTCTGATTCAAGTCGATAAACAGACTCCCAAATCACTGGCTCCCCTCTCCAGCTCCCTGTTACCTGAGTCACAGCTGCGGCTATTTGAGATGCCCTGCACAAAGCGGGTCAGTCACCTCAGGTTTAAAGTAACAACTGCTGTCGTCCCACTGTTAAAAACAGGACAAAAAAGAACTATTTGGACTGAAAACACCAGAAAGCCCACCGGGCTGGGAGCAGAAAACCTGTATCCTTGTCTGTGAATGAGTTTGAAAAATGCATACTTAAGGCCTTAAATCACCTTTCTACGTAACCAGTGAATACATTCGTGAACATCATGGGCAAAAGTAAGAAGTCTCTAGGAAGTGCGTTTCCATACTACATGCTACTTACAAGTCAGTGTTGTTCCCTTATTTTAACTGAACTGAATGGAGAAAGAAATACAGCATTTAAAGGAAGTTTTGCAAGGTCAACTTTTAGAACTTACTTATTTGCATCTTCACATAGTTTTCATACATTCACCTTATTAATTACCTGTTTTAAAAATTAATTTGAAGTCTCCACACTTACCGCTTTGGGGTTTATCAGCCCTGTGGAATATGCACATGTCGCTGAAAGTAATCTGGACTTGCACCTACAAAGCAGGTTATCTCAGCTGAAGGCATTCTGCAAGTTATTCATCAAAGATGAACGGACTGATGCGAGACAGCAACATGATAAATGCTGAGGACAGCACCCGGCAGAGAGCTCACTGTCTCCATCTCACAAGCAGATCCAACAACAAGCAGTCAGTTCCAGCGATGGCAGAAAGACTTCTCGCAGCTGCTTATAAAAGGGCAACACATGAACTCCATCCGAGACAAGTTACTATGGCAAAATCCTCACTTTCTACATACAAAGAACTGAGAAATGAGTTTTCAGCTATAAATAAGATGCTGACTTCTTTTATGAAAAGATCTCAGAGCATGTAGAAGAAAAGAGCAGACTACAGAAATTTTGCTAAGTCTATAAAAAGTTATTTCAACAACAGAAAATGTTTATTTGAATTTTGTTTTTAATTATTTCATTTCCTCTATTCCAATCCATATTCATTTCAATAATATTGTCATAACCACTTGTCTCCCAAAATACCAAGACACTTACATTGTGCCTATCTTAAAAAAAAAAAAAGTTAATTGCAATCAGTGGGGATATCAGCTCCTTAAAGCTAGGCATGTTCATTGGGTATCTTCCTAAAGGGCAGCAATAACAACAAATATCCCTGAGGATCTTCCTTAACTTTTAATTTGTTATAATTAAATACATGCAAAAATCAAGGCTTTGGAAAGCTTTAGGAGCATCAGATTCATTTATATTGAGCCTAGCTCTTCATCTGGCATCTTCTCCAGAGTTTATGGAAAAGCATGTAAGAAGCTTTCCATCAATAAAGAGGAAATGTTAAAATCTTCAAAGCTACAGACAGACTAGCTTAGAAAGGTGGAAATGAAATTGGAGACATTCACCTCCCTTCTGCTGACTCAAATACAGACAGCATAAGAAACACACATAACTCCTCCCTATCTGATACCTGATGTAAACATAAGTCTACAGAGGGACAGTTTATGTCTACCAACCACCGGGCAGAAGCAAGTCCAAAAGTTGCTTCTTGATACCTTACACAAGCACTCAAGATGAACTTTTTCATCAATCCACCTAAAACCTGGCAGAAGGACAACTGGGTACACCCCGATTATTTATCAAGTCAGTTAATACTAACATCAGACTTGTTACCTTTCATTTCACATAAAATATTATTCTTTTTCCAAAAGTGTTGACACAGAACTGAAACTACCTTAGGAATTTTGAAAAACGAGCTCTCACTAAATAAATTGACCCACCATTCATTCCATTGTATATGCTTCTGTGGTGAGGTGACAGGTCATCTGCTACTCGTCTCCTGAGGGGACCTTCTCTGCTGCCTCCACTGAGATGTTTGAGATGCTCTGGGCTCCCTCCAAAATGTTGTTTGAGGTGCTCAGGGCTCGTACCCCTCACTTTGTGCAGATGTTCTGGGCTTCCGCTTGGTGTGTGCTTTTGAAGATGATCTGGGCTGCCACTGCTGTGCTTTTGATGCTCAGGGCTACTGCCAGGCCTGTGCTTTTGAAAGCGTTCAGGGCTACTACTCAAAATGTGCTTTGGGAGAGTTTCTGGACTGCTGCTGCTGTGCTTTTGTTGCTCAGGTGCTTTGACAAGGGTTTTGTGATGTTCTGGACTTGGTCCTTTCAGGTGATGATCAGGACTGCCAGAACCCCCAGGCTTCTGGAGATGCTCTGGGCTGATGCTCCTGTGTTTCAGGTGCTCAGGGCTTCCTTCAACCCTGGTTTTTTGAAGGTGTTCTGGACTAGTACTCGGATGATGTTTATGATGGTCTGCACTGTCTGGACTTCCAGTGCTAGAAGTACTACTCCCATCACCAACATCTCTTATGGATGTGCTTGTTGCAGTTAACTGGCACAGGCTGATTTGGCTGTCAACAGAGCTCCGGCTGCCTGCTCCACCAGTCTTCTCCTCATCCAGCAACACACACAATTCTTTTAGCTCCAGCTTTTCTTTAACCACTTCTTCTTGCCTCACTTCCAATCCTTTCAGCTTCTGTAGGTATAAGGCAACCTCTTTGTGCATAATGCTAGCACTGTGCCTGCCCAGTCTCTGCCACTCACGGCATGCTTTCTGGATGATGACAGGCAGAAAGGCAAGAAGGTAACAAAGGTCTCTCAGCTCCTGGTTATCTTCTTGCAGCTTCTGATTGATATCCTTTAAAAGAAAGATAAGCATGAGAGAAGAGTGTCCAAAAAAATTAACATTAGCATTGTACAAGTCAGTGAACAGCACTGCTACAAACCATCAGCTAAGCACTCAAGTAAGGCATAAACAATTGTGTGTGTAGATCTGGCATATTATAACTGCACCATGTTTCATACTAACAGAACACCTGTCCAGTACAAAACTGAATATGCAGAGCTAATTTGGAAAGGTTCAATGACTAACTTCCAATATAGTATGAAAATTTCAGGTGTTTAATTAATGCCCAAAGGAAAAACAAAAAAAACAAAAGCACAATGAGAAATCCAGATGATCATACTCTCTCATGATGTTCTCACTCCCTCAAAAATACTCACTTGTAAAGTTATTGCTGACTAAAACCAGAAAGTACATTAGAAATGGTAATCTCGCTCAGATAATTAACAACATTTATATTCTCTGTTCCCTAAAGCATATTCACATATAAAACGAACTTTTGAGAGATTTAAAATATTTGGGGTTTGTTTGATTTTGCTTCAGATTTGCATAAAAGAATCTTGTCTGTTCTCAATCAGAATTGGTTCAATCACTCTGAAATGAAATAATCTGCTTTAATAGATTTTTCACTTCTAACAAAACAAAGTAGTACATGTTCCCAGTGCCCTTCTCTAACTGAAGAACAGTAATGCTCTGAAGAAAAAACGTTCAGGCTCTTACTGTAGCAGAATAATACAGCAAAGAAAACATTTTCAGTATTTCGTCATCCTACTTTTACTAAACTGGCTTGTAACCATATTTGTCTTCTCTGGTCTAAACGTTCTTCCCTTATGTCTGGTATTACAAGCTTAGTCTTACGGAAAGTCTTGTGTGAATGTTGACTAATTGGTTTCTATATGTCCACTCCCTGTTGACTCCTCAAACTAATTGAGCATTTAGCTTGTGAATATTGAATCGATATTGACTCCCTGGTCAGGACTGATTCAATACTTCCAAGCTCATTGGTTAATTAGTGGGGAAAGTCTTGGATGAATGTTGAATAAATATTGGCCCTGGAAGATGGTGTCTCCTGGTGTTTCCTCCTCCCAAAACCACTTTTGCGCCAGAAACTATCTCAGACGCGAGGTTCGGTCTGGTGCATGCCAGCCTCCCTGCCCTCGGGGTACTCGCAGATGGGCCCCCCCCTTCGGGGAGGGTCCACGCACCCTCCCTCCCTCCCCCCCATCCCACCGCCTCCCCCCACCCCAAAAAGGGCCCCCTCAGCCTCCCCTTTGGGGCTGGAAACAGCCAAACTTGCCTCTGTTTCCAAGTCCCCAAAACGCAGGACTTAGTCTGTGGTTTCAGCCACAGAAACAGCCAAGTGAGCCTCCATTTGTGGCCCCCAAAACACAGGGCTTAGCCTCTCTTTTGGACCCCCAAAACGCAGGACTCATTCACCTGTTCTTGTGCTTGAAAACAGGGACTAAGCTGCCCTCGGTGGCCCCAAAACACAGCACTGGCCTCTGTTTTTAGTGCCCAAAACAGCTGACCTCGCCTCCGTCGCCAAGTCCCAGAAACATGCGACTCCTTAGTCTCTGTTTCTGGACCTGACAACATACGACTTGGTCTCCGCTTTGAGGATTAGAAACAGCCACCTCCGCCTCCCTTTCAGGCCCCCCAAACACAGCCCTTAGTTGCTGTTTGCAACCACAGAACAGCCAACTAAAAGCCCCTGTTTCGGGCCCCTAAAGGCAGGCCTGAGCCTCCCTCTCCACCCCCCAAAACAGCCCCCGAAGCCTGTTTCTGACCCCAAACCCAGGGCTTCAGCCCTGCTGCTGAGCTCAGAAACACAGGCCTGCGGCACCCGCTTGAACGCGGAGCCTGGGGCCCCCAAAACGCAGCATTCGGCCCCTCCCGGCAGAGCTGGAAGCAGCGACCTCGCCTCCCTTCTCCAGTCCCCAAAGCCCCCCGCGGCCGCTGCTCCGGGGCCCAGACCCCCGGGAATGAGGCCGTGCTTCCAGCCCCGGGAGCAGCCGGGCTCCCCCAGCCCGTGTCCGGCCCCGCAGCCCCGCACGCGGCCCGTGTCGCCCCCGCCCGCCCCTGCCCCGGCCGTGTGCGGGGCCCGGCGCAGCAGCCCCAGCCCGGGCGGCCCCGGGCGGCTCTGGGCCCTGCTCGGGAGCTGCGCCGGGGCGGCCCCGCGGCGAGGGCGGCGGAGGGCAGCGGAGCGGAGGGCAGCGGAGGCCCCGGCCCCGGGTGCGGGGCAGCCCGGGCGGGCGGGCGGGCGGGCGGGGGGGGCGCCGGGCTCCGGCCCTTCGCGCTTTAGCCCCCGGCCCGGCGCGGCGGGACACGAGCCGCGGCCGCAGCGGGAGGAAGCAGGGCCCGGCTCCGGCCGCCGCAGCCCGGCAGCCCCAGCCGCGCTCGCAGCCCCGGCCCCGGCTGCCCCCGCCCGGCCCCGCGGCCGAGCCCCCCCGCTCCTCACCTGGGGCCGCCGCCGCCGCCCGCCCGGCCCCGAGCGCCCGCGCCGTGACGGAGCCACAGAGGCAGCGAGCGGCCGCCAGCCGCGAGGCACCGAACCGAGCGCGCCGCCCGCCGCAGCCCGCGCACGCGCCCTGCCGCCCGCCCCGCCCCCGGGCCAGCCCCCAGTGCCGTGCCCCGCCCCCAGCTCCCCTGGTCCCGCCCCCAGCCCCGCTCCCCTGGCTCCGCCCCCGCCCCCCGCTCCCCTGGCTCCGCCCCCGCCCCCAGCCCCGCTCCCTCCCGGCCCCCCGCCTCCCGCTCCCCTTGCCCCGCCCCCGTCGCCACGCGTGTCACGAGCGCGCCGTTCTCGGCCGGGCCGCGCGCGCTGGGCGACGTCCCGGCAGCGCGGGGGCGATCGGCGGGTGCCGCTGCCCCGCCGCGGGCCCGGGCTGCCTGTGTCCGGCCCCGGCCCCGGCCTCGGCCCCGGCGCTGCGCTGCGCCCCCCGCGCCCGCCATCCCCGTCCCGGGCTGCAGCCGCGCCGGCCCCGGCGGCGGCGCGGGGACCCCGCGCTCGGCTCGGCTCGGCTCGGCTCTGCCTGCTGCGGGCGGCGCGGGGGCCGGGGCCGGCTGAGGGCGGCTGGGGCCGCGGCGGATCTGCCCCAAGCGCCGCCGTGCGCGGGGTCCCGCGTGGCGGCGCCGCAGGGCGCAAAGGGGCCGCTCGTGCCCCGCGTGACCGGCGCGGCGCGGCTCTGCCCGAGGCGGCACGTGGCGGCCGCGGCCCCTGCGGGCGCCGTTGCTGGCGGCGTTGTCCCAAATCGGGGCTTCGTCGCCCGGGCTGCGACGAGTCCATCCGCCCACGGAGCCGAGACGTGGGTTTATTTCGCGGCTGCGCGCGGTCGGCGCCGGGGCTGAATCCCCAAAGGCAGCAGCCAGGCTGCTCGGCATCGCTCCGGCCGGACGGGTCTTCTCGGCCAGAAGCTGCCTCTTGTCCTGCCCCGGTACAGGCCGGGTTCAGTTAGTTGCGGGCTGCTTCCGCTGTGCTTCTCACTTCCGCACGCCCGGTGGGGAAGGGGCTCCCACGGCTGGGGGTCTTCAGCCTGGTGGGGGTGAGTTTTAGCATTATAATGGTGTTTGTTATAATGAAGAAAGTTCACTCTCGGTTACAGCTGGCTGTTGTTTTTTCCTGACTGATTCGATATAGCCATGTTCCCAGGTGCTGTCCTTGAAGCTAGGAAGCAGGAAGGTAGCGGTGTCCCCCCCCGGGGTCAGTACTGGGTCCAGCCTTGTTCAACCTCTTCATCAGTGACCTGGATGAAGGCACAGAGTGCACCCTCAGCAAGTTTGCTGACGACACCAAACTGGGAGGAGTGGCCGATGCACCAGAGGGCTGTGCTGCCATTCCGAGGGACCTGGACAGGCTGGAGAGGTGGGCGGAGAGGAACCTCCTGAAGCTCAACACAGGCAAGCGCAGGGTCCTGCACCTGGGGAGGAATAACACCATGCACCAGTCCAGGTTGGGGGTTGACCTGCTGGAAAGCAGCTCTGCCAAGAAGGACCTGGGAGTGCTGGTGGACACCAAGTTAAGCATGAGGCAGCAATGTGCCCTTGTGGCCAAGAAGGCCAATGGGATCCTGGGGTGCATTAGGCAGAGCATTGCCAGCAGGCTGAGGGAGGTGATCCTGCCCCTCTCCTCAGCCCTGGTGAGGCCACATCTGGAGTCCTGCGTCCAGTTCTGGGCTCCCTGGTACAAGAGGGATGTGGCACTGCTGGAGCGAGTCCAGCGAAGGGCTACAAAGGTGATTAGGGGACTGGAGCATCTCTCTTATGAGGAAAGGCTGCGAGAGCTGGGCCTGTTCAGCCTGGAGAGGAGAAGGCTGAGAGGAGATCTTATCAACGTGTACAAGTATCTGAAGGGAGGGTGTCAAGGGGATGGGGCCAGACTCTGTTCAGTGGTGCCCAGCGACAGCACAAGAGGCAACGGGCACAAACTGAAACACAGGCAGGTCCATCTGAACATGAGGAGAAACTTCTTCCCTGTGAGGGTGGCAGGGCACTGGCACAGGTTGCCCCGAGAGGTTGTGGAGTCTCCTTCTCTGGAGATACTCCAAACCTGCCTGGACACGATCCTGTGCAAGGTGCTGTAGGTGACCCTGCCTGAGCAGGGGGGTTGAACTAGATGATCTTCTCCTGAGGTCCCTTCCAACCTCAACCATTCTGTGATTCTGCGATTCTGTGATATGTGAGAGCGTCAGGACCTCCTCCTTGCTGGGAGAGAGCACCAAAGCCACCAGGAGCACTAAGGGAAATGTACAGCACCAGGAGAGCTCTGATTGCTTCAGGCGGTGCACAAGGCTCAGCGAGGCTAGAAATGTTCGTGCTAAGGCCAAACGTACAGAGGGAGCGGTGCCAGCAAGAAAGCAGGAGAACGGAACGCAGCTTGACGGGTGATGGGAGCTGGGGCACAGGCTTGGCGCCGGAGCCCCCACGCCTCTCCACAGCTGCCCCCGGGCCAGCTGCCGAAGCGCAGAGCTGGGGCTGGAGCAAAGCGGCTGCAGGGGGGGCGGGCAGGAGAGCAGGGAGCGAGGCTGCAGCAGGCGCTGGCGCGGAGCTGCAGAGCAGCGAGGCGAGCGCAGGGGCCCGAGCGTGCGGGCAGAGAGCCGGGCTGCCGCCGAGGGGCTCCTCGAGGGCGGCAGCAGCAGCAGCAGCAGCAGCAACCGCGGCCGCCAGCAGGCCCGGGCTGCCCGCACAGGGCGGCGCCGGCGCGCGGAGGGAGCGCGGGCCGCGGCGGGGGTGCGCGGCCCCTGGCGCCCCGCGGAGGCGCGCGGAGGGCGCCCGTGAGCTCACAGAGGGGCCCCGCGTTGCGCTGCGCTGCGCTGTGTTGCGCTGCGTTGCGCTGCGGCGTGTTGCGGCGTGTTGTTGCGCTGCGCCCGGCAGACGCCGCTCCGCGCGCGCGTTGCTCGAGGGCGCCGGCGGGGGGCGGCTGCTGGCGACGGGCAGCATGGTGCGAGCGCGGGGGGCGTCCGCCCCCGGCCGCCGCCTGCTGCTGCTGCTCGGCCTCCTGGCGGCCCTGCGTGCCCGGGACAGCCGGGCTGCTCCGCGGGCAGCGCCGGGCCCAGGTAGGGCGGGCGGCGACGGAGGCACCGCCGCCCCCGCACGGCGCGGCGCGGCAGCCTGGGGGCCGCGGGGCCGGCTGGCGAGCGGCCGGGGCGGCTGCGGCCGGGGCGGCGGGAGGCGGCTGCCGGGCTGCGGGGCCGCGGCGGCGGCGGCGGCGTCGGGGGCCGGGAGCGGCTCCGCGAGGCTCGTGGGGCCGCGGGGAGGCTGGGGGCGCTGGGGGCGCTGCGCGGGGCAGCGCCGGCGCCGGGAGCTGTCCGTGGAGCAGCGCCTGGCGCTGTGTGGCGGCAGCTGCTGTCCCCGCGCGTGGCTTCAGCGGTGCCTGGGGGCGATGGCGATGGCGGCGCTTGGCCGGGTGCCAGCGGTGAGCCTCACGGACGGGCTGGAGGCGAGTCGTCAGGGGATCTTCCCTGGAAGGGCTGGAAGCACGGATGTCCTCGCACCGCTTTGGCCTTCAGCGGGCCGGCGGGCTCTTGTGCCCACGCGGTGTAAATGAGCCTTCCTGCGCTGCGGTGCTGAGGCTTCCCCGTTTGTAGAGTCCTGGCTTCCTTGGTGGGCGTTTGAGAGCTCCCCGGAAGAAGGCACCGAGGGGCCCCGTGTGTTTGTGCCGGGGGCGCTTGGGGGCTGTCGTATAGCGCCTGGACAGAGGGTTTGGAGAGCTGCCAGGTCGCAGCCAACAGGTGCCCCCGGCCCCTCTGCAGTTGTGAGGCTCTCGACCTGCCTGTGTGACCTGGGGAAGGCTTCCGAGATCTGCGCTGGCCGCTTTGGCTCGCAAAGCGCTGTTGGCGAGTGCCCCTGAGCCAGTGGCTGCTGCAAAGCCCGGGGGCATGATGGGGTTGAGTTTACAGCTTGTGTGAACTCCAGGGCGTCCCTTCCCCCAGCAGCTCTGTGCCTGCTGACATTTATGCCCATACGGTGCCAGTGCAGACACCCGCTAGGTGTCTGCAAGGTGCACGGGAGCAGAAGTATGGCGTAATTATATGTTCCCCATCATTCACCACCCTTCAAATCAGCAGTCGTCTATGGAAATACTTAATGAGAACTGTTCCTGTCTCGGCTTGGTTACAGATGCAGCTGTAGTGGGCGTTTATCCAGCTTCTCAGCTGCATCCTGTTGCTGAGCCTTGGGGTCTTCCCAGGGGTACGTAGTCCATTTTTACTTCCCTGAAAGAAGAAGAACTTACTTTGTACTATTCTGTTGACATGAAATTGTACTTCATACTTGCTCTTCAGGTCGTCCAAGGGCTTTAGAGCCGCGGGGGCGCCCCAGGGGTAAGTCGTGAGCATTTCTTTACTTTGAGAGCTGCCAGGTGCCAGGCCAAAGGTCATCTCTGCCCCTCCACAGCTTTGAGACTCTCGACCTGCATATATGTCCCATGTCATGACGTGACCCCCCCCTTCCATTCATTACACCTGCTTTGTGAAGAAGCTGGTAGCAGCTTGTAAGGAAAACTGGCCACCTATGTGTTGGCTTTCTGCTCTGCCTGTAGGTAATGGTTATCCAGATTTTCAGCTGTACCCCCTTCCTGAGCCTCGGGAGGATCCGCGGGGTAGGTAGTCAAGATGCATTCACTTCACAGAAGAAGCTTTTCCGTTTCCAACTTTTCTTGGTGTGGAGTGTAACTGAATAAGTGCTTGGCTGCTGCTCGCACAGACGGAAGAGCAGAGTGGGACTCGGGAGGCCTTCAGAGATGTGCCTTGGGGTGCTTTGCCTTGCAGAGCCTTTGTGCTGCTTCCAAAGCCTGCTGCAAAGCCAGCGGGCTTGTTGGGGTTGAGTTTACAGCTTGTGTGAACTGCAGGGTGTGCTTTCCCGCGGCAGCTCTGTGCCTGCTTAGATTGGTACCCATACGGTGCCTGGGCACGCACGTGGTGAGCGTCTGCAAGATGCTCGTGAGTGGAAGGGCAAGACAAGTGCCTAGCTGTGATTCTGTGTTCCCCGCCGTCATTCACTACCATTCAAATCTGAAGAAGCATATGGAAATCTGTGTAATGGGAGTTGTTCCTATGTGTGTTTGGTTACAGATGTGGGCATAGGCGATGGACCTTTGTCTTCTCCTCTGGACCCTGGATTGGAACCTGGAGGTGAGTAGTCAGCAGACAGTCAGTTGAACAAATAGGCCTTTCTTTTCTCACTCTGTAGCGCCCTCCTGAGGAAGCCAAAGTCTGCAGCACACATCCCCTGACCAAAGGGCAGCAGAACAACTAGGGGTAACGCTGGTTCGGTCTTCCACCGGCCCGCGGGCTCCTGTGCGTGAGCAATGTAAATGATCCTTGTTGTCCTCCGGTTCTACAGGTTGCCTGCTGGTAAAGTTCTGGTTTCCCTGGTGTGTGTTAGAGACCTCCGCAGAAGGAAGCACCGAGGGGCCAGGTGTTTGTCCTGGGGGTGCTTGGGGGCTGTCGGGTAGCGCCTTGAAGGAGGATTTGGAGAGGTGCCAGGTCCCAGCCAACAAGTCCCCCTGGCCCTCCTGCAGCTGGGAGACTCTCGACCTACATGTGTGTCCCCCATTCCCCTTCCGGAAGTTCACGGCAAGTCACTTCTGCGGAAGTATGTGGCACCACGTGATGAAAACTTGTCTTGTCTGTGTTTGCTTACAGGCATTCCTGCAGGCAGTGGCCTTCCAGCTGCTCAGCTGGATCCCATCTCTGAGCCTGAGGGGCATGCGAGGAGTAAGCGGTGGAGATTTATTCACTTCCTGGAATGAGCATTTTGTTTGAGAGTTTTATTCATGGGCCGTGTAGCTTAATTCCTTGGCCGAGGCTCATGCCTGCAGAGGAGCAGAGTGGGCTTTGGGAGGGCTTCAGAGATGTACGGTGGGTGTTCTGCCTGGCTCCTCCAGCCTTGTGCTTCTTGCAGCGCCTACAGCAAAGGCAGCAGGTTTTGGGGGTTGAGGTTACAGCTTGTGTGAACTGCAGGGCATCCTTTCCCCGCATGCTCAGATTTGTAGCCACATGGTGCCTTTGCAGGTACCCGATAAGTGTTTGCAGAAGACTCAGGAGTGGAAGGGCGGGACAAGTGCCTTGGTCTAATGATACATTCCATGCTCATTGACTCCCATTCAAATCTGAAGCAGCCTACGGAAAGAGCTCTGCTCGTCTCTTTGGTTACAGATGTGGCCGTAGAGGATGTCTCTGCAGCTTCTCAGCTGGATGCAGGTTTAGAGACTCTGGGGAATCGTGCAGGTGGGTCGTGACTATTCTCCTACTGTTTTGGTTTACTTGAAAGAAGCAGCATTTCTTTGTGCATGTCTCGTTCATGTGAAATTCAGCTTCATCCTTTCTGTTTAGGTCCTTGGCGAAGAAAGTACAAGGCCCAAACAGGAAAGTCTCCTCAGAAGTCTTCTGAAGTCCTACAGGAAATCTTGAAGGACTTGGAGAGAGCAGCTGGTGGGTAGATTTCACTGTGTGTTAAGCGCAATCATTGTAAACCCGAGGTTTTAGAAACAGGAATGGATAAGCTGTAGCTTACGCAGGAGAAAGGGATTGAGCAGAGCCTTGCCGCAGTGACGCACCATTTCACACCTTGCAGGCGCTGGCAAGCTGCAGAGCTTGTTCGGGGTCTCTTCTACGAGCGTGTTCTTCACCATGTTTGTGAAAGCGCCCTGGATATAGAGCGGCAAGAGCTTGGGGCTCAGTGCACTCTATGTGACTGCTGTGCGTACTGTGTGGTGGATTTGGCGTGATGAGCCTTATTGAATGCTTTCCTTCGAAGAGAGCAGGAAAAAGCTGTAGCCGGTTCAGCTGGGAAAAAGGCCTTCTGAGAAACAAGGCTCATCATGCCAAATCTCTCTTGCCAAGTCTCAAAAAGGCACCAAGTGGAATGGGAACGAGAGGATCACATGCAATTGTCTCGTCTCCCCACCCAAACAGCCGGTGTTGCTGCCCGTATTGGTTATCTGGAAGATTTTGTGCGCTTTGATTTTTCTCTACAAAGGACACATTGTTTGGGCTAGTGACTGGGTGCCCGCCCTGAAACGCCAGGTTTTGTTTCTGAGGTTTTTCCTGAAGCCTTTTGAAAAGTATTGCCTCCTGAAGATACCGTGAGGAAGTGGATGAGGAACAGTTCCTTCTAATCAAGCTGTCTTGCTTTCTTTCCAAAGAGAATCATCAGGAGACCCTGGAGAAGGAGACCTTTCCGGCAGTCCCTGATGAAGAAGGAGAGGCAATTCAAGCAGCGGGCATGCCAGGTACTTGCTGTCCGTTGTCATCTGGTGTAGGAACTCCAAATCCCTGTGTGTCTGCAGGCTCTTCCCCGGGGGCCCACTACTGCACAGCATGTCAGCAACCAAATGTTCAAGTATGAGGGCGCCGGAAGTGTTCTGAAACAAGCCAGGAGCGGCTTTCTGAAGATGACTTTTGTCTCTGGCGTGTGGAGATGATTGCAATTAGTGTGCCCGAGATGTGCATAGCAACCTTTGTGGGTCCTGTTAGACAGCCTCACTTCCCCCACCCCAAGCAGCTCCCAGGGATTTCGGGGCTTTGCCATTTGGGGAACGAGGCAGTTTTAACCACGTTGAGTGCAGGTTCCACAGGCTCCACAACTCTTAATCGACTCGACCTCCTGCCGTGTCTGCATCTCAGAACTTGCAGGGAGTCCCCAGAGGCCCTAGGCACAGAAGGAGCACAGAGTGGGATGCCTGCTGTGAAAGGAGGTCCCGAGCGATGCCCTGATTCAGCGGTCGGGCAGGGGTTTGGAGGGAAGCTCGTCCGTCCTTCTGCATGCTGTGTGCCTGAGCAGTGCTGAGGCTTTACCTCTCTCTGATTCTTGACAGGGCTTCCAAGTGTGTCACGGCCCGGGGAAGGCCTCCACGACAGGAAATACTCCTTTTTTCCAAAGCACCGAGGTACTGAGCAGTCTTGCAGGGATGCCTAAGTGAGAGAGTTGTTCTGAAGATGTGGAGCACACAAGTGGTGTTTGGAAGAGCGGAGGGCGGAGGAAGGGGAGGTGGTGCCTGTGTTGGAGAAAAGGCAAAAGGAGAGAGCCAGCTTCAGGTGTCTCCTTTGCTGCCGGCCGCCCCAGAGGAGCCGGCCCTGGCTGCTGGGCTGGGGAGCGCAGCCAGCACCATTTCAGCTGGAGCCGGCCCACGGTGTAGCCAGGAATACCGGTGTCACGGGCTATGGAAGCCAGAGCCCAAGAGAGCCTGACTCTTTCCCCTTGGGGCAAGTGTGCCGACCGGGGAGGGAAGAGTCGGAGTGGCACTCCCTGGACCCGGGATGGCTTTTGTCCACGTCACTCAAAGGAGTTATTGGTAAAGCAGATGAGCACCACCGAGTGCTCTCCGCCTGGCCTAATGAGTCTTGTTCAGTGGGACGACTTGTCCCAAAGGGTCAGAGCATGCCTCCGTGCAGCAGCACTTTTGAGCCTCAGAAAGGCGAGAGAGCACCAAAGGAATTGTGGGATGTAAAGGATCGCCAGAAAGGGGGAGCAAACCCATCCAATTGGGAGAACTGGATTATGGCCATCGCAGAACGTAAGCAAGGCTGAGAGGCTAAAGAGAGACTCCAAAGCGTGCTCATTTGCAGTGACTTGGGCACTTTTTGCTGCTACTGAAACCAAGGAAGCGTTGCAGTCCCCGAGATTTCACTCCTTCAGAGATGCTAAGAAAGGGGAAAAAGGAAATTTCCTGGGAATGTCAAACACATTGTGAGATTATCAGCAGTTCAGAACACAGTAACATATGGCCTTATGTAATTTCCTCCAGCTTTGGCGAGTGAGAGAAGCGCAGCTGCTGCAGAGCCAAAAGACGTGTGGAAGCATCGCGCGATAGGCACTGCAGCAGCCTTGGGGATCCTTGTGGCTGGAGCAGTGTTGTGCTGCCTAGTTATTTTGCTGCGGAGGAAGAGGAAACGGTGCGTGTGCTTTTTTCCCCTAAAATTCTGTATTAGACGGCTGCTATTGGTAAGGAAGAGTTTACAGATGTAGTCTTCAGGAGGGCAAAGTTAGCTGTTGACGGCGCTCTCCTGAGATTTCTGGTGTAAGATTTTCTATTTGGCCCCTTAGTTCGTAGCAATGAGTATTCTTTGCTGAAAGCCATTCCTGCTGTTGCCAGTATTACCTAATACTGACGCTGTTGCTAAAAGAGAAGACGCAGGCACAGACGAAGGCAAAGCCAAGTCAGGAAGAGAAACAAAGAAGGGCGAGATTGCCATAGAAAGTAAGAACTGCAATAGCTACAGTCCACTATGAGGGAATTTGGCGACAGAAATCACCTTGTTATCTAATGCCATTAATTCCAAATGTGCTGCTCAGCCTAGCTGTCATTGCAGCAGAAGTTGTGATCTTGTTTCCTTGGGGATGCCCTGGGTAGTCGCTGTCAGTCAAATATTACAAGTTGAGTATTGGTCTTTGTCAGGCACGCTGAGAAGTAAGACTAGGCAGTTCTCCTAGATTCTGGCATACTGTGCAGTACTTCAGTCCCCGCTGTTTCTCAGAGTTCGATCCCCCTCCCAGCGTGTGCAGAGAAGGCAGGTCAATGTGGTACGGGCCAAGAAGAACTTGAGAGGCCGCTAGGCTTGGGTGGCCGGTGCAGGGGAGCAAAACCAGCGCTGTGTGGGTGCAAGTGTGCCCTGTTTTCTACGTGTAGCTTTCGGTACCCCACAGCTCCTACTCGGAGGCAGGGTGCCAGGCACCACGGGGGCTGCACGCCGCTCCGCCGGCACCCTCGCATCAGCTGTGGCCTGGCCCAGCCAGGCGGCCGATGGGGCCCGGAGCAGCAGCCCTCGGAGCCCGTCCACACCGCGGGGCTGCTGCGCCCCGGCAGCTCCAGGCTCTCCTGCGCCCTGGGACCCACAGCCTGCGTGTCCTGAACAGCCACCTCTCCCCGCAGGAACCTCCGCGCAGCCCAGAGATCCGGCGCGGACGCCAGCGGCCGCCTCTCACGCCGGGACAACTGGTCCCCCACCCCGGCGCCCGGGAGACCTGGACCCAACGCCAGCGGCCGCCCCTCGCCCCCGGAAAACCGCCCCGGCCGCCCCAGAGAAGGGGACCCGCCACACGCGGGCAGCCGCCCACCCCGGCCGCCCCGGCCGCCCCCGCCGCGGCCCTCGCGGCCCCCCAGCACTGCGCCGGCACCTGGGCACCAGCAGCCAACGGCCGCGGCCCAGATGCAGCCGTGGGCGAAGCAGCAGCTGCCACCCGCTGTGCCCGGTGCCGTCCAGCCCCCTGCAAAACCGCCTCCCCGGCCCCCCGGCCCCCCGCCTGTGCTTCCCTGCTCCTGCACTGGAACCAGCTGGAGCCGGTCGAAACCTGGGGGCATTTAGGTCCGGTCGTGGAGGCAGCCAACGATTATATCATAATATCTATAAACTGCCCAGCCGGCAGCAGTCAGGACCCAGGAGGCACAGGCCTGCAGCCCCTCTTGCCCTTCAGCTCCAGCCAAGGGGCTGCGGGAGCTCTCCCCAGGATGGAGCGCAGCTCAGGGGGTAGGGAGCGTGGGAAGACTCACTTCAAGAGCTCGCTCCTGATCTCCGCTGAAATGCTAGTGTGGACGTATGCGTAGGGAGAGCGCCCAGTGACCTTCAGACATGACGGAGGCTGGCCAGGGAGGTCCTGCCTGGGAAATTCATGGTGGGGCTGAGCCAGAATATAGTCCAGGCAGACAGAAGCTAAATCGCCAACCTCTAGCAGTTCTTCTGAACGTGCAAATGACAATTTATTCTGGGCTCTCAATTCTTAAAGAATTGAGCACAATTTTTCACAGGCAGGAAAAATGCCATATTTGGAGCCAGAGGGCAAATTGCTCCCAAACTTGAAGTCCTTGCATCAATAGCTTGGGATCAGTACAGCCTCCAACAACAGCCACCAGCATCTTCTGACCTTAGCACTTCTGACCTGTTTTCCCTCAAACTTGCATGTGAACTGAACTCTTTTGGCAATGCAGCACTTCATCCAGGGTAGCTATATCCTGGCAAAGCTGTAGGCACTAGAGAAATGGATCTTATGGTGGAAACTGCTGGAGAGAAGCGCTGGGAAATGCTGTGCACGTGCTGAAAAGGTACAGAGTCGCCATTATAGCTGCTGTAAATAACCTGTACCTACTGTACTGTTACAAGCTGAAAGGAAAATATGGGTGAGTTATCGCAGCAAAAAAACACCATTCGGGGGCTTTTGTTTGAATTCACTACCTGCTACGGATGACTTTTACACTTGTCCCAGCTTCTTTTTTAAGCAACCAACTGGGTGGATAAAGTGTACCTCAAATGTAATGTAATAGTGCATTTGATGAATGAAATGGACCATTTCTGATGCCCGAACGTGACGCTGATGCAGCACCCCAGAAAGCTCTGTAAAAAATTCAAAGAGATGGTATGTTAAAGACCAAAAGGACAGTGATAGCCATCAAACCAGCTTGGCAATGGCTTTTTTTTTTTTTTGCCAAACGGAGTACCCCACAAAACAGCCACTAAACTTGGATGGTAACTGCAATACTGGCTGGTAACGCAAGACCAAAGAACTTTGCGCAATGAACTTCTTGAAAACAGAGCCAAAAACGATGCCGGCTGTGTGATCAGACAGCGCTGAAAACCTGCGGAGCATCACAAGAGAAGAAGACCCTTGCAGTCCCCCAAGAGACCAAAATACAGTGAATGCTGCATGCACTCTTTGGTAGAAAGTCTAAGACTACAGATCCGCAGTTGCTTCTTCTTTCACTCTCCTCAGATCTCTTGCAATGAGCCTTCAAAGACAGAGGTAGCATAATCTGCATTACTTAATTACACTGAGACCAAAATGGAGGATGGCTGTGACGGGACTGGGCAGTTCATGACTCGGGTGTTCCAGGCTCCGTTCCTCATGCCACCGCAGAGACACAGGGGCAAGTCATCCTGACAGCCTCAGCTGCTCACCTGTAGAAGAGGGTATCTCTGTTGCAGAAGGGTAGGCTCAAGAAAACCAGCAATGGCATAATTCTCCAGTATGTGCATATTCAACGTTCTGGAACTAGGCGGCTGTCTGGGGAGAGGAAGACCTCTCTCTCGGCAGCTGCCAAACTGATCGTGCTGCTGTAGACGAGCACACGAGACTGCTGCAGAAGGAATGCTGCCTTTTCATATGCTGCGATGTTACAGAACCATACGCTGCGCTGAATGATAGACCAACAAGCTCCTCTGTTCTTCATTCCTCACACCTTTGCAGGAAGACTGCCTCCAACATCTTGTGTTGCATCAACTTGAAACAGGGTCAATGAAAATAACTTCCCGGGTTGGCCAAAGAGCAGAAATTCCTTAACATTGGTGATGAGAGTGTATTTGTATTCCTTCTTCAGACTACTGACACGAAAAGAGCAAGCTTGACCTTACTGCCTGTAATTCCTCCTTTAAAGGATTAAAATCCCGGGTGTTCATATGGTTCGGGAACGGGGAATAAAGCTATCCTAGAAAGAGAAGGCGACCTCTAGGGAGTGGGCAAAGTCCCTCCAGCTGCTCCTTCCATCCATCCCTCCAGCCAGAAGCCAGACCATGTCTTTGTCAACACACTCCCCTTTCTCGGGGGTACACACCCAGAGAAGCCCACGCTGGCCTCCTTCCGACAGCAACAGCTATAAGGGCCTGGCCAGCATGCTAAACAACGGTGGTGTTTAACGTGCAGCCGAAACGGAAGGTGGTGAGCAATGGAGCTTTTATCTGCAAACAACTGCTCCACGGCAAAGCACAAGAAATGCCTCCCGGCAGGGGGAAATAGGAACAAAGACCAAACTTCCTTCTGAGCAAAAACAAAGCCCTCACAATGGGAGATGCTTGCAGTCTGAAAACTGCGGGCTGAGGAAAATAAGATTGGTTACCTGCCCCCTCGTCTCAAAGGAGTCCAAAAGGGAGAACACCGAAACACACTGGCTTGGAGTCAGAGAAGCGCTCACTGGGCACAGAGAAATGACAGTAAAGTAAATGCCACTTCCCAGGAACAGGAGGGAAACGGAGTCATGCCAAAAAGTCCCACAGACCAGCTCTGTGAATCGGAGCAGACTCAACGAGAGCCTCTTTCCCAGCCGCCTCCAGAGGCAGAGGCGTTCTTTGCCTCCTCACGTCTAACTAAACCCGCAGCAAAGTGCCTCAGAGCTGAAGAGCAGCCTTGGACTCTGCAAATAAGGAGGCAACAAGCTCTGAGAAGAAACAAATACTGTGCCAGCGCCTGCATGTCCACGCTTTGCTCCAAAGCCACCTACTTGCCACTGGAAACTTGGGTCCTGCAGGAAGAGAAGTATTTGCACCTCGGGCATCTTAAACTCGTGTCCAGGCGGACGATTCACGTCCACGCCTGGGAAGGGGCAGAACCCACCTGCGTGCTAGTTATGGCCGGTCTTGCAGAAGAGAGCCCTTCACGCTCCTGTGGCGTCATTGTAGAAGTTGGGGGACGCGCAAGCCGAACCATGAGTAAAGACAGAAATGCCTCCCTGCCTGTGCACATTCTTCTGGGCCGCTGATTCTTTCCTCTGAGACCTTTCCTGCCTCCCCTGCCCCCAAGCTTTTGTGACTCAGAAATCACTCAACATCACCTTGAATGGACAAGAGGAAATGTAATCAATGCCCTTTGCCTGGAAGAGCTTGTGCTTAAGACACAGGGTCCGTGCTTCTGCTAGGAAAGCCAGGGGCAGGTGGCTGGGCAGGCTCAGCTCTGCTGCTCCACCGCAGCCCACGAATGCCAGCCCTACCAGAAGGTGTGAAAAATGCAGGAAGCTCCCTGCCCTTCCGTTCTCTTTCCTGCCCTTCCCAAAGGTGCTGTTCCCCTGATCACCAGGGCCACAAACAGTCACTCCTGCCTTAGAGAGGGACACCTACAGGCCAATACCTTATTGCCAAGACTGCAAGCCATCAGTTGACTACACCACGAGTGTCCCAGCTCTTCAAAGGACACAGCACAAAGGTGAGGGTTTTACCTGCACCAGTGTTGGGCACCCCCATGCTCGTAGCCAAAAGAGTTAAGGAAGAAGTAGACGATTTGCTTACACTACTCGAGGGAAAGGCAAGCAAAGAGCTTGCGTATTCGCCACTCCCATCAGGAACAGAGCAGCAATAGCCGGAGAAGGGAAGCTCTCCAGCCAGTCAAGGAGTTCCTGCTTGGGGATTTCTCTTAAGAGGCACGTGGCTGAAAACACCCGGGATGCGGGCCTCTAGTAGCTGTGGTACTGTAACACCAAAGCTGTGCAAAACTCATACAAGCAACACTAAACATGGACACTGACGTTTCCGCTTTACCCCTCTACTCCCACCAGCCAAAAAGGTCCCAATTCTAAACACCTAGACCCATCTTGGTAAACGTTACCATGCCACAAAGAAGTGTATCCCTCCGGAGCTAGAGTTACTGAGAGATGTGCAGCTAGGTCCGAAAAGGCAAGCCTGAGTCAGCACCCGTGCTCAGAGATTCTACGATCTTCTCGGCTCAGAAGCGCCACCTGAAGGTCCCAAGCCCTTCTGAGCACACCAGAGCTGCTACACTGCACACCTTGCACTTCCTTCTCCAACAGCTGCTCCTCCTAGCTGAGCCTCTTCTGCTCTGCTCGGAACTAAGCCAGAGCACTGGCAATGCGGGAGGGGAAAACACCCAACTTGGGAAGGCTTGTTACTTGCAGCACAGGAGAAAGGGAAACACAGGGGACAGTGGGAAGGCCTCAAGGAAGCTGAACAAAAGGGAATGGAGAAGGACCAGGCAGTAGGAGGCAGCTTGCCTCTCTCCCCTGCTCCCTCTGCTATTCAGCTTCAGAAAGGTCTCTTTTGAAAGCTGCTCTCCCTGCCTCAGAGCCAGCCTGAGTCGAGGCTACAGTTTTTCCTCAAGTCACACTGCATCTGTGAGCTCCTGAAGTCCACAGGTGGCCTGGTAAACAGGTCTGAGGGACTCCGTAATTGAAACAGGCAGACACACAGTTTGGGGTCTCTCAAGGGGGAGGGCAATGGCAGTATTCTCCAGTCTCCGGTTGCCTGCTTTTTCCTTCTCAGCATGAGGAGCGCAGAGTGGGAAGACACGCAAGCCATCCTCACAAAGTCCAGCTTCCAGTGCCAGGATATGGGAGCGCGTCAGGAACTCCTTCTTGCCGAGAGCAGCAAAAGCCACCAGGAGCACAAAGGGACACGAGACCTCTGGTTCCGGTTGTGCACAAGGCTCAGTGAGGCTAGAAATTTTTCTCTTAAGCTAAACCTAAACATTCAGTGACACCAGTAAGAGACAAGGAGTCAAAATCATATCTTTCTGGTCATTGTGCAGCTCCTCAAACACCTTCATCAAAAAGAAAAAAGAACCAAATAACACCCCCCTAGGCCAGTAGCTGACATGCTAAGCAGGGCCAGAACATGTTTGCTAGATACATGCTAGAGCAACGATCGAAAGAGGCAATGTTTTCTGGATTTCTGGGTAAAATCTGTGCAAGAAGTCCCCCGCCAGGAGTGCATCTTTCAGGCCATAGCATGAAGTTATACATAGAAGAGCTAGCGTGTGCTACCTGGTGTAGTCTTAAGACAGGGTTGTTGAGAAAAGTAATGGTAAGCACAAGGAGGGAACGCTGGTGGAGGGAAGGTGAAATGCGTACAAGGAAAATAGACCTGAGCACTTCTTTTATGCCGTGCCGAACCTTAATGCTCTATACCAGAAGGAATGTATATTCAAAGTGCTCAGGTTTCGCAGAGTTGCCACTGTGTGGATTATTTGTTTCTATCTTAAACATACAGAAAACAATCTCTATCCAACTCTTCTACCTGCTCCATTCTGAACTTGCAGTTAGGAAACTCGACGTTTTCTCTGACGTCAAAACTAGAACCCTGCGATGCAACAAAGCTAGGCATAAAAGAGATTGTGTTACAGAAAAGTAAAGGCTACAAAGGCAACTAAAATGTTATATTGCCTCAGTTTCCCTTCTTCATTTATCTTCTGTCTTCAAATCAAGAAGGATACTGAAGCTTAACTTATTAAGCATCCATAAAGCAGTATGTTTTAGATGAAAACCCATTTGATGAAGAATACGTAATGTGTATAAGCAGCAGCTGGAAAGCCAACGAAGTCACAGAGCTTCGCGTGGGCTGAGCCATGTACCCAGAAGATCTCCATCATATGATTGGGATCTGTCAACAATAAAAGGACAAAACATCTGCAGACTTGGCTGGCACCTTCTTCTGTTACACTCCATGACTGAACTTTACTAATCCTTAAAGCACACTCTGCTAATTTGTTAGATGTAAATTAGAAAGTGCAGTCTACAAAAGTAAAATGACTTTAGCTGTATTATGACAGTGTTCCTACTGCTTGGCTCTTCCACAAAAACACCTGCCTTGAAAACAGTCACTTCACTGCTTGCTTTCTTCTTTCCAGAGAAGAACTCCGCAAGTGACCTGGGGAGCTCGACATGAAGAGGGGAGGGTGGGAAGGCACACAAGCCAGCCTCACAAAGTCCAGCCTCCGGTGCCAGGAGGCACCTCTGGTGCTGATGATAGCAAACTGGGAGGAGTGGCTGATACCCCAGAAGGCTGTGCTGCCATTCAGAGAGACCTGGACAGGCTGGAGAGGTGGGCGGAGAGGAACCTCCTGAAGTTCAGCAAAGGCAGGTGCAGGTTCCTGCACCTACGGAGGAATAACCCCCTGCACCAGTCCAGGTTGGGGGTTGACCTGCTGGAAAGCAGCTCTGCCGAGAAGGAGCTGGGAGTGCTGGTGGACACCAAGTTAAGTATGAGGCAGCAATGTGCCCTTGTGGCCAAGAAGGCCAATGGGATCCTGGGGTGCATTAGGCAGAGTGTTGCCAGCAGGCTGAGGGAGGTGATCCTGCCCCTCTCCTCAGCCCTGGTGAGGCCACATCTGGAGTCCTGCGTCCAGTTCTGGGCTCCCCAGTGCAAGAGGGATGTGGCACTACTGGAGCGAGTCCAGCGAAGGGCTACAAAGGTGATTAGGGGATTGGATCATCTCTTTTATGAGGAAAGGCTGCGAGAGCTGGGCCTGTTCAGCCTGGAGAAGAGAAGGCTGAGAGGAGATGTTATCAATGTCTACAAGTATCTGAAGGGAGGGTGTCAAGAGGATGGGGCCAGACTCTGTTCAGTGGTGCCCAGCAACAGCACAAGAGGCAACGGGCACAAACGGAAACACAGGCAGGTCCATCTGAACATGAGGAGAAACTTCTTCCCTGTGAGGGTGACACAGGGCACTGGCACAGGTTGCCCAGGGAGGTTGTGGAGTCTCCTTCTCTGGAGATACTCAAAACCTGCCTGGACGCGATCCTGTGCAAGGTGCTGTAGGTGACGCTGCTTGAGCAGGGGGTTGGACTAGATGATCTCCAGAGGTGCCTGCCAGCCTCAGCCATGCTGTGCCTCTGTGATTCCGGGCAGGAGAGCTGCTCCGGGCCTAAATCGTAACCAATCAAACTCCTTCCGCAGTGCAGGTCGCCAGGTCGGTTGATAATTTTCCCGAGCTCAGCTACCAGCGGCGCCGGGGCTGCGGCCGCTTTTCCCCGGGCGACGGCGCAAGCGGCCGGGAGCCGCCGCGGCGCTGCCCTGTCGCCGGCGCCTGTCAAACGCGCGCTGCTCGGGGAGGGCCCGGGCCGGGGGCGCCGGGGGTCCCTGGGCGGCTCCGGCGCGGGGTGACGCCGCCCGGCCCCGGCCCCGGCCCCGGCCCCGGCCCCGGCTGCGGCTCCTGCCCGCGCGGGGGCTGCCCGGGCCCTGCAGCGCCCCCGCGGCCGCCAGGCGGCGCCGCCGTGCGCGGGCGAGCGGCGCTGAGGGGCGGCAGGTGCGCGGCGGCCCCGGAGCCCGAAGCGGCACCGCCCGGCCGGGCAGCGGCGGCAGCGGCAGCAGGAGCAGGCAGCGGCGGGCAGCGGGGTCCCGCGGAGGGCCGGGGCCGGGGCCGGGGGGGGCAGCCGGGGCACTAGCTCTGCCGCGGGGGCACCGGGAGAACCGGGCCGGCCCGCGTCTGTGCGCGGGGCAGAGGAGCCGGAGGCCCGGGCCGCCCCCGCCGGGAGCTGGGAGCCGCGGCTGCCGGGAGCCGCGCGCCGAGGCCGGGACGCGCCGGGAGGGGACGGGGGAGCCGCGGGGCGGCGGCGGGGCCCGGCCGGGGAGGGCAGCACCGGGGCCCTGCTCCGGGGAGGGCGGCTGCGAGCGCTCCCGGGACGCGTCTTCCCTTCCCTTCCCTTCCCGCCGCAGGAGCCGGGAGCGGCGGGGCCGCAGCTGACCGGGACCGGGACCGAGCCCGCCGGAGCCGCCGCCGGGAGCGAGAGCCGCAGGAGCCGCGGCCACACCGGAGCCGCCGCTCGGGCCAAGGCCCCGGGCCAAAGCCGCCGGCTGCTGCCCGGCGCCGCGGGCTGGGGCCGCTCCGGTGCGGGGCCCCCGCGGGAGCGACGCGGCCGGGAAGCAGCCGCTGCCCCGGGCACAGGGACGGCGCCGCGTCCCGCTGGGGCAGCCCCGAGCCCGGCGGCGGGGAAGGGGGGTCCGGCGCCGAGCGAGCGCGGGGGCACGGAAGCGGCGCCGAGCCGGGCGCTCGTGGCTGTTGCCTGGTGCCGACTCCTGAGCTCAGGGATTTGGGAGCAGCGGGAGCAATTAGCTCCTGGGCACTGGGGCAGTGTTGACTAAGGAGCTCACAGCTGTTCCCTGAACGGGGACCAAGGTGCTGCTGGACATGGACTCAGGACGTGGGAGCTTCTGCAGACTGAAGCCAGGCTGACTAAAGAGCTTCCGAATACTGAATGCTGTTGACCAAGGAGCTGATGGCTATGGAGTCCAGAGGGACTAACCAGCTACTGCTGATTCAAGAATTAGAGGCTAGTTGGTTAATTCTTAGGGAAAGTGGTGACAAGGCCACAGATCAGTCACTGTCACAGCTTGGAGATTGATGGCATCAGTTAAGTGTCACCAATTAAAACAAGGCAGTGTTAAAATGGGAGTAAAAATAGGTGCTCCTTAGGAACCTAACCTTAGGAATCAGAAAATTAGTGGAGCATGTGCTTTTTGCCAAATATTATCCTTGTGTAGGAGTAAGTGACAGCAAGGACTGACACAATGCCATGACATGTTTTGGTATAAAGTACATAAACTACACAGCAAATCAAGGTTTTCCTGTCCCAGCTCTCTCATCTCACAAGCTATGAAGATGGAGGAGCATTTGACAAACTTCCCATGGATCATAATCATAAAAAATAAAATGCTACCATAATCCAAAAGTAAACTATTAAATCTACTTTAAATTTCCATGCTAATTATGTACTCACTCTATTTTTCTTAAAAGAAATTTGAACAATTGTCAAGATGGTTATTATTTTCTTCTACAGGAATATATTATGAAGAAAAGGGGGAACGCTGTAAAGAAGGTGAGCAAAGCACTGTTAAACGCCCAGATTATTCCAAACCAGTTTTTCCATCCTCCAGCACAGAACAATTAAAAAGCACACCACTGCACAGCTGGAGACATTCATTTTCTGTTGTATTTCTGTTTCTTCACACTAACGTTCACTAAGGTCTTGCAGAGGGCTATTCAGCATGCACAGTGTTCTGCTTAGCCTCTAATCAACTCCACTTTGCAAGCAAAACACTGTAGGATTTGACAAAGGATTAGCGTGCTTATTATTTTTTCTATTGACAAAAGCACTCAAAGTGAGATAGGAAAAGGAAACACTACCCTGAAGGAAGCACAGTCTTGGAAGTGGGGTAAGGAAAGATGAGAAAAAACAGACAACACCTCCTTAAAACTGGATAGGAATACAAGAACATCCCTACTGGATCAGACCACAGGTTCACCAACCTGTCTCCAGCGGCCATAAGTATACATCTAGAGAAAAATTAGAACAGGACGAGCAGATAAGATACTTCCCAAGAATTCCCTCATCCTCCCTTCAGATCAGGGCACTTCCTGAAATGGATGTGTTTTCGTGTATTTAAAGACCTTCACTGGACTTTTCTTCCATGCATTTATCCAGTGTCACCTTAAACTCAAATAAATGTTTAGCATCCACAGCATCTTTTGGCAAGGATTTCCACAGCTCAGTTGTCCACCGGGTGAAAAACCTTTGCTCATTTCAGACCTGCTTCTTTTGGTGGTCCTTCATTTTTGTACCAGCAGAGGCAGTGAGCAACCCATCTCCCTCCCAACCAGTTTGGATTCTGCAGACCTCTAGCATCATCTCTCCCCTACATCATCTCTTTTCCAGACTGAACAGTCCCAGCAGACTCAGCTGTTCCTCGTACAAATGCCAACCGAGACCTCTGACCACCCTCACTGCCATTCTCCAAACCTTCTCCAGTTCCAACAGATACTTGTTAGACAAGAAGCTGGAGATAATATTTAAGGTGTGGACAAACCATTGATTTATAGTCTCACAGTGCTGATCTGTTTTAGTATCTACTTCTTCTCTTCTGACATTCAATTTGCTTTGACTACTACAGAGCACCAGGTTGATGTTTTCATGAAACTAGCTGTTTTAAGATCCAGATCTCCTTCCTGAGTGGGAAGAGTCAGCTCAGAGCCACTCATTTCAAAAGTGAAGTTACGTTTGGGATATAACCTAATATGTCCCAACGTTTAAATTTTATTTCCTCCCAGTGCAGCATGTCCACATCCAAACCACCTCCTGTGAACGCTCCGTCACACGCTGCCCCGCAAACTGTCCCTCAATACCGTCTAGTACCGCATCAGATGGTGCTCAAAACTGTGCAACATGCAAGCAATTAAATAGTACAGAAGCTAGAGAACCAGTGCCTGAACCCATGCCCTATTCCCATTTTACTTACTCGTGCAGAATTAGCCACAATAGCTTACTTGGTTTGGGACATGAAGAAAGGAAGAAAAAAAAGAAAAAAGAAAAGCCTTGGGGATGTAGACAGCACATGTAATAACTGGAAAGAGAGACTGGTGGAAGGAAAGAGAAGTTCATGTGAACTAAGCTAGCTCCCTATATGAAAACCAGCACTGGTGTGAGGGGTAGAGGCAGGAAAACGCAACCGAGGAAGACCTTCTTCTGGAGCTTGCAATGACACTGGCCTGAGCTGATCACAAAATAACATGATAATATTCTTTTCCACGATTTCATCTTAAATTTTTGATCCTTCATCTATGAAGTTTTCAGCAATGATTCCCCCAGCATCTCTTCCCACTGACCTTGATATTTTATGCTTAGCACACAATTATGTGTTGTCATTTCCCTATAATTGTACTGCCAGCAATTGGCTTTTGTTTTCTTCTAAGCCTATTTACTTTCTGCCATGCTAATATAGATAGAAAACATAATGCTTTGCAATGCTTCAGTGAAATTATATGAAATGGCTCATATTAAAAATATTCAAAGTTTTGGAAAGAAGCAATATAATAAAAATCATAAAGATTTATGACTAATTAATAGCCATACCAAAACATTAAAGATGATATCAAAAAGCATTTAAATTAAGGTTTTTTATGAGAGCTAACCTGCTAGGTAAGACTTTTACACTGAAGCATCTATTTAAAAAAACAGACATCAACCAAACTTAGCTCGCATTTAGAGTTCCTGATATTTCCAAACAGGAAGGATCTATGACTGGAATACTATTTGATGTTGACAACACTGAGTTACCTTTTTCCCTAGGACACATTTGATCTTGGATGCTAGGCATTTAAGAACAAACATTTCAACGGAAGGGACTCCGTCACTTCATTCCTCCTCCCACAATCAAATGTAAAGACAGTCTCATTAATAATATGTCTCCTCTCAGAACCTTTAAGATTTGCGTATTAGTGCAATCTAAACACAGTTTGAACCTCTCTGCACTCTCCATGGCAACATCAATATTCAGCTGTACCTCCTTTAACTTTTTTAAAGTAATTAACACACATCTTGAGTGCATCATATTTAAAATATTACCCAATATTGTCGCACTGCAAAAAACATCTAAACCCATTAGTTGACATTCCACTTAGGCAACTCAAAAAACTATTTTTCTTCTTCTTTTCCTTTAGGATGGTGAAACAGGTTAATACAAGATCATCTATTGGCATCTGATGTAGCTTGCAGGTTTACTTCTTCAAACAGAATCAGTTTAAAGAAGGCAAACTGTTTCTAGCCTAACACGAAAAGCTGTAGAAAGTCAAAAGAGTCAACCACACCAGAAAAGATAAAAGAAGCCTCAGCTTTAAGGAGCAGAAAAGAGTAATTGCTAAGATCATAAAGTGAGGAACAGCAGCAAGTACAGTACTGCAGGGGGTTGCTAATAGGATTGAGAGCTCTGTATTTAATATTTCCATTAGCAATCTCGGCGGAGGCACTGTTTCAGCCACAATCAAATTTTTCAACAGCAGAGAAACCAGAGTCGCAAAAACCCGCAGGAGGTCCAAAGAAAACTACAGAGCACTTGGAAGTACAAAACCCAGCACACTGGGTGCCACAGGTAAGATTTATTATTAATAAGGGTAAAGTTGTGTAGCTCAGGAGAAGAAATTAATTGTGCACCTGCAATTTAGAAGGTATTTACCTTAAATGAGAAAATCTGCAAGAGATTTCAGACAATGTGATGAGCTTGAGCCCTCTCTGACCCCATCCAGTCCTATTTTATTTCTACTTTTACCCCAGGCCAAAAGATGTTTTGAGTATGTCTAGAACAGAACAGAACTCTTGCAAATATTATTGTTGCTTCTTTTTCAGCAGATGGACAAATCCTATCATTGCTTTGAATGGGAGCTGAATTAGTCCAATCCCTGCTTCAGGAAATATCACTCAGCATGTTTTAATCCAAGTGCTTTCAACAATTAATTTACACTCAAGAATACGATACATAACATTTTCCCTGGATACAGAGGTACACTGCAGATGCCTATGTAAAAAAAACAACAGGAATCAAAAAACGTTAGCCCAGGAAAATCTAGCACTCTATTTCTCATTCACATTTCTGCCCATCTAGAAGCATCAGAGGGCCTTAGAGCAAGACAAATGTAATTTAACATCACTTCAAGTCCTTTTGAAGCTGCCAAAGAGCTGCAAGGAGTCTTAACTTTGATTTCTTTCTCAACAACCCACCTGAAAGGGGCAGAGTTCTCAGTTTGGAGTGAAATCTCCGTTTCCAGGGAGGCAAATTAAATTGCTGTGCAGCTCTTAACAGTCTTACCATGACACGTTCTGTTTGTTTCTTTAGCATTATCTATATCCTGCATACTTTTTAAATGGGAATCCTCCCCCAGGCTCTTTACTAAGCCTGAATTCTTTCAGACACGTCCAGCTTTGAAACAAATCTGCGGCATGCTTCTTACAGGGAAGAGGATAGTGCCTTACACATTCGAGCCTATTCCCAAATCCAGACAACTCAAGTGATGGTAAGGGGAAACAGAAGGGAAGACCCATGGCTCTCAAAACTGCCTGCACACTGTCCGAGCTGCTGACACCACTGCTTACTTCAGTAACTAGACACCTCAGTCTGGAGCTTTGTTCCCTCTGCTTTTAGCAACACAATCACCCCGACTTTCACGGCACATTCAAAACACAGAAGGTTAACAAAGAAGCACCATAAACGAAGGAAAACAGTCGGAAGAAGGCAAAGTGGCAATTAATCAAAGCAAGTCAAATATCTCTTCTGATCATCCTTTAAATGGAGGAGTGGCAGAAGACCTCTCCTCCTTGCACAGAATGGAAAATGGGAAGAAGTCTATCTACTAGCTAGCTACATAGCTACAGTTATGTCCATGCCCTTTTTTCCTGAGGTAATCTTCCTCTTTGCATCCCTGAGACTAGGCGTTTTCCCTATATGAAAGAAATGGGTAGGCAGCCTACTGCCAGTCAAAAAGAGAGCAGATATACTTCAAATATTCAGAGATCAGACGAATGACTACAGCTACTTTTAGCAAAATCCCCTCCCACCAAAAATTTCATCTGTCAAAAAACTTCTCAACAGAATAGTTCTAAAATTGCAAGAACTAGATGGGAAATGAGGAGGCTAACTAATATATAAGCACACACAGAGGAATGTCAGCAAATCATGGAGCTCAGCAGCTCTTCTCTCCAATTTAGGCACACATTTTTACTTTTGTGCCTCTAATTATAGGTTCAGAGTGGGAGGGATTCAGTTGGAAATTCTCCTCCTCAACCACACCAAACTGCCAGAAGCAGACTCTTCGCCTGTATAATGCACCACTTGGAGAACCTGATCAACATGACCATTTAAGAAAAAAATTAAAAAGATAAGAGAGAAAATACTTCGGCGGGATCAGATAGGAGAGGAGATGAACTATTTAGCTGGCCCTCTTTAGAGGTAGGAATGTTTGCTTCATAAGGAGAATAGCCTGAATCTTTTTTTAGCAGCTTGGCAGAAAGTTACAGACCCACCGGTTCTGGGAACTAGCTAGGCCTGAACCTTTACAACAAGACATTGCTCACATGCTAATTTGTCAAGTCACACCTCTGGGCCCATGACTGGGGTAAAAAAACCTTTCGATTCATTTAATTGGGCTGGTCTTCTCACTGGCCAGCAATTGTCATCCTATTGTCCTTCCTGTTTCAATTTTTGCTGTTCAGACATTGTTTTTTCCTCATTTTGGTGGGCTATTCTCTTCTCTTCTCTATGCTGGTACCATTCCAAAGAAAACCATCATAAGCATTAAAATAAGTCATAGAAGGAAAAGTATCATTACCTAAGGAACATGCGCAAAACAGGTTCTGTCACTGCTAGAGACAACACCAAAACCTCCTTCTTTCAAAAGTGGTACACAGAAGGAGCAGAAAAAAACCCATTCATTTTAATGGCATGCATCTGTGGCCTTAATATCTCAAGCCGTTTCAACAACAGTGGAGATCCCATCTCTGCCTGCAATCTGGTTTGAAGCAGTGTAGCTGCTCTGAGCTGCCTGGACAATCATATGCCTCTGAAAGGATGCAGATTGCAAAGCTGGAAGAGAGCCCATGAGATCTGGGAACAATCAGCTGGGGATACCTGAGCTAAGGAATGAACATCTTCCAGCTTCATCGAGCCTTTTCAGTGTAACTGAAATGCCACCCATGATGTTCACCCTCCTTCTGCCCAGCCCATCTGTAGGCAGAACTTTCTATAAACACCCTGTTCTTGCTCACCTATTTCACCACAAAAGAAGCACCCTCATAAGATTCATCCTGCACTTGGTACTCAGGAAATTCTGGCTGAATTTTCACAAGAGTGATACTGCGACATAAAACCTCCCAGCTCAGGCAGTCACAAAATGGTATGGGATAAAGACGTCACTTTGTTAAACCACAGATGGCTTGAGTTTGATCTCATTTATGCCAGACTAACTGCAATAGCTTTGGTACATTTAATCTCAGGCTATGTTGCCATACAGAGGGTCTCACTCACATGCCTGAGATCTGGCAAATTGTTACAGAATGGCTCAGATACATTTTATTCTATACCAGGAAAACCAGAAATGGTGTATTATGCTTTCAAAAAGAAATGACACTTCTGAGTTCTGAGCTCATTTCCTCCTGTAAGGGACCAGGAAAGCTGTACAGGTAGCCCCTTCAGCCTGCAACTTGAATAAATTGCTTCACGTCCTTCCAGCGACCCATTTTAATTACTAGGCAGAGTTCATTTAATGAACTCAAGTGAGGGCCACTGTGGTTCAATGTGGAAAGGCAGCAGTGGACAAGAGGAATAGAACAAGGGGGGAAAGAAAGGAACAGAATGGATTTAGAAAGTTCCTTCCTTAAAATTAGGTAGGAAGGAAAGGAGAAAACCAAGATATGAGACCCTATGGAACTAGTCTAAAAAGTTTGCAGTGCGTCACCAGCAGTGTGCTGTGATCACTATCTTTTCACATTTGTAGGCAGACAGTTCTCTCCCCCATTCTCATCCTTTATTAATAAAACTTCAAGTATGATAAATGCGCTTCTTGCTTCCAAGATACCATGCATATGAAATACCAGAAACCAGAAGGCAAGTAATCAAGATAATTACATTTTAGGTTAGTTCAATATCGTAAAATATTTTAGACCAGCTGCACCAGCACTGTGCAACTGATTACACCATTCCAAGACAATCCCCATTCCTCCCTAAAACAAAATCACAATCTGAAGCAATGCCATCTTTGGGGAACCTAAATGCCTTCAGCAAGATTGTATTAAAGGTTTTAACTGAGAAATGATAAAAGAATCTAAAAGCTAGGTGTGGGTTTTCTTCACATTCAGCAGAGAAATCAGTCTTGGCTGCAAAGTTAGGAGAATTTTTTAAAAGCATAAATGATAGAATATTCATCTGGAATTCGTTTAATGAATTTTCTATACTCAAGATCCTCCTACCATTTAAAATATAAATCAGTTAAATCTCAATCTTAAGAAGATCCTCTCTCATTCAAAACACTACTCACTGACAGTTCCAAGGGGCGTTATATTATTATTTTTTCCTTTCATCATACCAAGCACGTGCATCACGCTTTACAGGACAGATGAAGACAGGTTCACTGACAAAGATCTGTTCCAATGTTTCATTCTTCCGATCTTTCCCACTACAGTGTCCAGTTCCAAAATATGGTCTAAAATAGAATTTAATTTATTTCCTTCTGGACAGTAATGGAACAAATGGGCCCATGGAGATCAATTCAGCCTTCTATTACTGTACATGCATTAAACATTAAAACTGCTATACTCCTTCCCTTAGTAGAAGTATTAAAAATGCACAGAACATTTCCAATTTAAATTCCATAATTATCCATAATGCTTTCAAAGGTTTTTATTTTTTGAGTAGTCACCATGTCACCTCCTCATGCACCCTCTAAAACCTCTTCCTCTGCCATTGCTGTCTGGCTTCTTCTGCTAGCTACAGATTCCTTCCAAACAGACCATTCCATCAAGCCAGTCTTCCCCTGAAACAGGATATAAACATACAAAGCGTTCTGGGTATAACTAACCTAAACTCAGCAATGACCACAACAAACTTCAATGAGAGAGCAGAGAAATTTGCTGCACTCCTAGCATTAACCTCTGTAACTGGTGTTTTCATCATATAGTTACCGAACACAGGTTCTTTATGGGTGTTGGTAGAATACATTTGCACACAAAGGTTTAAACCAAGTGTTAGTTTTGAGAACTAGTCCATTAATTCCAGAACGAACAGCGGATCTTCCCCCCAAACCCTGTAACTCTCAAACAGTGCTACCAGCAAGATTCATGCTTGTTTCCATGGCAGAAGACTGCTTTCCAAAAGCAGGCTATTGCCCACAGCACTGGTAGTTTGTTCAAGCAATAATCGAATATTTTATTTCTTAGGTAATCAGCTCCCCTGCCCTTGCCTCAAAGAGGGCCTTCACAGTTCATCAGCACTCCCTGTATTAAAGCCACAAGAAACACGGAATACCGAAAGCAGACATTCATGACTGCCTTACATATAGTTTTAAGTTTCTGTATGAAGGAAAAAAGCCAAGCAAGCATTAAGAGGACACTTCTCTCTCACCCGGGGACAATCCTTCCACCATATCCATGCCAGGATCGGACTAGTAGGGCTGCCTTGACCTGCAGCCAAGGACTTACCAACAAATTGTTCTCTGCGCAGCAGAACTAACATAGCCTCATTTCCAGTATCATTCTCCTGGGTCATTTCCCTACTCTCTTAAGGGATGCAAGGGGCACCCACTCTCATTGAACTTGTAGGAACTTAAACTCTTGGAAACCTTAACCTTTTGCCAAATTGGACTGAAAGTAGTTTGCCTATCCACTAGTTATTGAGGGAAAGAGAAGGGGCACACTCACATAAGGCTCATCATCCAAAGAAAACAGGCTTAAACAGTCCTCTCTTTCCCAAACTACACTGTAGGTATATTTAGGGTGACCAGCAGATGAATAAAATTTCTCAATCTAATCATCTAACTTAATTGGTTAGATGTTGCAGAACCAGGGATGTGAATTTTGGTATGACTTCCACAGGTCCTCGGTTTATCTATGAAAATCAAGTATTGTCCGGTATTATCCAAGTGGATGCATCTAACTTCAAAAAGGAATTATCCAAAATTGCTTCACAAATTAAAGCTAGAAACTATAGTGCTTATGATTTGTACTAGGCTATTAACAAAAATCCTTCTGTTTTCTCCATCATAACCAAGAGTGAAAAGAAATACCTGATCTGTCCTCACTCTCAAAGACTACTCGTTAAAACACACATTATACTGAAGTTGTCCATACAGATATTACACATTCAGCTGATTTGCTCACATTCCTATGAAATGCCTCATATCTTTTTCTGCTTTTTACTAAAAACAAAAAATACTGTCAGAATGAATCCTACAATCTTGCTGCTAAGAGCCCAGCATTTCCTTAATAAAATGTAGTCACTATTATCAAACTTGGAACAGAATCACAGCACCCTTATATTGACCCTTTGCCATTTTATGCCTTTATATTTTTCCGTTTCTTACCCAGTTTCTAATCTATGGTTTTATTTTGCCTTTCAAGCAAAATTCTTTGTACGAAAGACATGAGAAAAAGGTGCTTTGACAGCTCAATTAAAGCTCAATTAAATGTCAGCTCTTTTTGTATTATTACATTCACAAGTCTAACAAAATTCTAACAGATTTGCAAATCGCAAGTCTTCAGAACAGGCCCAGCAATCAGCAAGTACTGGTGGTGTAAGAAACTTCTGTTTCACTTTATACTTTCAAATCATTTACTTACTATTAAATAAGACCAAAACAGAACTGAGCAGTTTACAACCAATTAAACTGTAGTAGCTACTGCTGCTTACTAAGGTTTCACAAGCAGCTGGGATATTGTCTTTTTCTATACATATGTTTATTGAATGAGAAGGATATATTTATTTTTTGATTGATTTTGTAAGCAATTTACTTATAACTCTGTATCACAAGGAATATATAAAATTACATTTGGATTAGGTAGGCATAGCACTAATGACACCATTACTAAGGGATTATAAAGATCAGGTTACCAATTACAACCACAAATAACCACTCCAGAAAAAAGTCATTTCATTGTCACATCCAATGACATAAAAGAATTATTCATCAGCAGTTACTTGTCTAATCTCATTTTGTCAGCATTACATTAAGCATTGCACGATGGTTTATTTATCTCTTCTTGCTAAAGTAGAAAGCAGAAAGAAAAAAACCCCACTGTTGCCTTAGTTCCCATCCTACAAGCAAATCAACGGACTAAATGACAACAAAAAGAAATACAATGGGCAGGGAAGAGGAAAGAGAGTAACAAATTTAAATGCGGTTCTTCTTCATCCCACATCTTGTCTGATGAATGAGGGGTGCTGGCACACACGTCAAACAATTTTGTGAAAGGAACTTTACGAGTGTCTTAAACAGCAGTGCCTCTGACACTACATGTTAAGGTCCCCAAATGAGCTAGAAAAGATACCCAGTAACAGTTAAAAGAGCTGCTGATCTTCTGGTAAATAGGGTTCCTTGAAATGTGGCATAGATAACAGAATCACAGAATAGTTGAGGTTGGAAGGGACCTCCGGAGATCATCTAGTGCAACCCCCCTGCTCAAGCAGGGTCACCTACAGCAGGTTGCCCAGGACTATGTCCAGTGGGGTTTGAATATCTCCACGGATGGAGACTCCACAACCTCCCTGGCCAGCCTGTTCGAGTGTTCCACCACTGTCACAGTGAAAAAGTGTTTTCTTACGTTCAGATGGAATTTCCACTGTTTCAATTTGTGCCCATTGCCTCTTATCCATGACAAAAGCCATCCTCTAGTGACTCCCCTACCCTTACGTCAACGATTCCCACTAGACTACTACAGTCATTGACGCTCTCAACTGCAGGCCACAACAAATGCTGCTGATCAAAGGATATGGCCACCTGCACCTGAGGGAGAGTGATGCTAAGAGCATGAAGAGTCTGCACAGAAAAACATGGGAAGGAAAATTTGCCAGGTGGCATGGAGGGAACATTTCCTTTCCTGTTCCACAAAGAGCTGGAGTGGCAAAGCCAGAGGGTCAATCCTGTCACAGTACCCTGACTAAACCTCAGTCTTAGCAGCTCTATCCCATTAACATGGCACCGGAAAATAGTGGGCTATGACTCTCTTGAGATGTTGACTCTCCTGAGGGTTGATGAGCAATTCAAAGGGGAGAACAAAGCGCACTGCCATCCAGCTTTCTGCAGACACCGTTTCCCAGGCAAATGGGGCAGCAGCTCAGTTCCTCCAAGTGGCGATGTGGATGCTTACATCTGCAGGCACTCCTCATCTCAAGGACAGAGCTGCTACTCCTAAATATGTGGGCTGAGAACTCTTTGTGTTAAAGCTATGAAGGTCCAGAGAGAAAGAGGGGGAACAAATGTGATGGATGTAGTTCTTTTGGGTGAGTAAAACATAACAAAAGGATACAGAACAGAATTTGGAGATAAAGGGAAACCAACTCCAAAACAAAATACCGTATCTGTTTAAGGCAACAGAAATATCAGCCACACACTGTTTACCGCTTCTTAGTTTATATAGTTTTAATTCCAACATGTTCCCTCCTCAAATGCTTTAGTCATGCATTCCGTGTTAGGAAGACTAGTCTGCCTGCTGATAAGCATCAATTCCTTTTTTAACTTTAACTTTTATTTAATTTTACCAATAACCCTCTGGGGGTTTTAAAGGCAACTATGATAATAAGGATAAGTTTTGTTCTTTTCATACTTTTATCTTATTGATATTTCCACTGGGGAAGGGAGTTAACAGTAATATTACTCAAGTTGTGAATTCCATTCAGTTGATGGGATTTGGACACACAGGAATATGAAAAAACACTTCATTTGTAAACATGGCCACTCACCGTGAGTCTCACTGTTGAAGCTAAGAAACAGCACTTCTTGCCCAGTTGTTGCACGCTTTGCACTTCACAGACAGTTCTCCAGTTCGTTTGCAAGGTCAGAAATTTCATTTGCTTCTGCTCTGCCCTACTAAAGATCTTCCCCCTGAACAGAGAAATCAGAAAAAGAGCAGCCTAGTGACCCTAACAACTGGTATAGTCAGTCACTGACTCCCTACCACCTCTTCTGATGGCCTGCTGCCCCCTTTTCCTGTCATGGGAGCAAGGAATGCCCAAATTTCCCCCCCCCAAAACAAGCCTACCTGCCGTTTCTTGGGTGCAGAGCTGACTGTGTGACATGGCAAACATGCAAGCATTGGGTCATATAACTTAATACCTGTTTGGCCATGCGAGAAATGTACATCTAGCCTGGGAGTGGAATATGCATACACGTCTGACCATGATAGGGGGTGACTGGTCACATGATGAATACCTGGAGCTTCTGAGACAGGTCCCATGGCAAAAAGACTGAGGTCAAAGTCCCAGGGAAAACCGCCTCTACACAGCTTTTCCAGCTATGAAACAAAAGGAAGAGAAAAGGAGACCAGAAACCCAATTTGGAGAGATGCTGCATGCCTGTGACTCCCATGGAAGCTGGAAGAAAGTTCAGTTAGATAAAACCACTAAAAAATTAAGTCAAAAGCAAACTGCCCCAAGTCACACAGAAAGTTTGGTTTAGAGCCAGCCTGTAGGCACCAGACAAGTCCGTGCAACCTGGCAGCACAAGTAAAAGCTGGCCCACGCATGCGGAGGATGCTCTGAACTTTTCAAGGTCCCTTGCAATCCTTGAAAACAACTATGGCAAGTCTGGCGGCCTTCAGAAAAGTCCCTCTGCCACATGTAGGGAAAAGTGCATTAAAATGTCCCCTCTTTACCAAAACATTATTTTATAGGAACAAGATCCTTAAAGCTGGCAGCCCCTCAGTTTTTCACTCTTACACAATGCTCAGTTAGGACTCAAGGACGAATATCTTCAGGGTATATTCCTCAGTTTTATTTTACTTCTGAGCTCTTGCAGAAGAGATAAACTAACCATTAATAAAACACAGCTTACGAGCATATATAAATGTTTATCTCCTTTCAAGAGCAGATATTTTATTGACTGATTGCATCTACAGAAGTGGAATGAAAGCACAAATACTATAAATCCCTCATAAAAAGCAACCTATAAACAAATAAAAGCCAACTTCAAGCAAGATAACATGCAGAATAAGATCCAGGAAACTCAATACATGTTCTTAAAAAAACAGACTGTGGCTTGTGAACTTCAGTAATTATCAGATACTGATATAACACCATAGAGCACCTTTCCAGCAGCAACTGTTACTAAGTTGGCTGGCCTTTCAAATCAGTCACAGAAAATAAAATTGCACCATAAAACAACCTTCAGAGAGAGGGTAAAAAGTATTTACCTCCGATTTTATAATGGAATCAGGTCCTCTTTTAATGAAGTAATTCTATGAACAGGAGTATTTTAAAATAGTTGTTCCGGAATGAATGCAGCCTAATTCCCAAAGTCTTTTTCCCTTTGTGGATTCTCCTCTGTCTAATAAAAGGTGAACTGATTATCTTTTGACTGTATGAATGCACTACTAGGTTTTCCCTCTTCTATCTGACAACCTGATTTTTACAAGATGTGTAAGCATTTCATACTTCAAAAGCCCCTAACCCTTGTCACATTCAGCTGAAATTGGCCAGAAGACCTTGAAGCAGCTGCAAGAAAGGGGACAGACAACTGCAGAAGCCTTATTTTCTTACAAAACCACACAAAAAAAGGAGTGGGGACTACATAGCCCATGTTTCCTTCACTTAAGGAGCAAATGGCAGAGCCAGTCTCCACTTCTGTGAAGATGCTACCTCCCTTCTTCACCCACGTGCTCCGAGACACAAGTAACTCCTGTCCATAAAGCTCCTTGAACTCCTACTGAACCCAGGGCCACAAAGCGTCAGGGCCCACGCGGTGTGTGCCCAAGTGACCCCAGGGCAGCAGGCACTTCAAGAGGCTTCCTTTCATGCCAAGGGAAGCAGAGGGTTATTTATTCAGTGGGGTGTTTCCCCTCGCCTCTTCGCTGCTAGAAACTTTCTCCAGCAGGAATGTTTCTTCTCCATATAATCTGGTGATAAATCTAAGCAGGTCAGGCATGAGCCGGTAGGGTACTTTGGTTTCATAACTTAAACTTTATGTCCTGCAGTTCTTCAGAAATGAAGTAAACAGACATAAAACAAATGGTCAAAAATATTTTAACACCTATTCCAAAACACAAATCAGAGAGATGACAGAGGGTACCAAAGGTCAAACAGAAAGGAATCAAGCACTTCACACTTGCATAAGAGAGCGCAGAATACCTAACTCTGGCAGCCAAGAGAAGAAATGCTACAGAGAACAATGCTTTAGAAACTGCATAGCTTGGAGTCTAACCAGCCAAAACCCAAACTGAGTATTTGCTGCTGAATGGTAGCTAAGAGGACAAAGGATCTGCTAAACACACTTCCCCTCCCTCCCATAATAAATGTAATTAAAGAGTTAAATAAAATATGCGATAGCTTAAGACATTTCATTTGTCATATTACTTTTCTTATATGAATATATTAATAAATAAACTTGAGTGCAAGAAGCAGATTCCATGGTTAATAACCTATAAAGGAAATAATTCAGGCACATTTAAAATTTATAAATTTATGCCCTGAGTACGGAACTCCCAAACAGAAGAAAAATGAATCAAAGGAGCAGCACCAGACAGACTTGCAGTACAGGGAAAAAAATAAAAATAAAGGGGATGACTTTCTTTTGCCTCCTTCTCACTTTTTATGCATAGGAAAGGCCATGTACTTTGAAAATACTGCAGAGTTCAAAGAGCAGAAGTCACTGTTAAACTAGGTCTGGTTGACTATGGGTGCTGTTATCCTCCACAGCTAACAGGACATAAGGTGGAGCTGGCTGGGAGAAGTATGCGACACCAGGCACTGTGAGCAGAAACGCCCGGTGAATAGCTGGAGGTAATCCCTATGTGAGCAGACAGACTGGGCTACCCAGAGAAAGTGGTGCAGGTTTCAACTGGAAGCTAACATTTACCATCAGAAATAGGCCACTTCATATGATCGGAAGTTACCATGGAAACGATGGTCCTAGAGAAGTCATCCAGTCTCTTCCCAGGACTCCCGCTAAGAGTTGAGATCTTGTTGAACCTGGCATTAGAACGGTTTGAGACATATTGCTTGGGGTGACTCATGTCTATTTTAATTCCCGGTTGCTATGAACAATGTGGACATCAGTCACAAAGTAGTCAAACTCAGAATGACAAGGCATCAGGAACTCTTAAATAACAATTAGCTGCCATCGGAGCTAGGCAAGATTATTCAGCTCCATTAAAGAAAACCCTTGTATCATGTATGCTACCAGTCATATTAAATCTTTCCATATAAAAAACTGAAGAACACAGTGTCACATTTGAGTACTTGGAGCCAAATTTGGGTACCAGATTTTAAGCAGAGTTTGATTAAAAAGCAATAAATACCTTTTCACTCCTACATATATACTGGACGTTTTTAAGACAGACCTCACATCCTCCCATTGCTATGATCTACAGCGCTCTCTATAATTATATCTAGATATACTTATCTGAAAAAAATCCCAAAGGTATAACAGACAACCACCTATTTGCTCAGCAATAGATTCCTGTGAATATGCTGCCTTGCTTTTCTGCCCTCTGTTCTTGCCTCAGGAGCTTATGAAATTCAGGTCACAGTTTTCGTTCTAATACTCAAAGCCCTCCACCTCCATGAGACTGTCTATAAATACCACAGAAAACACCTCTTCTTCCACGCAACCATGGACTGGCCTTCCACTGCAGAACTCATTCTCCAAGAAGGAAAAGTATCATCTAAGGAGCTTCCAACTCTCAGAGCTAATTGAAAAACTCATTTCTTTGCCAGCAAAGTGCCTTCCAAACAGAAGAACACGGCACACCCATAAAACAAATGAGCAATGAAAAGAAAACCTTAATAAAACTAATCAATACATTCTTTCTATATTCTAAAACCAAAGGAAGAACAAGATTATTTCTAATTTTAAATGCCTGGGAGGAGCTCAGATGCTACAGTGGTTTGTGGGAAAGGGAATGGCTGAGCACTGGCTCATCAAGGCATCTATAACTAATGCTATACATCTCCAGATCTGTAGTTAACTTACCAAAATGTATGTTACAACTAGCCTGGATATTATGTTCCTTTTAAAAAATACACATTCTATAAATATAAAGGTATGTAAAATATATACTATATAATATATTAAAATATATAATTGTGATGAATTAAATAATTACAATTAATTGTAATTAATTTGTTATAATTAATTCTATAATTCATATATATGCATACACACAGCAAAACTTTCCACATTTATTTTTAATATGCACTTTGCAGGGACAGAAATAGTTCTTCACATTCCAAACAGGTGTCATTTATCATCAGAGCAAACTGCCACCAAAAGATGGTGCTGGTGGCTGATACATCCTCTGAGCACATGTTCCTAAATCTCTGCCAACTACTTCAGTGTTATCCAGCTATGGCTTACATCTGCTTTAAAAACTACCTGTTTAAAGTCTTGTTTTGTTATATTTCTCCAGTAAGCAAGGATCATCTTTTCTGATAACTTTGAAAGAGGCAAGAAAAAACAATGTTTTAGAAAGTAAGCTATTTGACTCAGTATCTCTAAACTAAAGTTGGCCAACACAAGCTACATATTTAGAGACTTAAACAACTTGAACAGAAGGCCTGGCTTGATACAGAAAATACTGACTCAGTGTCTGGTGACGGGCTTCAGGCAGACTCTCCCTAACCTCCTGATTCTTTCTGAAAGGTGGATTTTGAGGAGAAAGAAGGAAAGAGGCCACGTGACTGGTACCTTCACAGGCCTTGGTGCCTTCAGCGCTGTGATGCACGGATGAGGCGCTGACGGCTGCTAACTTGCACAAGGCTCTGCTTGTGTCAACACAGAAGGGTGGGTTACAGAGCCAAATTAAGCAAGACAAGAGTAAAAATACCAGAAACTACTTGATCTTCACCTGTTCATGCTCTTGCTGCTGCTATGAGTGCACTGTAACAGCATAGCCCCCAGCAACTCTCAGTGCTCCGTCTTCGCAATTTGGTCAGAGAAGTGCCTGTGTGCAAGCAGATAACACGCTCATTCGATGTCTATTTAAAAAGTCACAGATTTTGTATGACTTGCCTTCTTCTCTTACATATTTTCATATCAGTTAGATATGTGGACTTGTTTTCAGAAATACTACCTTTATATCGGAGATTTCCCTTCCTTTGAGAGAAACGCAGCCATGTACTTTTGGCCTGTTTTTTTAAGGAAATGGAGCTTTCACAGTCAATGTATTTGTGTACCATCTGCCCCCTCAGCACTTTTCCACTTGCCACTTTTAGCTGAAGAAAGTGGCATCAGAGATATCTGGTTATCACACTTCTGGTGAGAGCAGGGAACCAGAAAAAAGAGATACCTCCTCCTTCAAACAAAAAGTAACAGTGGAGTTCTTTCCTAATTAGATATCATAGAATTCAGCTGCAGGACACAAACTTGGATGAAATCTGCCTTCCTTGGCACCTCCTCTCACAGAATTGTTTTTTTTTCAAACCAGTGATGGGACCAAAGGAAAAAAAAAAAAAAACTACCCAGAAAGGGCTTCTGTCTCACATTTTGAAATTGGCCAGCTCAACTTTCAGATCCTAGACTGTCCACAGAGCTGGCAGAAATTTTATTTGTATTAGCTTAACAAAATGCAATGTTTAAAAGGATATTTAAAAGAATGTGGAACTTCATGAACCTATTCCTACAAAGTCACCTTCCACAGCACTTTTCTCAATGTGAGTTTTAGCTCTGTTTAGTATGGCACTGGAAAAAATAACAGCAAATTTTATCACAAAATTCCAGGATTTGAATGAAAAACTTTTCTGTTACAATTTGATTGCTTTTTAGAGATTAGATGTGTCATATCGCCCCCATCACTTAGGTGTCTTTGCTACATCTGATACAGAAGTCCATCACTGGAATTAATTATAGCTAGTCCAAGAAGGAGGGAGTCTCAGCCATTGCTCCTTTGTAACTTCCTTATTATTTTCAGTAATTAGGCTACACACAAACCTTTCAGTCTGATTTGCTAACACACTCACATCCCAGCATCCCCATGACCATAGTTACCATCTTATGTTGATCATTCTCTTTATGAGAGTTTCAAGGAAAAAACAAACAAAAAAATCTTAACCAAATTAATCTTTCAAAGCATTTAACATGCTATACACAAAATCACTTATGCACCTTTTCTGACAATTTAGCAGTAATTTAACCCTACTTAATACCCAGGACACAATTGTGAAGTACCACTTAATAAAACTGTAACTGGGCTAGGGAATAATAATCTTCGAACCACTGTTTAGCTATTTTTTGGACAACAGTCCTTCTCTTATGGATATAATATCACCAAACTGCACCTTAGCGGGTTTGCAAAAGTTAAAACTAAAGTTAGAAAATAATCATAAAGTCAGATTTTTCATTTTCTTTGAAAAGCATGGAACAGTACTTCACTGTTTGTCATGTCAAATAGTGACATTACAGCTACTCTGAAAAATTAAAATGTACCTCTTAATGATTTTACTACACATGTCTTAACAGCTTTTCTAGCACTAATCCTCATCTTCCAAAACATTTTCCAAAACAGGGCTTTACTAGTACTACAGTGGTTATTAGACACTCAAAATACCTTACAATTACCAAACTCCCCAAGTAGCACTTGGGATGTAGCAGGCTCTGTTTAATGAGGGCAATTGCTTTTTTCTGCTTCTGCAAAGGTTTAGTCTTTGTGCTTGTGAAGGTTAGTGGTTTCTTCCCCAGGATGAGCTATGGGAGCTTTATGGTTTGGATTCCCTGATGTTTCATAAAACACCTGCTGTGGCTGAGGAGCAAGCCTTCCTTTGATGGGCCTCAGCTGCTCAAGACAAATACCCAAGGTAACCACTACTTTTGAATTGCTTCTGCAGTGGAAAAAACCCTTCGTCTGGAAGGACAGCCCCCCTGCCTCAGGAACAGTAACTAGCCTGCTTTTCTCTGGAAGTTACAGTTCACTAAGTTTTCTCCCTACCTTTTTTTCTACCAGAAATCACTTTCAAGTTTTGGCTTTCCTAGTTCAGATTACTTCCCACCTCCCACATAACACGAAGGAGTGTGAGTGATCAAGTACAGCCGAGTCCTACCCAAAATTAGTAGGGTAGAATAGATAGGAGCTCTGTAGATAAATATACAGATCTCTGCTCTTCTTTTCCTGTTCCAACCCAACACCACACAGAGGAAAAATCAAGTTTATGTAGATGCTGATAACATCTGCAGAACTCCCTTCCTCTGTTCTTCCATGAAGGCTCATTTCACAGGACTTCCATAGAAAATCTGTTTTAAGTTCTTAACCCACACTTCTCTTTAGAAAGGTGATAGTTACTTATGGGTCCCCGGTCACTCCAGTCTCCATATACCCATCCAATCGCAGCTGTAGCACATGACCACTTTGGAAAGGAGAACCCTTTAATTTCCATTACTTTTCACTTCCTTAGTTCCACTGCAGCACAAAGCCACCCTGAGTCCAGCAGCGTCTAGGGCTAATCCTTCGCAGCACAGCACTATTTCTTCTAAACACCATGGCAGCCAGATTTTCATCGATAATTTTGAAGGAATCAAGCACATAGCTTCTTGATTATTCTTAAGAACAGAGTTTCCAGGAAAATGACATCTCATGTGACTTAGAAATTTAGGTCATGCACTTGGAATGGACTTCTGGACTGCTCTTACTCTTTGCCTTAACAAATACCAAACTTTCCATTCAGAGAGCCTGCACTGTCACATATTCTAGACTCTCTCATCCGCAAGGATGGCACCTCCACACCAAGTAGTCTTTTCAGCTTGCATGTATTCTAAAAATTACTGAGATGCAGGAAAGTTTCTGGACACCAAAGGAAGAGTTAACTTTAGCAGGAAACAAGATTCAATGGTTCAAGAGCTGTCCTTTGAACATGTGAAACCCTGCAAGCAGAGAGACTAGATGGAAGAAACTTCAAAGCTTTCTCAGATCCTATCTGACAGGGTGGAACATGCATTATGTCAAACAGTTCAGAGCACTGTTTATTGTGTTTCCACGCTCTAGAAACAAGGACTGCCACAGTACGCAAATTATAATTGTGCAGTCCCTCTTCATAGTACTGGTCAAGTTCTAGGAGGTCTTATTAGAAGAATGACCTGTGCAGGCACAATAGGTGCCGCAGAACTAGAAAGGGCAGAAGCCTCTCATTTGATCCTTTCTTCTGCTGGAGCAACAGGTTTTCCCCAGGGGGTGACTGCATCACTTTATTCAATCTAGTTTTAAAAAAGCTAGACACAAATCTGTAACATTCCTCATTTTTTTCTTTTTTTTTAATTTTAGGAACTATTCAAAGAAATTAAGGCCAAGCTATTTAAACTCACTGAAGTCCATGGACCATGGGACTAAAAAAAACCCCCCAAAAACAAAAAAAACACCCAAAACACAAGGAAAAGGACAAACATCCCAGGGATAGGAGAAGATCACAGCAACCTATGGAAGGTGTAAGTGGAATACAGCATTTTTTCATGAGTTCAAAGCCACCCAAGGTATTTTCAGATGTTCACTGAATAAAAAAATGCTCAGAGAGAAAGTGCTCTAATGTCAGGGAGCAGAGAGGGCGGGCTGCTCACTAACGGATGGGGAACGAGGAGCCGAGCATGATAACAAGGGCGGCAGGGTAGAGGCCTCGCCAACTAGAGCCCACAGTACCCAGGTGAGGTGAGCAGGGCAGATCTGAAAACGGTAGTCACACTCAACCAAGAGTCCAGATCATCAGGCAAGTTCATAGTGATGAGGTAGGTCCAAGGTCAAGCTGGGAAGTCAATCTGCAGGTCAAGTTCAGGATCTGGTCCAGTGATGGTAGTCGGGGTCAGACACAGCCCAGTGGTCTCTGGGCAGGTCGACAGTGATAAGACAGGTCCGAGGTCAAGCAGGAAGTCAGTCCATGGGTCAGAGTCCAGCAGCTCAGTGGGGTCAGTGGCCAGCCATGGACACGGCTGTGGCTGAGCTGGAGACAGATACTCCTACAATATAGCTTACACAGGGACTGAAGGCCCAGGGCTGAACTTAAACGGAGCCCCTGGGCCCATGGGTGGGGCGTCGACGGAGGCCCCAGGGGATGTCGGTCAGGGCAATTAAGGCACTTGGGGCCCTGACACCTTAAACTTTCACTGTTTATCTACTGGTTTGATGCACTCCAGAAAATGAAGAGCAGATGCTAAGCAACCCTCCAGGTCTGACAAACTGTTAAGAAAAGTATATTAAAAAAAAAAAACACCTAAAAATCAGTAAGAACAGAATCAGAAAGAAACTGTGAGAATTAGAAGAAAATACAGACTTGAGTGAGTATAATGCAAAACTGCAAGTCATGCATATTTTTTTGACCAACCATCCAGCTTTTACCAGTTGATTAAACCAACATTTTTGGTACAAGTTTCACCAACAGTTCAAAAGTACTACTGAGCTCAAAAAGCAAATGTAATACAGTGTAGAAGGACAGGTGACAATTATTTGAAATACCTCTTTACTTACCTTTGACAGAAGTCTGACCCCAGTTCAGGTATGTAAAATTGATAGGTTTCCTCAAGTTCTGTCACAGAGGAATACCAAGGAAAAGAAACTAAACCACTGTCTTGTACTGTAGCATTAATAACAACCATTTTTTAAAACTTTACTGGTCAAATAAGGGATAGAAATATGCTGGGATAGAGGGTATCTGAGTCACTGTGAAGCTGGATCTGGAGGCATCTGCCACAAGCACATCCTATTTCAGTCAAACCTGAACATCTTAACCCCATGGGAGACATAGTTCTGGTTACATCTCATTGTGCGAAAGTTTTATACATGAGGGAAGCATCTCTGTGCTTGGGTCAGTGCTCAAGAACATCACAGGAGACAGAGACATGCTTCAAAAGAAAACAAAACAACACTGCTGACAATATAGTTCTTCATCAGGGAGAACACAGATGACATTATAGCCTGTATCAGAATCAGCTCTTTCGTTTTTTGACGTGTGCTACTATTTAATTCAACATCACTTTTTGACACGTATGTTATAATTTCACGTAAGACTCATTCTACAGAGCACTTTGCAAAACAGAAAGAAGCCTGTTCAGTGGCACTTGTCTGGCAAGGAAAAAGGGGGAAGGCAGGGAAACAATTGAAAAAGCCGGTGACAAGTACAGGCAAAATCTTGAATAGTAAGTTTGCTTTTGTTCCTTGTGTCTCAAAAAAGCTACAACAAGAAATCAGGAAGCCCAGAAAAGGGAATAAAACTCACCATCCTGGAGAGACACTCATGAGGAAAAAAACATTCAACTTGAGGATGAGACAAACAGCAGCAGCACAGTAAGATATGGATAACATAACAAACTTGAGGAGAAAATGGAAACTTTACAATCCATAAGAAGGAGCAGCATCATTAAATGACTAGAAATGCCTTGCTTCCGGGCACCATCTGAACATTGGCCAGGACTGCTGATTATGGTATTATTCGAGAAGAGATATGCCATGTCCAGCAGGACCTGGCCTCTCGGAGGATCTTCCCAGTTACTGCCCTGACAGAAGATCATGGACTTACCTGCTTCCAGTTACTGAAGCACAAGTCAGCTGCGCTGCATACTTGGTACAAGTACAATTCAAAGATTTGTGTTTTTTAATATTCTGCCTGAAATCTACTGCCTATTCTCATTTGTGAAAAACAGAACTTTACAAACAAAGGTTTAAATCACTTATGGAAGTCAGAGAGGTTTTCACTTCTGAAGTTAACATCCATTGGAGTTCAGGAAACTGTAAAGAAAGCCTCAATGCCATGTAAATTATCTTTCATCTACGGAAACCATAATGTTGGTTGTCGCCCCTTAACCTAACTGAACGGCATGCTTGATTAAACAGGTACGGCCAGCCTCTTTGCTTGCTGGATAGCTGTTTATAACCAATAAAAAACGACAGTCCTTGCAGTCTGTAAATTGCTATTCCCAGGGCTATGGCTTATCAAAATGCAAACAGAACTTCAAGGACTTTAGATCACAACAATGGAATTAAGAGACATGATAACCATAATATGTCAGCTGGACAGATTTTAAAATAAATAAAGCACCCCAAATAAAATCAACCACTGTATTGTCAACAGATTTTATCAGCAAATCATTTCAATTGCCAAACCATGAATGCGTGTGAATCCATGCATTCCTTCTGGCAGCTAGCAGACAGACTTGAGTTTTTAAAAATATGTTCAAGAGGTATTATCCATACGCCTGATGATAAAACAAAAAAGTTGCTATTAAATACAGAAGCGCTGCATTTTTGGTTTTTCCTTTGTGGGGTAAACTGAAATGACACAAGAACTCAGTGGTCTCCAAAATACCGTATTATCTAAGACTGGAAATTGATTTTCCATTCAGAATCATCCAGCCTTTGAATGCCATGGACGCACTCTCACTACACGTTTTAGGACTGCTGTGGCTGCCATAATCTTTTGGTTAAGAGCTTAGTGTCGTTGGTTGACACAGCACCACCTTCATAGACCTGCAGAGGGTCTGGTGCTTCTGCATCAAAGCAAAGCAGTCCTCACAGCCTTGCTCACTGTCCCCCTGCCATCCACAAACAGTAAATTGTTTATAAAAGGAAGAAGCTGATTTGGCCCTGCTATCAGTGAACTCAGTCCACCGCTGATTTCCTTCTAGAAGAGTGCTGGAGGAGAACAGACCTTTCTCATCTTTCTTGCTATTAACAGCAAGTAAAAGCAAGTCATCTAGTGCCCACAGTTTTGTCTTATTAAGTGTCTAGCCTTCAATATTGAAGGGGTAGTCACACACAAAAAAAAGTTCCTTTTGTCAGCTTCCTCTCCCTATGGACTGGGTGTTTCTCAGTTGGTTTCTCTTAAGGGTATTGTTGCCAGATGCTATTTCCTACTCATTAAACTTGAAATCTACTCCAAGGCCTGCAAAAATACTGGCAGACCACTTTTAATAATGTTTCAGAAATCAGAAGTTTGTGGGGGAAAAAATGTATTACAATGGATACCTGGAAAGCTGAGCCTTATTAAACTTGGCACGCCAACTTCTGAGGTATGCAGAAGATTAATACTGAAATCATTGCAGAAGAGCTTAAGTTTTCTGCTCACACTGCAACAGAAGTGGCCAAGTACTCTTAGAGAATATAAGATCCCTGGCACAAAGTGTCTGCTTTATAGGTATCTCACATTTTTCTAAGGAAAACCGAACAGAAATCTGTGTTCATTTATCACTCTAGAAATAACAGAACCCCTTCCGTCTCCTAGACACTCTGGGCTACACATTGCTCTTTTTTTCCATTTGACTATCAGAATACACACTGCCTGGTAATTAAAGCACTACTCCCCAACATTATCCAACAGAAATACAAAAATTTGTCTATTTAGCAAATGCCACTTAGTCTGTGCCTTTCTCCTTGGTGCAGCAACGATCCAGTCACCCTCACAGATCTGGGTGATAAAGCTTGCTGTCTAGCTAACCATGGACTGCGGGTTTCACTTAGGGAGACCTAGACAGCAAGAGCTTTGACCAGCTTTGAAACAAAAAATGCTTCCCCTCCCTACAGTCAAGCTCCAGACCAAAAGGATCAGGCAGAAAGAAACAGCAATGTTACTCACTCCAGTTACAAGCAGTTGCAAAGTGACCACATGTTACAGTGAACGACAAGCCTACAAGGGAACAAAATTAGTGATCCATAGACAAATGACAGAGATACTTTTAGCTTCTCCAAGGACTGTAGACAACCATGGACAAAGACCATCTCGAAAGTTTGTTGTTTTATTTTGCATGTTCCTCCTACGTTTGCCTTTTGTTAATCCCTAGTATTGGCAAGTGGTCACTCAACCTTAATAAAATAAAGCTAAGCAGCTACTGGATTACAAAAAGACCACTCTCTCTGGAGATGTTTTGGAAAGCTCTTTTAATAAACTTCCAGAAAATTAGTAAGTGAACGTGAGAATGTTGTTCTTTGGAGCTTCTCTCCACAAGTTACTCTCAAGCTTCTTCAAGTTATGCTACAGTGTCTAACAAACAGATTAATTCCATCTCACTATAGTTGCAGCCCTTGGGTTATTTTCTCCTTATCCGAGTCATTAAAATCCTGAATATTTAGGAGATGTATCATCACAAGTTTAAAAAGACAACTTTGTCATTCCGTTCTATGAAACAGAAGTACACGTGTTTGAACTTGGGAGTAGATTTTGCTAGCAAGGGTCTCACATTGTTTGTTACTGTACAGTATCAGTGGAGGAGACAGATTGCACATACCTTTGCAGAGTTTCAGGCTCATCCTGACAACTGAGGATACATTACCCATCCTGAGGATTTTGCTCAGCAAACAACATTGGTTAAGTTTAAAGTATATAGTTGCAATCTTAAATGCATTTACTGATCATACTGAGTTTCAACATTTCAGTTCCCACGTCTCCTCCATCACATGAAGACAGACATGGAGACCACTGTACATTATTATGCCCCAAACCTGATGATCAATAAGAAGCTGACTAAAAGAAAAAAAGAGAAAGATTGGCATCAGGCCCTTTCCAACCCTCAGCTCTCTACTGAAAGCAAAACAGAGAATGACCACCACTAATGCTCGATGATAGCTTTGGGGGTTATATGTAGTACTCCAACCTTAAACTACTGCTGACTAAGGAAACGGGTTACTTTGGCTGGATCATAGGAGACCAGCTGCAGGCCCTGATATGGTACCTAAGCATGTTTCAAGCTATGTGAGCATTTCCACCACCTCCAAGATGACTGCTCACACGGAAGGACCTTGCAGAGTGACAGTTACCAAACTATGCGCTGTGAGCACACCAAGATGTCACCACAACCTGCAACTCCCCATCATGTCCCAGTGGGCTCATCTCCTACAAGGAAGAAATCTTTGAGAACCATTTCCTGAAACCTGAAAAGACTTATCTGAAAGTAAGAGAGCCAAAAAAGGCAGACTTATCACTCATGTCATGGCCCGTGACAGAGCTATTCAAGGAAGCAAGAGCAGCCCTCTGTTATTTTTTAGTGGTGATATCTCAAGCTTTTAAAAGCTGTCTGACAAGTTTAGCATTCTTCTATCTCCTTAGATGTTATCCAATCAATAGAGATGTCAAAACCTGCTATAATTAAGTCATTTGCACAAAGTCAGAGTGTATATGTAGAGAAGAACATCTTAAAGGAATTACTGTTAAACCTCGTAAGAAGTTCAGGTACACAGACAATCATCTCTGTGTTTGTACATAATGTCAAAAAGAAACAGAAGTCTATGCTTTGAACAGGGCAGCATTTGACCGTACAAAAGCGACCAGGAAGTTACAGTATCAGATATATTTTGCTGAGCTTCTTACGGAATAAAAATCTCCTATTTGCCTTTTGCAAGCTATGCTTGTAACTGGGAGAGAAATGAGGTGGAAATCTGTCTGCGACCTGAGAAATAAATTAAACATGTATAGTCTCATTAGTGTTCTGAAGGGTGGGACAGTTTTACTATGACAGATATTTTGTTCAGCATTTCAGTCCAGATTGTTGATCACCGATGTTTTATGGTTTAAACAGAAAGACTAAACTGAGTCTCAAAGATTCAGATTACAAACAGGTAAATGTGGAATAGCTCTGGAAGGCCAAAGGATGAGAAAACGGATAAGTCTAAACATTTGTCATTCCAGGGGCATGGAACAGAATCGGACAGGTTTTGCTATTTTGGGAACACATGTGTTAGGGAGAAGAAACAGAGGACCATAAATGGGGATGTGTGCTGTGCAGTGGTTGCCAATGAATTGTAGTGTTGTATTTTGTGGAATTAAGCCTTTAATCTTGGAATTTCAATTCAGAGACAGTATTCTCAAAAGAGACAAATTAAAGTTCTTATACTTAAAATAGTGCTGTGACACTCATCCCCTAACCCTCCTCCCCACACCCTTCTTCCCTACTGCTTCTCATCAAAGCCTTCTTCAGCAGAAGAAAATTTCTACTTAATCAGTTATCAGGGTTCCTTCAGGACTTTCACAGATCTCCCAAAAGGAGTACAGCTGATAACATTTGGACAGCTGAACCAACAGGCTCTCACAACATAAACCCTACTACTCAATCCATAGACACAGAAAGGAGCAATCTTGCAGCAAAGAAAGGTTCAGCAAGCAAATCCCTGTTCAGCAAGTGTATCCTTGAATACACTTAAAAAATGGAAGAATAAGATCACACTTCCACCTTTTACTTTCTTCTCTATACAAATTAGCATTCTGCAGCTCTGCAAAGTAATGGGGCTAAAAGGATCCCCAAAGGCAGTAAATAAGGGGAGTGGGGAGGGGAGGGAATCAACTTGCTCTCTAGCCCTGTAACAAGAATGTGATGGAAACAGAATTTGCAGAGCATGTACGAGAGTAAAGCCAGTTCCACAAAATAACTATCAAGCTGAATTCAAAAGAGCACCTTGCACAAAAAGGGGGTTACTTCTGACAATTTGCACCCAGCAAGAAAAGACACCATACCTCTTTTCATATACGGAAATAAGCAACAGCAAACAGGAAGCACATCAACTATGACCATAGGAATGAAGGCAATCAGTCAAGGGTTTAGATCACACCAAAAGTTGCACAATTTTTCTTAACATCTAGCCTAATAGTAAAGCTGTAAAGCACTGCAACAGATTGCCCAGAGGAAAACTAGAACCTCCATCCCCAGAGGTTTTTGAGAATAGGATAGGCAGCCTCTGACACAGATGGATTTGGTCTGCCTAGTCCTGCTGTTGGGCAGGCTGACAGCACAGGTGACCTCTAGAGGTCACTGATCTCTATTCCATGAGTCTAAAAAGCAACAGTTATTGATTTTACTTCTTCCTTACTCAGACACTGAGGAGAAAGGGGAAATTGTATATGAGAGTCTAAATGATTAGAAACACCAAATGTTTCATCTGTTACATTAGCACTAGGATCATCTTGCTTCTATTTTTATCTGATGTTCTTCATTCAACTTCTACTTTCAAAGCAATCACCACCCTCGCTTTCAGCAAAGACAGCTCAGGATAAATCAGTCGTCAGTATAGCACTGCTGTATTCAGTTTCTGTTATGAATATTATTAATTGAGAAAATCCTTAATACACTTGAGATATGAAGGTGGGCAAAATAGGAGAGTTTATCTAGAGGATATTCATTATTTCAGATTTTAGCTAGTCTTACTGTGCACACACCATGAAGCCCAAAGACTCACTGAGCAAGCAAAGGAAGTGCCCTGAGTCACCAGATTGCTCTGTGAACCCTCTCTCCTCCAGTGCTCTCTCTTTTAACATATGCACTTTTATTTTTCTGTTGGCAACCTCTTTCAATAGCAACAATTCACAATTTTAAGGAGAAACTACTGTGGAAGAGAGGCTTCTTTAGGTTTTCCCATCCTCCCTTCCCATTAGGCCCCAGATGTGTTCAGCATGATATTTTGAGATATGCATAAGTTTCAGGACATACACAATTCCCAGGATTTCCCAACTTCTGTTAAGAACAAAGAAATGACAAACAGAAACTTGTGCATGAACACACAACCTCAGCAGGAACAGCTCTGCTGCCACCTGGTGCCCTATGTGCTCTCCAGCAATCTCAAAGAGAAGACTAAAATGCAACTGGACTGCAACAGCGGGCTTCCCATCAAAAACTAAAAAAGCAAAATGCTGGCAAAATTAAAGCCCAGAAGACATAGGAGCCGGGATAAGCTTAGATGCGCTAGATATTTATATTATGTGTCAATATGATCCTCTTGGTTGTCATGATAAAACAGCACTCCTTTACTGTGTGGACTTTTAGGAAGAATGAGAGAGAAAGAAAAATTGGTGCAAACATACAGCAATCAGATGTCAGCATTACAGCCACCAGCTGCATTTCGATTATCACAGAATCAATAATCAGGCTTTAAAAAAGCAGGTACAAACTTACATGGCTGGTTGGGAAACCCAAATGTCCGATTTTAAATTCAGAAGAGTTATGGTTAACTAGTCACCTAAGGGCAGACCCCCCATCAGCAAAGCAATTTCTTCTTGCTGGTCAGCCAGCCAAGTAAGTTAGCAGGATCACCATACATGGCACAAAATGGGGCTGGAAGGACTTACTAGATTAAGCGAACCATTGTACAAATTGGATTGGTCTGGCCCCTCCAAAGCATAGCTGGAAATAAAATAGCCCCCTTCCTCTTCAACATGGAAAAGCTGGCAACCAAAAGATGCCCAGAGGGCTCAAGTGCACTGAAAGGCAAATGGAAGGCCCTGGGGGGGGGGGGGGGCAACAAAAAGCACACAAGGCCACTAGGACACCCAAAAAAGGCAAACGGAGGGCCCTCAATAGCACCAAAAGGCACACAGAGATCCCTGAGCAACCAAAAAAAAGTCACATGGTGGCCCCGTGGAGTGCACCAAAAGGTGCATCGCGAGCCCCCGAAGCCACCAAAAGGCCCATGGAGAGCTCTGGGGCACACCCAAGGGTACGCAGAGGGCCCAGAGGTCCACAGAGGGTCCTGGGGGGAAACGAAAGGCTCGCGGAGGGCCTTGGGGAGCACTGGAAAGGTACACGGAGACTCCGGGGGTGCTGTGAATGGCACATGGAGGGCTCTGGGGGTGCAGAACAGCAAGCCAAGGGATTTGGGGAACACTGAGAACTATGAAGCAGGCTCCAGGGCTGCTCCATGTCTGGTGTTTCACCCACCTCCTTGCTCCTGCTGTACACATCAGCCAGGCAGGGCTAGGCAAGCTTCTTCCCTGGGCAGAGGCACTGGAGAGGAGGCTGCTCTTCCCCATCCGCTGGGTCTTTGGCGGTGAGGTGGGGCTTCTGCAGGTCCAGGCCATCTCACTGACTATCTGCTCATGACTCTGCAGTGCAGGATGTGCTAGAAAGAAAATAAAACAGAGCTTCATTTCCCCTATCCTGCAGCCCTTCCTCGGGCACACAGCCCTGCGCCCAGCCCTTGCTCCGGGCTGCTTGCAGGACAGAACAAACCAAACCAAACCAAACCAAACCAAACCAAACCAAACCAAACCAAACCAAACCACAACAGCAGTGTTTTGCTGTGCAAACAGATCTCTCCTCTCAATCACTCTTCCATGAGCACACACACGATTCCCACCAGTACTGAACATACTCCCCTTTCCCAACCATCCCAGGGACCCTGGTGACACAGATCTCCCTGTCCCGCCACCAGCTTCTGCAGGACCTAGTCCCAGCTCCCACATGCTCTCGGGGAGGCTCAGAGCAGGGCGATGGGCACAGCAGCGGGCCCACATACCCTGCTCCAGGCCCATCAAGGCTTTTCCTTCCTGCACATGTGGGTCAACTCCTTCCTGGGGCTCTTTCCCAGCTCCCCTTCCTGCAGCACCAGCTATTGCCTCCCTGACCCAGCTGGGTGCCTGGGGAAGGCCCCGGGGCTCCTTGGGGAGTTGCTAGCAGCAAGCTGGGGTGCCCTCGACAGTTCTCCCAATGTCACTAGAGCCCCGAGGTAGGGGCTTTTCTCTTGGATACAAAACAGAAATATTTCTCATTCCCTTTCTGCAAGCTGCAGGTGAATTGCGATATCAGTTAGTTATGTAGCCACACATTGTCCCCTCCATGTGGGGTCTTGGATGTCTGCATGCTCCTGACTTCCCAGTGTATTCCCAGCCAAAGCTTCGCTGTCAAGCTGTCAGATATGCCGTAGCCCTCTCACACAAGGTACAAATGTTGGTAGCAATGAATAAAGCCGGGCTTTTGACTAGAGGGAAAGATGTCATGGAAGTGTTTCGAAATACCAGCCTGACTGTAAGGGGAAATGCAATGTCCATGGGAGGCGCTGCATTCTTCCAAGAGCTTTTTAACTCCTCATGACACCCCACTCTTCAACAGCTTTCATATTATTTCAGCTCATTAGTGTTAGCAAACTTTTCCAGATGCATCAGCTTGCATAACATAAATTTCAAACATAACGGGCACAGCTCTTTGGTGCGCACAGACTGATATTTTTACCATTGTAACTGTTGTCTAAGCGGGCATCTATAGATGTCTTTGCCACTGACACAGAAGTAGTGAAGGGCATCAGTCCAACAGCTTTATAGATGAACAGCAGAGGACCCACTGGGTCAAACCTGTTGTTTCAGCCCATTACTCTCTCAGACAGCAGTTAACAGCAGATACTTGGGAAGGAGTGTGAGAACAGGGCTGTATACAATGATTTTTCCCCCAGAGTATTCTTCCAGCAACCGGTGGCCTGGGAAGTTCCTCAGCCAGAGGCGCTAGCCCAATAGCCTTTGATGTATTTGCTTTCCAGAAGTGCACCTAGTATGTGGGCTGAAGGCACACCATGATTTTACGGGAGAGCATAATGAGGCTGCTTGCTTGCTTTTTCTGTTCCTTCTCTAATAACATTTGCTTTGCTTGTTTTCACCTCTGCTGAGGAAGCAGCTTAAGCTTTCATGGACATCTCTGTTGGAATTGTTGGGTCTCCTTACTGACCAACAGCCATTAGCTCAGAGCCTATCACTGTGTATGTGAAGTCAATACTTGGGTTTTTACCCCCCAAATGCCTTACTTCACTTGTAGTGAATATCCCATAGCATCCTGCTGTCTGCAGCAAGCTTTTCTTAAAGGGCTTGTAAGCTGTTGGTAAATGAAGTAAGTGTGGTTTTGTTGGGTTGTCATGTCTTGCACTCTTCTAGGCGAGGCGAGGATAAACCCATGCAGCATCCAAAGGCGTTGGCTGTTCTTAAAGTGAACTTTGTCACATGAAGGAATTAGCAATGGGAAGTTTAAGCATATTTCTGCCTCTCTACTATGACTTCAAATTTAATGGCATCTCTTTCCTTTTAGAATCACATGCTTTACTTCTGTAGGAAGATGATGTGGGAAATGATGCATCAGCAACTGCTGTGAGAGTAATGCTGTGATCACCTTGTGGTGACAAACTTTCATTTTCAACGTTTTTCTAATGTTTTATTTCAAAAGGCAGCACGCATATAAATTTTCACCTTTAGGCTACAAAGTACCAGTTAAGGGTCACCTCTTGCCCCCTCCCCCCAATTTTGGAGACAGTAACACTCCTTGAAACTAATACATCTTAAGTGCAAGTCAAAAAGATCGTTGTGACTTTGCCTAGGGAATGATTAAGAACAGATGCTACCAAACCTCTGCCATCGGACTGGAAGCCTCACACATCGCAGCACCCACGGGCCAGATTATGGACAAGCAGTACTCTTATCTGTGGTGCTAATTACCATGTTACTCAAACAAATGTCCCCAGGAATGCTGTACTTGCCTCAAGGAGAGTTTTCTTCTGTTTCCGGAATATCCACAGTCTACTTGATTCCTAAAACTGGATGTGCGATGACCATAGGAAGAAAGCATTTATGATCTTTGATTTGTAACAAATTCATATTGAAGCCGCTGTAACTGGAGTTTATTTTTGTTTGTGTCTCCATGGAATTATCAAATGCGAAAACAGAACCATGTATTTATTTTCTGTATGAAAACAAATATGTAACTTCTATAAAGAGCCTAACTGGAATAAATCTCTTCCTGGCAAAGAAATGGAGTGAATTTTGTTGATGAAGAAAACAGTTTGCCATAGCAAAGTGGTTTCTAGCTCATTTATAATGCCCAAGGAAGAAGACCAGTAAGCATATTAGAGCACAGAAGTCTCTAAGCGGCTGTCAAAAAATCCCAAAGGGGCTTATGAGGACGTCATTAAACAATGAGATGAGCAAGTGCAATTGAGATAATATGGAAATAGAAGCAGTCTCTGTTCAGCACAGGTTTCTCTTTGAGGTAACTCACTGGGCTTCTCAGCAGGTCCAGTTAGCCTGTGCACGGCCTGGTGAGCATGGGCTGCCCAGGACCGGACTGTGTTTAATGCTAGTAGGGGTGCCTCCACGCAGTATTGCAGAGGGCAGTGTACTGCTATGGCAGTGGATTAAAATGTACTATCAGGTGCCGGTACGGCTGTGCAGGGTGATGGACATCTGTCCTGCCAGATGCAGTGGTGTTGCTGCAACACGTTACTATGTTCAGCTGCTTATTGCCCCTTTGCCACAGGTGCTGTGTCCTTACGTGTGCCAAATGAAGTGCTTGCGGGAATTCTCCTTACTCTGTTCCAGTCAGATTGAACAACAGAAGCTAAACACAGCAGTTTCCTTTTTTTTTTTTTTTTAATATTATTACCTTTCAGTTAGACTCCAGAATTGGAGTACAACGTCAGGTCTTCTAGTCCCCCATTTTTCTCTATCACCTATTTAACCCACTGGAGAAACACCACCATTAGTATAAAGTTTGCATGCTCTTCCTGCAGTTGGGTTAATCATCAAAATTAAAAGAAGGAAGATGGAAACTTTCTGGACCTGGCTTGTAAGAATCCTTAATCTTGAAGACTACACCTAATCACTAATTGCATACTTGGTGTCTCAGCACTTCCAAAGAATATGTCTATGGAAATAGAGATTAAAAACTGAGAAAAATAAGAATGTGGAAACTTTCTAGAGTTATTCAGAGACTATTACAAAAAGCTGAAGCAAAACCCACATGTGTCAGTGGAATTATTGAGTAATATTTTGCCTATGTCAGTGTTAAACGACTCAGATTTGTTACTATAATAGTGATAAACTTAGCTTTTGTATTGCATTTGTGATCAGCAAATCTAAAAGCACTTGAGATTTTTCTGCATGTATTTTCTGCCCGTGCTAAACCAAAGTGGTGTCTAGACAACAAGGGAATAATAGATTTCAGTTCTCTTCTCGATTGTATCACTTTTATGAATTTATTCCTCCAGGCTATGTTTTTGCTGAAGTCAGTTAACATGATCCCTGGGCTTTGCTGATAGTCACACAGAGGATCATTACAGGGCTTCACTGAATTTCACACTTCTTTGCAGTGCTGTGAAGACGATGATGTCCTCTTTGTCAATGTGGGTCAATGGAGAGTAGGAATTTATTGACATGGTGCCTCCTACAAGCTCTTTTTCTTTCCAGTGCTGTTTCTTCCAGTTTGCATGTCCTTTACCTTCCTTTCCTTCCCCCCAACATTTTCAGCAGGCACTTGTGTCATCTGTGAAACAGATGTCCTGCAGTGCCCACAAGGCATGCTGCTGGGTGTGGAGAGCAGGTTTTTTTCACTTGACTGCACTGATATTGTAGAACAGTAAACTTCAGAAAGTTAGCTCAAGAAAGGAAGATCTTCCAAGAAAAGCCTTGAGAATGAATTCCAGCAACGTAGAGACTTGCAGTACCAGAGATCTCTCGAAAATTCAGCAAATAAGTCCCATCTCCAACAGCGGAGATGGTGATGAAAGGATACAATTGAAAGCCTTAAAAATCAACGTGTAGTCTTTGCCTACTGCAGATCTTGAGTTCCAAAAGCCTCCAAGTATGTGAGCTCTAGAGATGAAATTGGAAGATAATTTCCCTGCCAAACTTTGAAAAATGAACTCTCATCACCTCTCTTAACAGCAGAAGCAACAGGAAGTGGTGGTGATGATAAACCACATTTAAGACTGCTGACCTAAAGAGTTGTCTTGCATTAATGTGATAATCTGGTTTTGCTACTTTTCAAGAAGAATTAATTTTTGGATAATTGCTCTGTACAGATGCAATGTAGGTAGTGGTTTGGGGGACAGTAAGTTTAGCCTGTTGTGCCAAAGAGGTTGCTAGCCTAATGATATTTATTGGCAGGCTTATTACAAATCAACGTTGTCTTCCATATTACGTAGATGCTTTTTAATGAAGCAAGGACCAGATCCTTGGTTCCAGAGTGAAATGTTCAGAGATCAGGCAAAAAAGGTGCAAAACCAGATAAAACACAATTTTGTGCTGCTCAGATCTTGGCCTAGGCCTGATGCACAGCACACAAGAATACAGAAAGATTCTGCAACGATGCACTGTCGTGGTCCAGGTCCCTCTCCGTGAGCCTGCTGGAAGGCAGCCCTCCTAAGCAGCCTAATGGCATGCATCCTCCTTTCTCAAGGATCATGGCCTGCCAACTCCACCCTCCCAGAGTCTCCTTCACTGTCATTCAGGTTAAGGGAGCAGCTTGCAACAGCCATTCGTGTGGTTTGACTCTTACAAGCTCTCATAAACACGAGGAGCATTCATCCTAGCCAAAGTTAGACCCCAGCATTTGATCAGATGGAACATGCTCTAAATGCAGTTGAATTTTAACCGTACCACCATTCACTGTGAAGGGAATATGAGCTGAGTAGCTGAGATGTAAACATCTCAAATTAATGGTATATTTCCTACCTCAACTTCATAAAATACTAGTTTGAAGACTCCTGGTAAATGGAGCAAAGCACTAGGTAATTTTCAGTCATTATGTGAACGAGCAATCACATATATACACATCTCAAGAGTTTTACTAATGAATGGCAAGGCTCTTTGATGTTTCTCCTTTGCTTTTGTTACATTTGCCTTCCCTGCTTACATATGATTCTCAATCAATTTTTAGATTTGAAATTTGTAATATTATGCAATTCATTTCAGGCTAGAACTCTGTATAAACATCAGTATTTTCAGATACCAAAAGAAAAAAAAAAACAGCATACTATTTTAAAAGTCTGATACAGATTTTTCTAAGTGACTGGCTTAAACCAGAGGGCAAAATGAAATGCTTTTTTTTTTTTTTTTTTTTTAAAGTCTTGCATAACTGAAACTATTTTTTGCCATAGACTTTGGCTTCCTTAGATTGCCTGTGGTGCTGTACTTCATAATAATCACATTTCTGTTTTAGTATTTTGCTGTCAATCTTAATCTGTGCAAGCAGTCTCTTTTGGGGTCAGTAGCGAACAAGCATAGTCAGAACTCGCTATTTTGTAAAATATGATGTTCAGTAGCTCAGACTATAGCTCATCATTAGCAAAGCATTCCACAAGAACCAAATTCTGCTTGTTACACGACAGAATTTAGTCAAATTAAAAGGGGTTGCTGTGAGCGTATCAGCAATGCATGCCTTCATAACTAAAACCGAAATGTAAGGTGATTTATCCAAGCCAGGCACAGAACATGCATTCTTGCTTCTGATCTCTTGCCCAGAGCGTGAAACTGGTATTTTGCACAGGTTAGGTGTTTTGTTTTTTTTTTAAATATGAACTTCAACATTATATACATGCTGAAGCCTGTATTTTCATACAAAATGAAACAGTAAGGGAGATTTAGATGACTGTGAAGTCTTGATGAATGATGACTCTCTCAATTTTTCCGAACAGTCAGAATTAACATAAAATAAAATGACATCCACCTTGGGTTTCAAGCATTCCTGTGAGTCAGCCAGCTGAAAGCGCATTTCAAACAGACACAAAAACGATGAGCAAAAGCACTGTGTCTCTGCTTTTTGAAACAGCTACTGAAAGGTTGTTCTGTAAATTGTATACAGCTGTCAGGCATGCAGGGCAGTATTCAGCCCTGGGTCTCCTGGAGGGTGGTCCTAGCAGATTTTCATTTTTCCCATTTCCGGGCTGCCCCTACAGCTGCAGAGCAGATTTCAGAGTCCACCGAGACTTTCCTGTAGAGCAGCCTCAGCGCTACGCAGAACCCACACTCCCCAACTGCAATACAGGAGAGCTGCAAGCTGTATTGTAGCTTCCTGCGGTCCCTTTGGGGAGAAAAAAATAACTGGAGCACCGCGGAGCAGCCTCGAGGGAACCGGGAGGGCACTACGCGGTCCCACCACAGCAGGGAGCAACGACACACGGTGGCTGCGTCAGCCGGGCAGCTGTACTGCGCATGCGCGACGCAACGTTCGCCGCGGAATCCCGCGGATCAGGCACCGGGACGACGACGGGCGACCGAGCGCATGCGCAGTGCAACCGACTGTGCTCGCCGCTGCCCTCTCCTGCTCACGCGCCAGCACTGCAGCCGGCGGGCTCGCGCATGCGCGCTGCTGCCCGCCCCCCCCCCCCTCTGCCGCTCACAGGGCGGCCCTGAAGCCCGTGCAGAGGGGGTAGAGAGACCAGCAGCCCGGCCAGCGTGGCACTGCCATTGCTAGCCAGGCCCCAAGCTCTGCAGGAAGCCTCGCTTGCCTGGCTGCATCCGGCCACCTTGCGGACCGGCGCCATCGCTTCGTCACAGGCCGACGCATGCGCAGCGGCGCCGCCACGCTCTCTGCTGCCCTCTCTCGCTCACAACGCGGTACTGCACGCAGGCACTGCACACTTGCGCAAGGGCAGGGGCGAGCCCGCCGGCGGGGGCCTCCCGCCCCTCCCGTGCCTGCGCATGCGCGGTTCTCGTGCGCGCCGCGGAGCTCCACAGCCGCTCTCTGAGGTAGAGGGTCGCTCCCTCACCTCACCTTCCTGGCCTGACCTTCCTAAAGGGCGTGTAGCCATCCCTGGCAGCATTCCAGTCATGCAAGCTATCCCACCCTGCCTCTGTAACTGCAATGAGATCGTAGCCCTGCAACCACACACACACAGATCTCCCATTCTCCTTGTTTATTGCCCACGCTGCGTGCATTTGGGTACAGGCACTTCAGAGAGGTATTTGAGCATGCTGATTTCCCAGGAGGGGTGCAAGAGGATTCCCCATTGTCTTGTCTTGGAGGTCCTGCCTTAGCTGCCTGCAATTGCTGGCAGTATCCCTGCTTGAGCCCTGTTTTGCTGACTGCACGGTCTCTACAATTCTCCCCTTCCCCATTGTTACAGGTAAACGCGACAAATTGACAACCACTCGGGCCGGGTTGCATAAGTTCCAATTTAATAAAATAATTGAGCAAGTTACAAGTAAGCAAAACAGCGCTGGGCGGCCGGGGGAATCTCCTGCTCCACCAACGGCGCGCGCAATCCCCCCCTCACAGTCTCCTTATATGCAATTCCAGCTCCAGGTATATGTGGCACTTCCTGTAACTTCTGCGGTTGCGCCGGCTGTTGCTAGGGGGTCTTCTTCAGCCCTCTGCATTGTGAGTGGTGACCCTCAGGTCACGCATATATTTTACAACTTTCGAAGTCGTGCTATATTTCACAGTTGTGTGACATCGCCATCACCATATTAGGCTATCTAAACTAACATTGCCGCTTTGCTATCTCAACTCCCTTATCTCAGGCAGGGTACATGCCCCCACCACAGGATGTAGGATGTTCCCACAGATGTTTCCAAGGCTGTTTCTTACTTTGATGTAACCAATTAGCACACATCACAGTCCAGGATGTTTCAAGGCTGTTTCTCAATTTGATGTAACAAATTAGCACATATCACAATCCCCCCTTTTTGTTTTGGTCCCTTCTAATTTGTTCATCAAATCGAGCAACAACCTCCTGTGCCAGGGAGAGCATAGGGTTATGCTTACTCTCATCTTCATTTAGTTGTTCATATTGACTTCTTATCAACAGTAGGTGGGCAGCTTCGAGTCTGCTTTTTGCTAAGTTAATTATTTTAGTTTCTATACATGGTCCAAAGGTCAACACTAGTACTAGTAAAGCCAATGGGCCCGCGATTGTAGACAATAAGGTTGTTAGCCAGGGAGAATGACTGAACCATGATTCATACCACCCTTGCTGGGCTTCTCTTTCCTTTTTACGTTTTTCAAGGCCTTCTCTCAATTTCGCCATAGTATCCCTGACAACTCCTGTATGATCCGCGTAAAAACAACATTCTTCTCCTAGGGCTGCACACAATCCTCCCTGTTGCAAAAATAAGAGGTCCATCCCTCTTCTGTTCTGTAAAACTACTTCTGATAGCGATGTCAACGACTTTTCTAAGGCGGTGATGGATTTTTCTATTCGTTCTAAGTCCTCATCCACTGCTGCTCGTAGGGTGCTAAGGCTCTGCTGCTGCACCACTAAGGAGGAGATTCCAGTTCCCGCTCCTACTGCCCCTAGGCCCAGTAAGGTGGCTATGGTAATTGCGGTGATTGGTTCTCTCTTTACTCGGACCGGATGAGGGGTGTCCCAATGGTCGTACATCACATTTTCTGGGTGGTACAAGATCCTGGGAACTACCTCTATTTGTATACAATATTCTTGGGACTCACCAAGTACCCTTAGGGAGACACAGGGAGTTAGGCCCGTTTTTGAACATATCCACCTAGCTCCTTGGGTGGGAATAATCCATCCAATTTTGGAGGTGTAGGTTTGCAGTGTCACAGACCCACACAGCTTTTTCTTTGATTTTGGTATTTTACCAATACACATTCCCATTCCCGTAACTTGCTCCATGGTCAACCCCTTCTTCTTATCTTCCCATTGACACTGTGAGCCGGGATCATTGCTCACAGTATATGTCATATTTACTCCTATTGCTTCATAAAAAGGGGTCTTATGTCGTAGCATAACCAGCAATGGGTGGTTATACTAGGGGTTGTAGCATTTAATACTTTGTAGGTTGCCTGTACAATCTTCCACAGAGGATTGTCTACCCCCTCTGTGGCTTTACTTTCTGAGATTACAACAGTATCTTTCGGGGTGGGGTGGCTCATAGGAATACTTGTCAAATTCATTATCGCAGCCATTGGTTTGATTCTTAATTTTGCTCCTTTAACGGATAGATTCGGCCCTATTGCTTGAGGAGCAGGTTGCACACTTTCTTTCTTTATGAAAATCAATCCACCCCTATCGGTCCCGGGCTCCCAGTACCGGACTCCCCAGGTCTTTCCCAAAAACCACCCTGGATCTTCAGGACGGGTGATATTTATCATTAAATGTTTACAGTCCGAATGGGAGGACGGACGCGTACCTCCAGAAGAGTCTCGTTTGGGGGGGTGTACAACCATAGGGTCCCCACTGGGTCTGAATAAACTTATCTGATCCTGCGCCGGGTGTCCAATCAGAGGCTATAGTTTCACATCCCCAATAAGCACAATAATAAGAGTTTGGGTAGTTACAGTATCCTCGCCCAGGATTAGAACTAGGGCAAAAGTAAAACCCCTTTAGATTTAAACATGGCTCAATGGGTACCAATTCACACAAGGTAGGTGTGAATGTAGGTTTCCCGGGTACGCTTCGTACTTGGATCACTGTTTGATCTTCCCATCTCATTAATGACCATTTAAAGGGTTGGTGTACATTATGTTCCCCTTGGATTCGTCTTCCTAATAAGCCCAGCACAATCATCTTCCAGAGGAGTAGTGGACCCATGGCTTGGTCAACGGATATTTTACGAACCCTTAATGCCTTGGAGGGGCGGTCCATGATGCCAAGTGTCTCTGGGACTTTAAAGAGTCTGGGTCTTACAATTTTGGGTATTCCTGCTTAGGAGGTGGCTTATCGGCCTCGATCCCCACAAGTTCTATACGTCTCTGCCTCCCCTGCCTACTCTTTTGCTTCAGAGCAGCAGGGTGTACCGTCTTCTCGGCAGCAGCCGTATTCTTCAGGGGAACCTCCTGTATGAGCCTTTTAGATTTTTTTAAAGGCTTCCCAGTTCCCAAGAGTGACACTCAACATACGGCGCGGTCCGCCTATAATTGGTGTTTTCAATTTTAGCCTTATGTGATTTGGGGTGGTTGGCGTGGGTACAACCTTTCTCTGGGTGTACTCCTTTTAACAAAGGCTTCCCACCGTTCTACCGATCTTTTCTTAAGATCTTTTAATGTCCAATAAGTCAATTTTGTCGTAACAAGGGTGGCAAATGCTGTTAGGGAGATACCCGTACTAACAATGAGTCCACTACTTCCCTTTACAAACCCTACATGCATAACACACAAAGGGATAACAAATACAATGTGGGGTTATAACAAATACTATGTTAGGTTTTACAAAAGGTGGTCTCACTTATCGAGGTTTCCAGGTTTCTTCTTAAAGGTTACTTTTAAATTGTCCAGGTTTCCAAAGGCTTCCCACGATGATTCTGAAATCGGTCCTTTAATTCTGCTGGCATGTGTCCATCCTCGCTCTGCGGTACGAATAGCAGTGTCTGTGGTAAGCAAAACAAGGAAAGGTCCCTCCCAGCGGGGAGTCAAGGATGAGTCTTTCCAGGTTTTAATTAAAACCTTGTCTCCAGGGTTAACTCGGTGAATGGCTACATCTAGTGGAGGTCTCTGTGCTATTAGTCCTTTCTTTATCAATTCTTGTCTTCTCTTCATAAGCTCTGTAATATATTTCTGTAATAATCTCTCTTCTACTTTAGGATGTTCTTTTGGTATTTCTAAATCATATGGCATCCCATATAACATTTCAAAAGGGGAGATTCCTGTGTCAGTTCTGGGCTGAGTTCATATATTCAACAAAGCAAAGGGTAAACACTTGATCCAATTCATCTGGGTTTCCATCATTAGCTTTGTTAACTGTTTTTTTATTTCCCCATTCATCCTTTCTACCTTTCCTGAACTTTGAGGATGCCAGGGAGTGTGATACTCCCACTTGATTCCTAAAGGATCTAATGTTTCTTTAATGACCTTGGATGTAAAATGTGGCCCCCTGTCTGAGTCTATGACCAATACATTCCCATACCGGGGTATGATATTTTCTAACAATATCTTGGTTACCGATTTCGCAGTTGCTCGGGCTACGGGAAAAGCTTCTACAAAGTAAGTTAAATGATCTACTATAACTAATAGGTATTTATACCTGCCCACTTCTGGGAGTTCTGTAAAGTCAACCTGTATTTTCTCAAATGGTCTCCTGGCTATGGATCGTCCCCCTGGGACCTTTTTTCTGAGGTGCTGCTTGTTAACCTTCTGACAGGTCAAACATTCTCCCACTAGTCTTTTTGCTATGTCATATATTCCAATGCACATATATTTAGTTCCAAACTGGTCTACTAATGCTTGCACTCCCCAGTGAGTCTGTCGGTGGAATTCTTTCATGATTCTCCAAGCTACGCCTTTGGATACAATTTCTCTATCATCGGGCAGCACCCATTTACCTTCTTTTTCTAGGGCTCCTATCTGTCGTAATTTATCTATTTCCTGTTTAGTAAAACTCATCCTGGTATCTAGTTTATCTTGGCCCTCTTTTCCTTCAGACAATAGGTGTAAAGCTGCTTTTTTTGCTTCTTCATCTGCTAGATTATTTCCCCTTATGTGGTAAAATGTGCCTTTTTGATGGTCCCTAACATGTACTACTGCGATTCTCCGAGGTCCCCTCAGAGCTTCTAAAGTTTTTCTGATTAATTTTTCGTGCACTAAATTCTTCCCTTGTGAATTAATCAGTCCCCGTTCTTCCCACATTTTCCCAAATGTGTGTACTACTCCATAAGCATATTTAGAGTCGGTGTATATAGTCCCTATTTTGCCCTTTAAAATTTCTAAGGCTCTAAAAACTGCATACAATTCACAAGCCTGGGCCGACCAAGTTTTGTGTAGGGGCCCTGATTCTATTAACTCTAGAGACTTTCCATCTACAATAGCATACCCTGATCTGCATTTCCCTTCAACTACGCGAGAGGATCCGTCCACAAAGAATTTAGTCCCCTCTGGTAACTCTTCTTCTTCTAAATCTTCTCTTATTTTTGTTTGGTATTCTATTAGACGCATGCAATCATGTCTTAATTGACCACTGGGTTCCCCATACAGGAACTGGGCTGGATTCTGCAAGCTTGTAGTCTCAATTTCCAACTTTGGAGAATGGATTAAAATGCCCTCGTATTTTAATAGTCTGGCATCGGTTATCCATTTTTCGGCTTTTTGTTGTAATACTCCTCGTATATTATGAGGGGTATATATTTTTAATTCTCCTCCAAAGGTTATCTTTTTAGCCTCTTCTACTAATAAGGCTGTAGCTACAATGGCTTGTAGGCAAGTGGGCCATCCCCGACTGACGGGGTCTAGCAATTTTGAAAAATACCCTATAGGTTTCTTTTTCCCTGCCCATTCCTGTGTTAGGACTCCAAAGGCTGTTCCTTCCTGTGTATTAATAAACATGTAGAATGGTCTCTTAATATCTGGTAAACTCAAAACAGGTGCATTCACCAAGTCAGCCTTCAATTCTTCGAGGCTTTGATTATCGGTTTGAGTCCATTTTATTAGCCCATCTACTATTAGTTTTTTTATATAAAAATTTTACTTTATTGCTATAATTTTCAATCCATTGTCTGCAATACCCTAATAACCCCAGCAATTGTCGGACCTGTCTTTTGCTCTTCGGGGGTCTTATTGACAGTATACCATTTACCCTTTCAGGGTCCAATTTTTTGTGCCCTTGCTAAGCCAATGTCCCAAATACTTCACCTCTTCTTCCGTAAATTGCAACTTTGATTTCGATACTTTCAATCCCTTTAAACTTAGGAAATTTAACAACTTAATACTCTCACATCTAACTTCCTCCTGGGTTTTTCCTGCTAAAAGCAAATCATCCACATATTGTGTTAAAGTAATTTGAGGATTAGTTTCGTGAGTACTTAGAACCTGCTCCAGGGCTTGCCCAAACAAATTAGGGGATTCTGTAAACCCTTGTGGTAAAACAGTCCATCGGAGTTGTTGTTTCCTATGGGTATCTGGGTCTTCCCACTCGAAGGCAAAAAAGTCTCTACATTCTTCTTTAAGGGGGCATGCCCAAAATGCATCTTTCAGGTCTATAACCGTATACCATTTAGCCTCAGGTGACAGCTGACTAAGTATGATATCGGGGTTAGCTACAATTGGGAACCTGGTAATTGTTCTTTTGTTTATTTCTCTTAAATCTTGTACCAATCTATAAGTACCGTCTGGTTTCTTTACGGGCAGTATGGGGGTATTATAGGGAGACATACAAGGTTCCAGTAACCTTTGATTTATTAGCCTCTGGATTACTGGTCGGAGTCCTTGCCTCCCTTCCTGTGACATTGGATATTGCTTGACTCTAACAGGGATTTCTGGATTCCGTATGCTCACTTCAAAGGGAGCAATATCTAGTTTCCTACTGATTCTGGGGTATACCAAACTTCAGGGTTGATTTTGGCCTCATCTTCAATAGTAAGGGTGCATAATTTTATAACTAATTCTTGATTCTCTACTTCTAAATTGACTCCTAATTCAACCATCATATCTCGGCCCAGTAAATTATATTCAGCTTCGGGAACTAATAAAAAGGATCCAACACTTAATCGAGAGTCTGATTCTATTTCCACATTTTTAATTACTGGGACCTTAAAGGGCTCTCCCTTAGCTCCTATCACTTATAAGTTCTCTGGGGATAGCTTACACCCCCAGGGTACCGTTTGGACAGTAGATCTTTCTGCCCCAGAATCCACAAGGAATTCTACTTCTTGTCGCTGGGGACCTAATTTCAATTTTATCAAGGGCTCGGTTCCTTTATGAGTCCCCAGCAGATAGAGCCCCTGACCCCCCTAATCTTCTTGGAACATTTGCTCATCCTGCATTCGCTTCCTACAATTCCTCTTCAGATGCCCTTTTTTCTGGCAATAAAAACACTCCACCTGCCTCAAGTCCCTCGTCACAACTTCTCTGGGTTGTCCTTCTTGGTGAAGTGGCTTTCTTTTAGGTCTGTTATACGACCTAGGGGGTTGTGCCTGGATTCCTCTCTGCCCTTCTCGGACTGCTGCCATCAGAATCTTTGCCTGCCGCCGATGGGTTTCCTCTTCCCTCCGCACATGCACTTTCTGAGCTTCCCTCAGCAATTCGTCCAGCCCCCTATCTTGCCAATCATCTAACTTCTCTAGCTTTCTTCTAATATCTGGAAAGGCCTTTGCTACAAACTGTGTTTTCAATAGAGCCTGTCCCACAGGGGTACTGGGGTCTACCCCGGAATAAAGTTGCAGATTTTTTCTAAGTCTCTCGAGCCACTCTGTTGGTGTCTCATCCTTCTTTTGTTGTTCCATGAAGGCCTTATTAATATTTTGCCCCCTGGGAACAGATTCCCTGATTCCCTGAACTATTATGGCTCTCAGATCGGACATATGTGTCCGATGCTCAGCATTCTGATTGTCCCCGTCCGGCCGTTGGGTTGGCCATTTAATATCTGCAGCGGGACCTTGTTGGTGTTGTTGATCCCAAATCCGCATCCCAGCCCTACGGATCATTTCCCTTTCTTCCGCTGTAAATAATATGCTTAAGATGGATTGTAATTCCTCCCATGTATAAAGGCTTGGACCTAAAAACTGATCTAATTTCTCAGCCACCCCTAAAGGGTCTTCTAATAAATTCCCCATTTCTTTCTTAAAATCCCGTACGTCCCCTGAACTCAGGGGCATAGACACAAATCCCATCCCCAGCTGCGGTCCTCCCATGGGGAGTTCTCGCAAGGGGTACAGCTGATCAGGTCGCCCACCTCCCCTCGTTTGACTCCTCGTGACCCTTCGGGTTTCTTCTGGGGAACTAGGAGGGTTTAGATCCCAGTCTGGGGTCATCGGAGAGGGGCTATGAGGAGGGGCTGGTGTTGGGTTTTGAGCCGGAGCTGAGGGAATATAGGGGGGAGGAGAAACGGGAAGTTCCTCCAGTGTTTTGCTTTTCTTCCTCGAACCCTTCTCTTTCAAGGTAAATATCATGGTCCGAGTATCTGGTCTTATCCATAAACTAGCATACTCACTTTCTTCTAAACTAAAGGGCTCCTTTGAATTCACATATATAGTTAGAGCCTGACATATCCAATTTTCAAAAGGCCCGTATACTGGCCAATAAAGGTGGTCTCCTCTAATCTGCTTCCCACCCCATACTTGCATACAGTAATGTACCATTTTTTTTTCTTGACTTTTTGCCTTTTCTGGAGGGCCAATCGTTCCAATACTTAATCATTAATCCTAAAGGGCTATCGGGCGGTATATCTGGTAACTGTACCGTAAAGCCCTCCATGGGATCAGAAGACTTGCTCTTTTTCTGTCCCATCTTCCGGAGCACCCACCCCAGTCACTCTCTTTCTTTCCGCAGGGGACCACACTCACACCACCCGAGTCTTTAACTGCTAGGACGGTTGTCCCTTCGCAGCGGGCGGCCCAGTCGGCCGACGGGTGCCCCATTTCGGTCCCCTATTACAACTCTCTCTCTCCTCGGGGGACCGCACTCACACCACCCGAGTCTTTAACTGCTAGGACGGTTGTCCCTTCGCAGCGGGCGGCCCAGTCGGCCGACGGATGCCCCGTTTCGGTCCCCTGTTACACAATCACCCTCATGGAGGGTCCGCACTCACTCCGTCCCCTGTTACACAAGGACCCCCTCTCCTGGAGGGTCCGCACTCCCCTGGGGACTTCTCACGTGCTCCGGGTATCCCACCCCAACCGAACGGAACCGCATACATATACTCACTCAGTCCTGAGTCTTCGTTCGGATCTTCGTGCACAAAGTTTACGGGGTACTGCAGTTCTTTTGCTTACTTGTCCTGATTTAGGGTTCGGAAATACAGGTTCTGGTAGGGGAACTACCCACTCAGGGGCCATCTGAAGATGGGATGGGGCGCCTCCCCTGAGTCAGAGTCCTGAAACCAGGGAAGCCTGTATCCGAGTCACGGCACCAAATTGTTACAGGTAAACGCGACAAATTGACAACCACTCGGGCCGGGTTGCATAAGTTCCAATTTAATAAAATAATTGAGCAAGTTACAAGTAAGCAAAACAGCGCTGGGCGGCCGGGGGAATCTCCTGCTCCACCAACGGCGCGCGCAATCCCCCCCTCACAGTCTCCTTATATGCAATTCCAGCTCCAGGTATATGTGGCACTTCCTGTAACTTCTGCGGTTGCGCCGGCTGTTGCTAGGGGGTCTTCTTCAGCCCTCTGCATTGTGAGTGGTGACCCTCAGGTCACGCATATATTTTACAACTTTCGAAGTCGTGCTATATTTCACAGTTGTGTGACATCGCCATCACCATATTAGGCTATCTAAACTAACATTGCCGCTTTGCTATCTCAACTCCCTTATCTCAGGCAGGGTACATGCCCCCACCACAGGATGTAGGATGTTCCCACAGATGTTTCCAAGGCTGTTTCTTACTTTGATGTAACCAATTAGCACACATCACAGTCCAGGATGTTTCAAGGCTGTTTCTCAATTTGATGTAACAAATTAGCACATATCACACCCATCTTTCCCAGTTAAAAGCCCTGCGTACCAGGTTGGCCAGCCTGCTGGCAAAGAAGCGTGTGCCCCATTAGGTGAGGTGGATCCCACCTCTCCCAATCCATAGTCGATCTTCAAACACAGGCCTAGGGACATAGGAACCAAAACCCTGTTGCCAACACCAGCAGCACAGCCAGTTGTTTACTTGCAGCATCACTCTTTCCTAGTTGCCCTTGGCAGTATTGTTGGTGCCCACATGGAAGAGCAGCAGGGGGCAACAGTCGGAGGGGTGGGGGACAAGCCCCGGCAGTCTTTGCTTGGCATCTCAGATTCGAGTGCCCAGCAGGCAGCAAACCTCTGCTGACAAGAGGTCAGGTCAGCAGATGGGTGCTTCTGTGCCCTGCAGCAGGGAGTCACCCACAACAATCACGCACCACTTCTTCCAGGGGTTCCTGCATGGCACAGGGTCCATGGGCTCAGTTGCTTCACTTGAAGCCATGCCCAGCCCCTCCTCAGCTTGGAGGGCACTGAACCTGTTCAGCAGCTGCAAGTCTTCAGGAGGAGCAAGAGCCTTTCTCCTCGCTTGAGGAGTGACCAGCTCCCAGCCTTCATCTTCTATGGAGTTATGACTTGGCATTGCCACGGCACAGAGCCCACATGCACCTCCACTGCTGTGGCGGGGGGAAGAGACTCTTGAAGCTGTAGGGTCTCTGAGAAGATCCTATCCATCTCTTGCTCATCTCCTCAGATGCTACGCAGCATGCCTGCTTCCTCCCATAGCTCCTTGACCTGGCAACAGCACTCGTCAACAACAGCAACACCCTCTGCAGAAAAGATGACTGCCAGCCCCAGGCTCACAGAGAGGCCCCAGGCACTCCCTGCAGCCCAAGACCTGCAGGGCTGCATCCACTGTCAGCAGGTCTGTCTGGGTGGGTGGAAGCCTCCCCCATGGCAGAGGCAGCAACTCCAACAGCTCCTGGCGAACGCACGCTGCAGTGTGTCATAACCATAGCTGAGAAAGTGTATGCTACTGTGGTCAGAGACAAGGGCCCCTTCTTTGCACCCAGCTGCCACACAAACTGCTGCCTCAGCCCCACTGCCCCAGGGAGCTGGGGCTCTGGGCCTGGCACTTCTCTAGGCCTCTCCCTAGCCCTGACTAACAGGGTGCTTGACCCACCCAAATCAAGGGGCAGCTGGAACAAAGGCCCCACCTCCCTCTCTTGCCCTCAGCAAGGGCAACCAACAGAGCTCCTTAGCAGCAGCAGCAGCTACAGCTGCCTAGAGCTTCCCAGGAGAAGTTCAGGCCTGCTGTAGCTGTCCTTACCTAGCTCTTCTTACCTGTCAGCAGCAAGCACCTTCTAGTTGCTCTGAGGGTCCCCACAACGCCCCCACAGCTTCCAGCAAGGTTCGCAGAGGTTCTAAGCAGAGCCCAGACACTGCTGCATGAACTGCTGCATCTGTTCCCTGCCTCTGGGAGCAACGCGACCATCCTCAAGAGGCAGCATTGATGAGTGACTGAACGGGCTGCTGAAAGAGGTAAAAACTTGGCAGTGGCCAAGAGGAGAGGGCTAGTACCAAGCAGAAGAGCAAGACATACCTGGAGAATGGTCTGTGCCAACACAGCCCTTGCCATCAGCAAATGCTCTGTGATTTCCTGAGTAGGAAAAAGAGCAGCTGTGGCTGTTTTCTGTGGGCAAAGCAGCCAGCAGTTGTCTCAGGTGAAACATGGGTGGAATGATTTCAGAAGAGCCATGGCTGCTTTTGGCTTTGCCAGCATGCTGCCAAAGGGAATGCAGCATGTGCCTGTGTGGGGGCTAGCCCACCTTTGGCAGAGCATCAAGAGAAAGGTGCGAGCAAGTGCCCGACTTGGGAAAGGAACTGGTGCAGGCAGAAGCCACTGCATGCACCCACTCCCAAAGGAGAGGTGGAGGAGTTGCCTGAGGAGGTGTTTCTTGGCTTGTTCTTTTTGCTCTGGATGAGTTGCCTTGTTAGGCACACTGCTGCCTCTTCCCCAATGCAATAGGCAAACACAAAGAGGCACTCAGCTAGCATCATTTCTTTAATACAGTGTGTCCTGCTTTGAAACAAGGTGACAAGACGCCTGTTTCTCCTGAGCAGTGGGAATGCCCGCAGCTGACGCCGGCGCGCTCGCCTCCACCGCCAAGACGCACGGCCCGGGGACACCGTCGGGAGCTCCTCGACGCCATCGGGAGCTGCTCAGCACCATGCTCGGCCGCCGGACAAAGGAGAAGGAGGAGCGAGGCCATCAGTGGCCGATGCCAGTGCCAGCCCACCAAGAAACAAGCCCCCTCACCCAAAGTGCCCGGCCCCAGGGGATGCCCTTTTTGCTGCCCTGGGGCACTCCATGGAGATGCCCAAGGCACCAGGCAGGACCACCCAAAAGGGTCCTCGGGTCTCTCCCACCCCCCCCCGTCACCCCCAACCCTCCGGGGCCCACCATGCGGCTGCTTACGTGTGCCACAGCACAGGCCCCCTCCACATGCCAACGCCGGCACGCTCGCCTGCGCCGCGTGGGCCCGGCCTGTCCTCGGGAGGTGCTCAGCGCCGCGCTCGGCCGCTGCACAAAGCAAAGCAAAGCAAAGCAAAGGAGGAGAGAAGTTGCCGTGAGGAAATGCCCACAGCTCCCTCTACCCCAATGCCCAGAGACAGCTCAGCGCCCCCCGCACTACCGCAGGCCGGTGACGGTGCTGGGCCCCCCGCCAGCACGCCGGCTGCCCAGCAGGACACCAAGCCTGCAGCCAGGGCAGCCTCCCTCCACGCCGACCGGAACACGGAACACGGAACTCGCTGCCACCCCGCGCAACGCTGACAGTGGCCTCGGCAACAGGCACCATCTCCCCGGCAAGAGGGACAAGCGCCCCGGCCCCAGACGCACCCACCCCGCCACTGGCACGCCAACAAGCATGGCACAAGGGCCGCGCGCAGGCACAAGGCCCCGCTCACAAACCCGGACACTGCTCCTGCCTCAGCCCCACCTCTCCAGTCCTCTCCAGCACTCGAGAGTTGCTCTCCCAAAGGCTTTGTAATGCAAGGACACCCCACAAGGAAGAAGGCAGGCACTCAGCTGCCATGCAAAGCAAAGAGGGAAGAAGCTGCTGCCTTGCCAAAGTGCCAAAAAAACTCAAAGTGCCCCAAAACACCACCACACCCAATGCTAGTGCTCTGGCCCCACATTGCCCTGTTGCCACCCTCCTTTTTCTGTCTCTTTGCCCAAAGGCAGTGGCAAGGGGCAGGCTCAGCTTGGCCAGAAGAAAAAGGGCTCCGTGGGGACTCTGCGCCAGGACACTTCTGCCCAAGGGCAGCAGCTCCCCCATCCATCCGCCCCCATGCTGCAGGGACAAAGCCCACGCTCGCTCTGCCCACCGCACAAAGGGGCATGAGGCGCTAATGAGAACACAACTCTCAACTCTGCAGCACGCAGAGATGGGCACAGCATGCAAGAGCTTCTGAAACGGCTCCCCCACCAACAAGGCCTTGCCAAGAAGCCCTCTTCAGCCCTCGCTGTAGCAGCGGCATGCCAAGTGCAGCCTCAAGAGAACTGCCCCTCTCTGCTTCCACTCGCTCCTCCCAAACACACACCATGCCCATGCAGACATTGGCACAAAATCGCCATGCCCCTCACAACATTCACGCACCATCACGTAGTCACATTAGAGAGGTGGAGGAGTTGCCTGAGGAGGTGTTTCTTGGCTTGTTCTTTTTGCTCTGGATGAGTTGCCTTGTTAGGCACACTGCTGCCTCTTCCCCAGTGCAACAGGCAAACACAAAGAGGCACTCAGCATCATTTCTTTAATAAAGTCTTTCCTGGTTTTAAAAAAGTTTACAAGACACGTGTTTCACATGATAAATGACTGGCGGCCATTTTTTTTTGAAATATCTTAATCCATGCAGAAAGACTGGACTGCCTAACTTGGTGTTACATAGCAGCTGAACAGTATACCAAAATATACATAGACATGCACACTGCCATGGAAACGGGCAGCACAGGACACTGTAAGAATCCAAATACAAGCTTGCTCAATAATTTTCAGAATTCAAGTTTAACTTTAAGGAAAAACCCTGATTTCTTTCTGAAGTGGAGCATATGTACTGAGAGAGACTGTTCTGCTACAATCTGTCTACAGTCATCCTTCATTCAGCAGTCATGTGAAAATACACACACACAAATGTTACAAGTCCTTTTTTACTACTGAAGCTACACATTAACAACTGAATCTGATAACATTGCTTTGGTTGTTTCAATACAGAATGATACCGGTTTCTATCGATCGTCTTCATCCCACTTCCCCATTTTTCATTCTTTTCCAAAGTCCTAGAAGAGTGGTGCTGAGCTGAATGTCTTTTAGGTCTCTCTTCAAGAATCCAGTGTAGCTTTTGTACAAGAAACTGTTGAGGGCAAACAAACAGGAACATGACTACAAACAGAACAGAAAGTACAGGATTCCTTCAACTTACATAAAGAAAAGTATCTTCACTTATTGTCACAGCATGAAAATTAATGCTGAATTATCAGTATATAACATTCCTCAGGTCACCAGATTTTCAAACACTATTGAAAAGATGAGACTCATCAAAGTATTCCAGAAGGCATATGAACTCCTGTCTGCTAAAATGTTCTTATCCCAACACACAACCGATAAACAGCAGCTGGGGAGGGGACGGGACAAATGACATCTTGCATTCCTGCAGCACAGCAGCAAGGCTGACAGTTGCTGAGAAGTAGTACTTTTCTGCTTTACTTTCTAACAACATCTCCTTCCCTGTGTGGCTACTCTTCTCCAAGATTAAAACAGGAAGGGCTTACTTGCTCTGAAGCACAAAGCATAAGAGAGCAGGAGCGCACGTGATTCCAGCTGTTGCATTACATGACAATCCAATTTTGACTGCAATCCAGTTAATGACTAGAAATACATGACCATCCTTTTCTGCCCAGATTCACACGTCTTGCATTCATGTGCTATGCTAGCAGCACAGTAACCTGCGGTTCACTCTCTAGTCAGTAGAGAGATGAGTACATCCAGAGGGAATTTCTTCTCCACTGATTATTAAAAGCAAGAAGGGGAAAGTTTAATACCTAAAACTAGGTGGAATGATGTCTGCTTTTCATATTTTGAGTTTAAATCACATTTTGAGTGCCTGGATTTGGGTGTTCTGTTTTGAGAGAAATGCTCAGGGCTGTATGGCTCATTATTCATAAATCTGAAAAGATGCCTTGCAATATTACATGTATGCATATGCACTTCTAAGGATACCACAGACTGTAACATTTCTACTAAGTCCCACTTTCCAGGGATGTTCTCAGTTGTCCAGCCAGCTACCTTGGTAGAACTTTTCCATTCCTGATGGAACAGAACGTTGCATTAAGCTCAATTTCATTTTTAAGGGAGGATGGGTGATACTCATGGTGCCCAGCTAGAAAAGTGCTGCCATTTTGGACATACTGGAAGAAGGGACAACACGCCCCATCTTTTGAGGGAGGCAAAACCCTACGTTTTTATTACGGGAGAACTTCTAGTGCATCCATGCTATGAAGCAGCCACCCGAAGTGTGGCAGAAGGCCTCCCTTACAATCAGCTGATGTATCTTCAGGTGTCTCTGTGAAAACTGACCAAATATGCACAAGTTATGACTTTTCAAGAAAGCCCCCAAAACATCTGCTGCTGTGTGTTCTTTAAGACACACGTTACAGACAGACAGCAAGTTGCTTTGCAGCTGCAATGTGCAGTAAGAACAAATCATCACAATGCTACTGAGACTGTCACAGGATTTTGCAGGGCCATTTCTCCTTCCAGCAGTCCAAAATCACTGCAGAGTCAGGCACCAGAAGGTAAGACAAGGGGAAAGTCTCCCCAGCATTCTCCAGGCCTCCTGTGCTGTTAGACAAGCAAGGAGCAGGAAAGGCAAAACTCAGACCAGAACACACAGGGTTAAGATATAACCTGTATTCTTCAGCTGTGTCTCCCTCCACCTAAAAACCTCATCTTGGAGAAGCCCAGAACGCTGAACATGCAATCAGGATTTTGAGATATCCGGTCATCTAGACGGGGCAGCCAGGACCCAGACTCTATGCACACGTGGAGACCAAAAATACAGAGCATCCAAAGGAGGCTCAGTGCACCTGAAATACATCCATTCTATCCTGCTGTCCCTGCAGCAATGACTTCTGCAAGCAGAGCAGACCTTTGCCAGAAGTCACACCTGCGTTTGTTTAAAATTCAAACACGGACTTTGTCTAGTGAATTTGCCTGTGTGGCTGACTGGGGTTTCTACTGGTACCACTGGCAGCAGCCACTGCTCTAAGGCCAGGGTTCATGCAGCTTCCTCGACTTTAGCTCCTACGGGTAAAAGCTCACATTACACCAGAAGGAGGTACAGAACAGTACTTGCAGCCAAGGATGGCTTGAACCCAAATTCAGACTCTTCCAGTCCTGGGATGTTTTGAGGGCTAGTGGAATTATGTTAGAGACACTTATCTAAGTTACTGCAGCCTCCTCCAAAATTTGTGTAACAGCAGCCCTTAGTCAGCACACCTTCTCGCCCACTTTCCCCTTGGACTGGGCACTACTGGAGCTCTCCCCCCGGATCCCCGAAAGCAAATGTTTGAGTCAGTGTCAGCAAAGGCCTTCCCATCCCCACTGTAGCATGTTCTTCAAAACTTACTAATGGTTGTAAATGCAAAAAGGAGAAAAAGTCCTGCTAAGAAGCTTAAAGAAACCCTGGATACTGTTTTAAATACTCTCAAATCAAAAGCAGTAATCTTCTGGAGCTGGCTACTTCAGAGCAAACTCCAGGTATCCGCTGCACACAGAAGAGGAGGTTTCCCGCCAGCAGCCCTGCAGGCTTCACAGAGCTAACAGGATTATGAGAATTTCACCTGACGTTCTGGATACAAAGGACCAAGAAAGCTACGTAAGCAAATGACGAGGGCACTGCTCCGAGGCTCATTCTCACAATTGCATGCAGCTCCCTTTGCCCCACTCCGCAGACATCACGCTCCCTTGCCAAGCTTCTCACCCCTCGGAGGTGCTGGGAAGGGGCCTGTTTGGAAGTGAGACTAAGTCCCAGTGTCCTGGGGTTTCTTCCTCCCCTGGCCTCAGGCTGGGCAGCTGATCAGTAGGGCTTGACGAGGTTCCCCTCTAGGGCAGGGGAAAGGTGCCTGCTGAGTTGGAAGGCAACTCAGCTGGGCTTCTGGGGACCATCTTCTCAGCAAGGGAGAGGAATTGCTCATGGTGCCTCAGCAGCCTTTTGTAGCTGAGCTGGGGAGCAGCTCAAAGGAGAAGCTCTTCATTCGAAGCAACGTAGCCCCAATGTTCCCTGAAGGAGTTTCAGGAGCACAGAGAAGAGCCTGCTCTCCAGCAGGCAACTCAAATGCTCTGTGACCTTGCCTTCTTCACAGTCATATTTGGCCCTCCAGCAGCTGCCTCATAAACCTGTCTGCGGAGAGCTTGCATCCTGTCCTCAGGCAGCCTTTGCGGCAGTGGAGGGGGAGGATATGTTCCCTTTGCATGGGTGCCACCAAAGGTCTGAATTCTTCACCCACCTGAGGGGCACTTTAAAGAGGGCCTGAGGTGACCGCGGGTTATGGTATTTGGCCTGCTCAGAGGCTGCGTGATTATTGGCAGTGGTGGCATCTGCCTGCTCCTTTGCGGGTTTAGCGTCTGGCCCCAATTTACTGCCTTGTCCTCTCCTGCTTTTCCCCACTGCTGCCTGTGTCCTTGACCTCTGCCCAAGGGAGGCGTGGCGCCGCTGCTTGCAATGCATGCTGCGACACCTCATCAGGGGGCTGCTAAGGTCCTACAGAGGCACATGCTCACCCAGAGGGGCCTCCCCTTGCTCTCTGCCTTCTTCAGGCCACTCTGCAAGCGCTCGTGCCCATCGCAGCCACAGTCCCTGGCACTGCAGTCTCAAGGCTGCCAAATGTCACCCCACTGCACTGCACCTGCAGTTCTCTTCCAGTCACTGGCAAGTCAAGGGCCAGCGAGGACTGCTCAGGGCTGCTCCACCTCTGGGGGGTATCTAGGGTTAAGGCCAGCTCTGCGGCATGCTCCTCTTGCAAGGTTCTTGCACTCTGCTCCTGGGCAAGCTGCAGCATCCGTTGCTCCTGGGGGCAGGAGGCAGCCCTGACTAGGTGGTTCTCAGCCTTCTTCTGAGGCCTCGTAGGGACAACGTTACACGTCCACGTGCTCTGCAAATTGCTTGTGCATCCAATGAGCCCTTATCCCAGGCAGGTACGTATTCAAGGATCCTGGCAGGGACACCAACGCATAAAGAGAATAGACTTTGGTCAGTTGGACTCACCTGGAGAGCTGACCATGCAGGATGATGTGCACGCTTCATCTTGATGGCTCTGATCGAAATCCAGCCCAGGAAGCTGTTGCTCTCCGATACGTGACAGTGCATGCAGAAGGCTCTCGGACAGCGCGCAGAGGGATGCCACACAGGAACCTAGAGAAGGAGAGCACAGAAGCTAGCAGCATCCTCATAAGCACACAGAAACAACTCCAAGCTCCTCCAGAAGCATGCTTTGCTACTTGTAACTCCTCGTACCTCGCTCCTTGCTTCTCCTTTCCCATACGCTTTGCTACTTGTAGCTTTCCACCAGTTGAACCCTGTCATGACCCTCCACATCTCCCCCTTCCTTTAATAACTGAAAGGCTAAGGCGGTATGAACTTGCAGGGTCATGACTTGCTTCATACTCCGGTCAATCATTCTTTGTACGCAATTCCATAAGCATGGCACACACATTAGTATTGCAACAAATACAAAAACTATAATAAGTCCTAGAATCAGGATGCGTTTTAACCAAGGTCCTACAGCAAGCATACTCAACCAATCAAACATTCCCCATACGTTTTTCCCATCATCTTCTTGCAATTGTTTTGTTAACGCCTTCAATCTTGCAATGCTCGTATGTATTGACTCAGAATGATCACTCAGATTCATACAACACATTCCCTCAAAATCCTGACAGCCATGGCCTTAGGCCAATAGCAAAAAATCGATCACAGCCCCATTCTGCAAGGTGGCATGTCTAACTGAATCTACATCTGTTAACAGGGCGTTCAAAGCAGTACTAGCAGCATTTGCTTCCTCTGCAAGCCAGCATCCTAATTTGTTAAGTTGTGATAAAGCGGGAGCAGTTCCTACTCCTGCAAAAACACTACTCAAGACATGCTTAGTTGGGTCCCACAATTCTATGTCGCTATTACAGTCTGATGTAAAGCTGTGGGTGGACCGTTTTGTCCGAACACGGGCAGTTCCATCAATTAACAACTTTTCGGGATGGAACAACGTCAGAAGCCCAAAGGTACATGGGCCTCCCACTTAATAGGATACTGCTTTTGTCTTACTGGTTTAGCTCCAGATTTTAGAACAACCTTCACTGGTTTCACCAATTCAGACCTACCTGGAATTCTGCTAGCCCATAGAACTGGTAGCACTGCATCCTATTAAAAGCTATCCAGGCCACTTCTAACATTTTCCCCAGATCTCTCCAATCTGCCCCCTCTAATTCTTGAAGTTTCCTTCTTATGTCTGGGGCCGATTGTCCCATAAAAATTGAAGCTAGCTGCTGGGCTTCCTCTGGTTTCTCAGGATCCAGGTTGGTAGATTTCCTGGCAGTAACTTCTAATCGTTCCATAAAAGCAGATGGGGATTCAGTTGGTTCTTGTCTGACCTCATTTATTTTGGACCAATTAACTGCTTTTGGCATACCATGTTTTACACCATACAATATCCATTTCTGATATCTTATTACAAGTCCCCGGGGTCCTGGCAGGTTAGGATCCCACCCCAGGTCTGTAGCAGGAAAATTCTGATCTAGCATCCCCTGCAAATCCCCACCAGCAAGTGCTCCTTCCACTTGCTTCCGAGCAGTGTTTAATACCTTCTTCTTTTCAGTATCATCTAGCAGGGTGTCTAATATTACCTGTAAATCATTCCAGTCTGGATCCTGAGCCCTAATTAGAGTTTCAAACACTTCTGCCACTCTCTCTGGATCCTCTCTATAGTTCCCTGCTATTTCCTTCCAGGACCTTAACTCCATTATAGAGAAAGGCACTTGAACTGTTACTGGTCCGGTATTTCCAACCACCTGCCGAAGGGCAGCCTGTAAAACCTCCCCCGCTTCCCCTTGTTGTCCTCTTGTTCTCCCTGCAATCGGGCTAAATCCTTCTGCCTCTTCAGCCTCCCCAACAACATCCTCGACATCCCCCACACACTTCTGTCGGGGGGCGACCAACAGCTCCAAATCCCTCGCCTCCTCCCGTTTACACTTTAAACACCTCTTTCCGATACTACAAGCAGAACAACACCTTTTCAAATTTCGACCCTTTCCCTCCTTCTCTAGTGCTAGAATCATCGGATCCTTTGGAATCATCCCACAATCTTTCTGCCATTCAGGGTGGTTTCTTAATGCAAAGAACAAATCTACATATATTACTTCATCCCATTTCCCCTCCCTCCAGCAAAACAACATTAATTATAATATGGTATTGTAGTTCACACTTCCATTCTTAGGCCATTTTTCCTGATCTTCTAAAGTATACATGATAACGATGATTACAGTATTCAATTAATTGTTCTCTTGGTAAGTGTACCTGCCAGCAGGCCAGCCGCCGATGCAAGGGCCAGCCGCCGATGCAAGGGCCAGCCGCCGATGCAAGGGCCAGCCGCCGATGCAAGGGCCAGCCGCCGATGCAAGGGCCAGCCGCCGATGCAAGGGCCAGCCGCCGATGCAAGGGCCAGCCGCCGATGCAAGGGCCAGCCGCCGATGCAAGGGCCAGCCGCCGATGCAAGGGCCAGCCGCCGATGCAAGGGCCAGCCGCCGATGCAAGGGCCAGCCGCCGATGCAAGGGCCAGCCGCCGATGCAAGGGCCAGCCGCCGATGCAAGGGCCAGCCGCCGATGCAAGGGCCAGCCGCCGATGCAAGGGCCAGCCGCCGATGCAAGGGCCAGCCGCCGATGCAAGGGCCAGCCGCCGATGCAAGGGCCAGCCGCCGATGCAAGGGCCAGCCGCCGATGCAAGGGCCAGCCGCCGATGCAAGGGCCAGCCGCCGATGCAAGGGCCAGCCGCCGATGCAAGGGCCAGCCGCCGATGCAAGGGCCAGCCGCCGATGCAAGGGCCAGCCGCCGATGCAAGGGCCAGCCGCCGATGCAAGGGCCAGCCGCCGATGCAAGGGCCAGCCGCCGATGCAAGGGCCAGCCGCCGATGCAAGGGCCAGCCGCCGATGCAAGGGCCAGCCGCCGATGCAAGGGCCAGCCGCCGATGCAAGGGCCAGCCGCCGATGCAAGGGCCAGCCGCCGATGCAAGGGCCAGCCGCCGATGCAAGGGCCAGCCGCCGATGCAAGGGCCAGCCGCCGATGCAAGGGCCAGCCGCCGATGCAAGGGCCAGCCGCCGATGCAAGGGCCAGCCGCCGATGCAAGGGCCAGCCGCCGATGCAAGGGCCAGCCGCCGATGCAAGGGCCAGCCGCCGATGGCAAGGGCCAGCCGCCGATGCAAGGGCCAGCCGCCGATGCAAGGGCCAGCCGCCGATGCAAGGGCCAGCCGCCGATGCAAGGGCCAGCCGCCGATGCAAGGGCCAGCCGCCGATGCAAGGGCCAGCCGCCGATGCAAGGGCCAGCCGCCGATGCAAGGGCCAGCCGCCGATGCAAGGGCCAGCCGCCGATGCAAGGGCCAGCCGCCGATGCAAGGGCCAGCCGCCGATGCAAGGGCCAGCCGCCGATGCAAGGGCCAGCCGCCGATGCAAGGGCCAGCCGCCGATGCAAGGGCCAGCCGCCGATGCAAGGGCCAGCCGCCGATGCAAGGGCCAGCCGCCGATGCAAGGGCCAGCCGCCGATGCAAGGGCCAGCCGCCGATGCAAGGGCCAGCCGCCGATGCAAGGGCCAGCCGCCGATGCAAGGGCCAGCCGCCGATGCAAGGGCCAGCCGCCGATGCAAGGCCAGCCGCCGATGCAAGGGCCAGCCGCCGATGCAAGGGCCAGCCGCGATGCAAAAGCCAGCCGCCGATGCAAGGGCCAGCCGCCGATGCAAAAGCCAGCCGCCGATGCAAGGGCCAGCCGCCGATGCAAAAGCCAGCCGCCGATGCAAAGGGCCAGCCGCCGATGCAAGGCCAGCGCCGATGCAAGGGCCAGCCGCCGATGCAAAAGCCAGCCGCCGATGCAAAAGCCAGCCGCCGATGCAAAAGCCAGCCGCCGATGCAAAAGCCAGCCGCCGATGCAAAAGCCAGCCGCCGATGCAAAAGCCAGCCGCCGATGCAAAAGCCAGCCGCCGATGCAAAAGCCAGCCGCCGATGCAAAAGCCAGCCGCCGATGCAAAAGCCAGCCGCCGATGCAAAAGCCAGCCGCCGATGCAAAAGCCAGCCGCCGATGCAAAAGCCAGCCGCCGATGCAAAAGCCAGCCGCCGATGCAAAAGCCAGCCGCCGATGCAAAAGCCAGCCGCCGATGCAAAAGCCAGCCGCCGATGCAAAAGCCAGCCGCCGATGCAAAAGCCAGCCGCCGATGCAAAAAGCCAGCCGCCGATGCAAAAGCCAGCCGCCGATGCAAAAGCCAGCCGCCGATGCAAAAGCCAGCCGCCGATGCAAAAGCCAGCCGCCGATGCAAAAGCCAGCCGCCGATGCAAAAGCCAGCCGCCGATGCAAAAGCCAGCCGCCGATGCAAAAGCCAGCCGCCGATGCAAAAGCCAGCCGCCGATGCAAAAGCCAGCCGCCGATGCAAAAGCCAGCCGCCGATGCAAAAGCCAGCCGCCGATGCAAAAGCCAGCCGCCGATGCAAAGCCAGCCGCCGATGCAAAAGCCAGCCGCCGATGCAAAAGCCAGCCGCCGATGCAAAAGCCAGCCGCCGATGCAAAAGCCAGCCGCCGATGCAAAAGCCAGCCGCCGATGCAAAAGCCAGCCGCCGATGCAAAAGCCAGCCGCCGATGCAAAAGCCAGCCGCCGATGCAAAAGCCAGCCGCCGATGCAAAGCCAGCCGCCGATGCAAAAGCCAGCCGCCGATGCAAAAGCCAGCCGCCGATGCAAAAGCCAGCCGCCGATGCAAAGCCAGCCGCCGATGCAAAGCCAGCGCCGATGCAAAAGCCAGCCGCCGATGCAAAAGCCAGCCGCCGATGCAAAAGCCAGCCGCCGATGCAAAAGCCAGCCGCCGATGCAAAAGCCAGCCGCCGATGCAAAAGCCAGCCGCCGATGCAAAAGCCAGCCGCCGATGCAAAAGCCAGCCGCCGATGCAAAAGCAGCCGCCGATGCAAAAGCCAGCCGCCGATGCAAAAGCCAGCCGCCGATGCAAAAGCCAGCGCCGATGCAAAGCCAGCCGCCGATGCAAAAGCCAGCCGCCGATGCAAAAGCCAGCCGCCGATGCAAAAGCCAGCCGCCGATGCAAAAGCCAGCGCCGATGCAAAAGCCAGCCGCCGATGCAAAAGCCAGCCGCCGATGCAAAAGCCAGCCGCCGATGCAAAAGCCAGCCGCCGATGCAAAAGCCAGCCGCCGATGCAAAAGCCAGCCGCCGATGCAAAAGCCAGCCGCCGATGCAAAAGCCAGCCGCCGATGCAAAAGCCAGCGCCGATGCAAAAGCCAGCCGCCGATGCAAAAGCCAGCCGCCGATGCAAAAGCCAGCCGCCGATGCAAAAGCCAGCCGCCGATGCAAAAGCCAGCCGCCGATGCAAAAGCAGCCGCCGATGCAAAAGCCAGCCGCCGATGCAAAAGCCAGCCGCCGATGCAAAAGCCAGCCGCCGATGCAAAAGCCAGCCGCCGATGCAAAAGCCAGCCGCCGATGCAAAAGCCAGCCGCCGATGCAAAAGCCAGCGCCGATGCAAAAGCCAGCCGCCGATGCAAAAGCCAGCCGCCGATGCAAAAGCCAGCCGCCGATGCAAAAGCCAGCCGCCGATGCAAAAGCCAGCCGCGATGCAAAGCCAGCCGCCGATGCAAAAGCCAGCCGCCGATGCAAAAGCCAGCCGCCGATGCAAAAGCCAGCCGCCGATGCAAAAGCCAGCCGCCGATGCAAAAGCCAGCCGCCGATGCAAAAGCAGCCGCCGATGCAAAAGCCAGCCGCCGATGCAAAAGCCAGCCGCCGATGCAAAAGCCAGCCGCCGATGCAAAAGCCAGCCGCCGATGCAAAAGCCAGCCGCCGATGCAAAAGCCAGCCGCCGATGCAAAAGCCAGCCGCCGATGCAAAAGCCAGCCGCCGATGCAAAAGCCAGCCGCCGATGCAAAGCCAGCCGCCGATGCAAAAGCCAGCCGCCGATGCAAAAGCCAGCCGCCGATGCAAAAGCCAGCCGCCGATGCAAAAGCCAGCCGCCGATGCAAAAGCCAGCCGCGATGCAAAAGCCAGCCGCCGATGCAAAAGCCAGCCGCCGATGCAAAAGCCAGCCGCCGATGCAAAAGCCAGCCGCCGATGCAAAAGCCAGCCGCCGATGCAAAAGCCAGCCGCCGATGCAAAAGCCAGCCGCCGATGCAAAAGCCAGCCGCCGATGCAAAAGCCAGCCGCCGATGCAAAAGCCAGCCGCCGATGCAAAAGCCAGCCGCCGATGCAAAAGCCAGCCGCCGATGCAAAAGCCAGCCGCCGATGCAAAAGCCAGCCGCCGATGCAAAAGCCAGCCGCCGATGCAAAAGCCAGCCGCCGATGCAAAAGCCAGCCGCCGATGCAAAAGCCAGCCGCCGATGCAAAAGCCAGCGCCGATGCAAAAGCCAGCCGCCGATGCAAAAGCCAGCCGCCGATGCAAAAGCCAGCCGCCGATGCAAAAGCCAGCCGCCGATGCAAAAGCCAGCCGCCGATGCAAAAGCCAGCCGCCGATTGCAAAAGCCAGCCGCCGATGCAAAGCCAGCCGCCGATGCAAAAGCCAGCCGCCGATGCAAAAGCCAGCCGCCGATGCAAAAGCCAGCCGCCGATGCAAAAGCCAGCCGCCGATGCAAAAGCAGCCGCCGATGCAAAAGCCAGCCGCCGATGCAAAAGCCAGCCGCCGATGCAAAAGCCAGCCGCCGATGCAAAAGCCAGCCGCCGATGCAAAAGCCAGCCGCCGATGCAAAAGCCAGCCGCCGATGCAAAAGCCAGCCGCCGATGCAAAAAGCCAGCCGCCGATGCAAAAGCCAGCCGCCGATGCAAAAGCCAGCCGCCGATGCAAAAGCCAGCCGCCGATGCAAAAGCCAGCCGCCGATGCAAAAGCCAGCCGCCGATGCAAAAGCCAGCCGCCGATGCAAAAGCCAGCCGCCGATGCAAAAGCCAGCCGCCGATGCAAAAGCCAGCCGCCGATGCAAAAGCCAGCCGCCGATGCAAAAGCCAGCCGCCGATGCAAAAGCCAGCCGCCGATGCAAAAGCCAGCCGCCGATGCAAAAGCCAGCCGCCGATGCAAAAGCCAGCCGCCGATGCAAAAGCCAGCCGCCGATGCAAAAGCCAGCCGCCGATGCAAAAGCCAGCCGCCGATGCAAAAGCCAGCCGCCGATGCAAAAGCCAGCCGCCGATGCAAAAGCCAGCCGCCGATGCAAAAGCCAGCCGCCGATGCAAAAGCCAGCCGCCGATGCAAAAGCCAGCCGCCGATGCAAAAGCCAGCCGCCGATGCAAAAGCCAGCCGCCGATGCAAAAGCCAGCCGCCGATGCAAAAGCCAGCCGCCGATGCAAAAGCCAGCCGCCGATGCAAAAGCCAGCCGCCGATGCAAAAGCCAGCGCCGATGCAAAAGCCAGCCGCCGATGCAAAAGCCAGCCGCCGATGCAAAAGCCAGCCGCCGATGCAAAAGCCAGCCGCCGATGCAAAAGCCAGCCGCCGATGCAAAAGCCAGCCGCCGATGCAAAAGCCAGCCGCCGATGCAAAAGCCAGCCGCCGATGCAAAAGCCAGCCGCCGATGCAAAAGCCAGCCGCCGATGCAAAAGCCAGCCGCCGATGCAAAAGCCAGCCGCCGATGCAAAAGCAGCCGCCGATGCAAAAGCCAGCCGCCGATGCAAAAGCCAGCCGCCGATGCAAAAGCCAGCCGCCGATGCAAAAGCCAGCCGCCGATGCAAAAGCCAGCCGCCGATGCAAAAGCCAGCCGCCGATGCAAAAGCAGCCGCCGATGCAAAGCCAGCCGCCGATGCAAAAGCCAGCCGCCGATGCAAAAGCCAGCCGCCGATGCAAAAGCCAGCCGCCGATGCAAAAGCCAGCCGCCGATGCAAAAGCCAGCCGCCGATGCAAAAGCCAGCCGCCGATTGCAAAAGCCAGCCGCCGATGCAAAAGCCAGCAGCCGCCGATGCAAAAGCCAGCCGCCGATGCAAAAGCCAGCCGCCGATGCAAAAGCCAGCCGCCGATGCAAAAGCCAGCCGCCGATGCAAAAGCCAGCCGCCGATGCAAAAGCCAGCCGCCGATGCAAAAGCCAGCCGCCGATGCAAAAGCCAGCCGCCGATGCAAAAGCCAGCCGCCGATGCAAAAGCCAGCCGCCGATGCAAAAGCCAGCCGCCGATGCAAAAGCCAGCCGCCGATGCAAAAGCCAGCCGCCGATGCAAAAGCCAGCCGCCGATGCAAAAGCCAGCCGCCGATGCAAAAGCCAGCCGCCGATGCAAAAGCCAGCCGCCGATGCAAAAGCCAGCCGCCGATGCAAAAGCCAGCCGCCGATGCAAAAGCCAGCCGCCGATGCAAAAGCCAGCCGCCGATGCAAAAGCCAGCCGCCGATGCAAAAGCCAGCCGCCGATGCAAAAGCCAGCCGCCGATGCAAAAGCCAGCCGCCGATGCAAAAGCCAGCCGCCGATGCAAAAGCCAGCCGCCGATGCAAAAGCCAGCCGCCGATGCAAAAGCCAGCCGCCGATGCAAAAGCCAGCCGCCGATGCAAAAGCCAGCCGCCGATGCAAAAGCCAGCCGCCGATGCAAAAGCCAGCCGCCGATGCAAAAGCAGCCGCCGATGCAAAAGCCAGCCGCCGATGCAAAAGCCAGCCGCCGATGCAAAAGCCAGCCGCCGATGCAAAAGCCAGCCGCCGATGCAAAAGCCAGCCGCCGATGCAAAAGCCAGCCGCCGATGCAAAAGCCAGCCGCCGATGCAAAAGCCAGCCGCCGATGCAAAAGCCAGCCGCCGATGCAAAAGCCAGCCGCCGATGCAAAAGCCAGCCGCCGATGCAAAAGCCAGCCGCCGATGCAAAAGCCAGCCGCCGATGCAAAAGCAGCCGCCGATGCAAAAGCCAGCCGCCGATGCAAAAGCAGCCGCCGATGCAAAGCCAGCCGCCGATGCAAAAGCCAGCCGCCGATGCAAAAGCCAGCCGCCGATGCAAAAGCCAGCCGCCGATTGCAAAAGCCAGCCGCCGATGCAAAAGGCCAGCCGCCGATGCAAAAGCCAGCCGCCGATGCAAAAGCCAGCCGCCGATGCAAAAGCCAGCCGCCGATGCAAAAGCCAGCCGCCGATGCAAAAGCCAGCCGCCGATGCAAAAGCCAGCCGCCGATGCAAAAGCCAGCCGCCGATGCAAAAGCCAGCCGCCGATGCAAAAGCCAGCCGCCGATGCAAAAAGCCAGCCGCCGATGCAAAAGCCAGCCGCCGATGCAAAAGCCAGCCGCCGATGCAAAAGCCAGCCGCCGATGCAAAAGCCAGCCGCCGATGCAAAAGCCAGCCGCCGATGCAAAAGCCAGCCGCCGATGCAAAAGCCAGCCGCCGATGCAAAAGCCAGCCGCCGATGCAAAAGCCAGCCGCCGATGCAAAAGCCAGCCGCCGATGCAAAAGCCAGCCGCCGATGCAAAAGCCAGCCGCCGATGCAAAAGCCAGCCGCCGATGCAAAAGCCAGCCGCCGATGCAAAAGCCAGCCGCCGATGCAAAAGCCAGCCGCCGATGCAAAAGCCAGCCGCCGATGCAAAAGCCAGCCGCCGATGCAAAAGCCAGCCGCCGATGCAAAAGCCAGCCGCCGATGCAAAAGCCAGCCGCCGATGCAAAAGCCAGCCGCCGATGCAAAAGCCAGCCGCCGATGCAAAAGCCAGCCGCCGATGCAAAAGCCAGCCGCCGATGCAAAAGCCAGCCGCCGATGCAAAAGCCAGCCGCCGATGCAAAAGCCAGCCGCCGATGCAAAAGCCAGCCGCCGATGCAAAAGCCAGCCGCCGATGCAAAAGCCAGCCGCCGATGCAAAAGCCAGCCGCCGATGCAAAAGCCAGCCGCCGATGCAAAAGCCAGCCGCCGATGCAAAAGCCAGCCGCCGATGCAAAAGCCAGCCGCCGATGCAAAAGCCAGCCGCCGATGCAAAAGCCAGCCGCCGATGCAAAAGCCAGCCGCCGATGCAAAAGCCAGCCGCCGATGCAAAAGCCAGCCGCCGATGCAAAAGCCAGCCGCCGATGCAAAAGCCAGCCGCCGATGCAAAAGCCAGCCGCCGATGCAAAAGCCAGCCGCCGATGCAAAAGCCAGCCGCCGATGCAAAAGCCAGCCGCCGATGCAAAAGCCAGCCGCCGATGCAAAAGCCAGCCGCCGATGCAAAAGCCAGCCGCCGATGCAAAAGCCAGCCGCCGATGCAAAAGCCAGCCGCCGATGCAAAAGCCAGCCGCCGATGCAAAAGCCAGCCGCCGATGCAAAAGCCAGCCGCCGATGCAAAAGCCAGCCGCCGATGCAAAAGCCAGCCGCCGATGCAAAAGCCAGCCGCCGATGCAAAAGCCAGCCGCCGATGCAAAAGCCAGCCGCCGATGCAAAAGCCAGCCGCCGATGCAAAAGCCAGCCGCCGATGCAAAAGCCAGCCGCCGATGCAAAAGCCAGCCGCCGATGCAAAAGCCAGCCGCCGATGCAAAAGCCAGCCGCCGATGCAAAAGCCAGCCGCCGATGCAAAAGCCAGCCGCCGATGCAAAAGCCAGCCGCCGATGCAAAAGCCAGCCGCCGATGCAAAAGCCAGCCGCCGATGCAAAAGCCAGCCGCCGATGCAAAAGCCAGCCGCCGATGCAAAAGCCAGCCGCCGATGCAAAAGCCAGCCGCCGATGCAAAAGCCAGCCGCCGATGCAAAAGCCAGCCGCCGATGCAAAAGCCAGCCGCCGATGCAAAAGCCAGCCGCCGATGCAAAAGCCAGCCGCCGATGCAAAAGCCAGCCGCCGATGCAAAAGCCAGCCGCCGATGCAAAAGCCAGCCGCCGATGCAAAAGCCAGCCGCCGATGCAAAAGCCAGCCGCCGATGCAAAAGCCAGCCGCCGATGCAAAAGCCAGCCGCCGATGCAAAAGCCAGCCGCCGATGCAAAAGCCAGCCGCCGATGCAAAAGCCAGCCGCCGATGCAAAAGCCAGCCGCCGATGCAAAAGCCAGCCGCCGATGCAAAAGCCAGCCGCCGATGCAAAAGCCAGCCGCCGATGCAAAAGCCAGCCGCCGATGCAAAAGCCAGCCGCCGATGCAAAAGCCAGCCGCCGATGCAAAAGCCAGCCGCCGATGCAAAAGCCAGCCGCCGATGCAAAAGCCAGCCGCCGATGCAAAAGCCAGCCGCCGATGCAAAAGCCAGCCGCCGATGCAAAAGCCAGCCGCCGATGCAAAAGCCAGCCGCCGATGCAAAAGCCAGCCGCCGATGCAAAAGCCAGCCGCCGATGCAAAAGCCAGCCGCCGATGCAAAAGCCAGCCGCCGATGCAAAAGCCAGCCGCCGATGCAAAAGCCAGCCGCCGATGCAAAAGCCAGCCGCCGATGCAAAAGCCAGCCGCCGATGCAAAAGCCAGCCGCCGATGCAAAAGCCAGCCGCCGATGCAAAAGCCAGCCGCCGATGCAAAAGCCAGCCGCCGATGCAAAAGCCAGCCGCCGATGCAAAAGCCAGCCGCCGATGCAAAAGCCAGCCGCCGATGCAAAAGCCAGCCGCCGATGCAAAAGCCAGCCGCCGATGCAAAAGCCAGACGCCGATGCAAAAGCCAGCCGCCGATGCAAAAGCCAGCCGCCGATGCAAAAGCCAGCCGCCGATGCAAAAGCCAGCCGCCGATGCAAAAGCCAGCCGCCGATGCAAAAGCCAGCCGCCGATGCAAAAGCCAGCCGCCGATGCAAAAGCCAGCCGCCGATGCAAAAGCCAGCCGCCGATGCAAAAGCCAGCCGCCGATGCAAAAGCCAGCCGCCGATGCAAAAGCCAGCCGCCGATGCAAAAGCCAGCCGCCGATGCAAAAGCCAGCCGCCGATGCAAAAGCCAGCCGCCGATGCAAAAGCCAGCCGCCGATGCAAAAGCCAGCCGCCGATGCAAAAGCCAGCCGCCGATGCAAAAGCCAGCCGCCGATGCAAAAGCCAGCCGCCGATGCAAAAGCCAGCCGCCGATGCAAAAGCCAGCCGCCGATGCAAAAGCCAGCCGCCGATGCAAAAGCCAGCCGCCGATGCAAAAGCCAGCCGCCGATGCAAAAGCCAGCCGCCGATGCAAAAGCCAGCCGCCGATGCAAAAGCCAGCCGCCGATGCAAAAGCCAGCCGCCGATGCAAAAGCCAGCCGCCGATGCAAAAGCCAGCCGCCGATGCAAAAGCCAGCCGCCGATGCAAAAGCCAGCCGCCGATGCAAAAGCCAGCCGCCGATGCAAAAGCCAGCCGCCGATGCAAAAGCCAGCCGCCGATGCAAAAGCCAGCCGCCGATGCAAAAGCCAGCCGCCGATGCAAAAGCCAGCCGCCGATGCAAAAGCCAGCCGCCGATGCAAAAGCCAGCCGCCGATGCAAAAGCCAGCCGCCGATGCAAAAGCCAGCCGCCGATGCAAAAGCCAGCCGCCGATGCAAAAGCCAGCCGCCGATGCAAAAGCCAGCCGCCGATGCAAAAGCCAGCCGCCGATGCAAAAGCCAGCCGCCGATGCAAAAGCCAGCCGCCGATGCAAAAGCCAGCCGCCGATGCAAAAGCCAGCCGCCGATGCAAAAGCCAGCCGCCGATGCAAAAGCCAGCCGCCGATGCAAAAGCCAGCCGCCGATGCAAAAGCCAGCCGCCGATGCAAAAGCCAGCCGCCGATGCAAAAGCCAGCCGCCGATGCAAAAGCCAGCCGCCGATGCAAAAGCCAGCCGCCGATGCAAAAGCCAGCCGCCGATGCAAAAGCCAGCCGCCGATGCAAAAGCCAGCCGCCGATGCAAAAGCCAGCCGCCGATGCAAAAGCCAGCCGCCGATGCAAAAGCCAGCCGCCGATGCAAAAGCCAGCCGCCGATGCAAAAGCCAGCCGCCGATGCAAAAGCCAGCCGCCGATGCAAAAGCCAGCCGCCGATGCAAAAGCCAGCCGCCGATGCAAAAGCCAGCCGCCGATGCAAAAGCCAGCCGCCGATGCAAAAGCCAGCCGCCGATGCAAAAGCCAGCCGCCGATGCAAAAGCCAGCCGCCGATGCAAAAGCCAGCCGCCGATGCAAAAGCCAGCCGCCGATGCAAAAGCCAGCCGCCGATGCAAAAGCCAGCCGCCGATGCAAAAGCCAGCCGCCGATGCAAAAGCCAGCCGCCGATGCAAAAGCCAGCCGCCGATGCAAAAGCCAGCCGCCGATGCAAAAGCCAGCCGCCGATGCAAAAGCCAGCCGCCGATGCAAAAGCCAGCCGCCGATGCAAAAGCCAGCCGCCGATGCAAAAGCCAGCCGCCGATGCAAAAGCCAGCCGCCGATGCAAAAGCCAGCCGCCGATGCAAAAGCCAGCCGCCGATGCAAAAGCCAGCCGCCGATGCAAAAGCCAGCCGCCGATGCAAAAGCCAGCCGCCGATGCAAAAGCCAGCCGCCGATGCAAAAGCCAGCCGCCGATGCAAAAGCCAGCCGCCGATGCAAAAGCCAGCCGCCGATGCAAAAGCCAGCCGCCGATGCAAAAGCCAGCCGCCGATGCAAAAGCCAGCCGCCGATGCAAAAGCCAGCCGCCGATGCAAAAGCCAGCCGCCGATGCAAAAGCCAGCCGCCGATGCAAAAGCCAGCCGCCGATGCAAAAGCCAGCCGCCGATGCAAAAGCCAGCCGCCGATGCAAAAGCCAGCCGCCGATGCAAAAGCCAGCCGCCGATGCAAAAGCCAGCCGCCGATGCAAAAGCCAGCCGCCGATGCAAAAGCCAGCCGCCGATGCAAAAGCCAGCCGCCGATGCAAAAGCCAGCCGCCGATGCAAAAGCCAGCCGCCGATGCAAAAGCCAGCCGCCGATGCAAAAGCCAGCCGCCGATGCAAAAGCCAGCCGCCGATGCAAAAGCCAGCCGCCGATGCAAAAGCCAGCCGCCGATGCAAAAGCCAGCCGCCGATGCAAAAGCCAGCCGCCGATGCAAAAGCCAGCCGCCGATGCAAAAGCCAGCCGCCGATGCAAAAGCCAGCCGCCGATGCAAAAGCCAGCCGCCGATGCAAAAGCCAGCCGCCGATGCAAAAGCCAGCCGCCGATGCAAAAGCCAGCCGCCGATGCAAAAGCCAGCCGCCGATGCAAAAGCCAGCCGCCGATGCAAAAGCCAGCCGCCGATGCAAAAGCCAGCCGCCGATGCAAAAGCCAGCCGCCGATGCAAAAGCCAGCCGCCGATGCAAAAGCCAGCCGCCGATGCAAAAGCCAGCCGCCGATGCAAAAGCCAGCCGCCGATGCAAAAGCCAGCCGCCGATGCAAAAGCCAGCCGCCGATGCAAAAGCCAGCCGCCGATGCAAAAGCCAGCCGCCGATGCAAAAGCCAGCCGCCGATGCAAAAGCCAGCCGCCGATGCAAAAGCCAGCCGCCGATGCAAAAGCCAGCCGCCGATGCAAAAGCCAGCCGCCGATGCAAAAGCCAGCCGCCGATGCAAAAGCCAGCCGCCGATGCAAAAGCCAGCCGCCGATGCAAAAGCCAGCCGCCGATGCAAAAGCCAGCCGCCGATGCAAAAGCCAGCCGCCGATGCAAAAGCCAGCCGCCGATGCAAAAGCCAGCCGCCGATGCAAAAGCCAGCCGCCGATGCAAAAGCCAGCCGCCGATGCAAAAGCCAGCCGCCGATGCAAAAGCCAGCCGCCGATGCAAAAGCCAGCCGCCGATGCAAAAGCCAGCCGCCGATGCAAAAGCCAGCCGCCGATGCAAAAGCCAGCCGCCGATGCAAAAGCCAGCCGCCGATGCAAAAGCCAGCCGCCGATGCAAAAGCCAGCCGCCGATGCAAAAGCCAGCCGCCGATGCAAAAGCCAGCCGCCGATGCAAAAGCCAGCCGCCGATGCAAAAGCCAGCCGCCGATGCAAAAGCCAGCCGCCGATGCAAAAGCCAGCCGCCGATGCAAAAGCCAGCCGCCGATGCAAAAGCCAGCCGCCGATGCAAAAGCCAGCCGCCGATGCAAAAGCCAGCCGCCGATGCAAAAGCCAGCCGCCGATGCAAAAGCCAGCCGCCGATGCAAAAGCCAGCCGCCGATGCAAAAGCCAGCCGCCGATGCAAAAGCCAGCCGCCGATGCAAAAGCCAGCCGCCGATGCAAAAGCCAGCCGCCGATGCAAAAGCCAGCCGCCGATGCAAAAGCCAGCCGCCGATGCAAAAGCCAGCCGCCGATGCAAAAGCCAGCCGCCGATGCAAAAGCCAGCCGCCGATGCAAAAGCCAGCCGCCGATGCAAAAGCCAGCCGCCGATGCAAAAGCCAGCCGCCGATGCAAAAGCCAGCCGCCGATGCAAAAGCCAGCCGCCGATGCAAAAGCCAGCCGCCGATGCAAAAGCCAGCCGCCGATGCAAAAGCCAGCCGCCGATGCAAAAGCCAGCCGCCGATGCAAAAGCCAGCCGCCGATGCAAAAGCCAGCCGCCGATGCAAAAGCCAGCCGCCGATGCAAAAGCCAGCCGCCGATGCAAAAGCCAGCCGCCGATGCAAAAGCCAGCCGCCGATGCAAAAGCCAGCCGCCGATGCAAAAGCCAGCCGCCGATGCAAAAGCCAGCCGCCGATGCAAAAGCCAGCCGCCGATGCAAAAGCCAGCCGCCGATGCAAAAGCCAGCCGCCGATGCAAAAGCCAGCCGCCGATGCAAAAGCCAGCCGCCGATGCAAAAGCCAGCCGCCGATGCAAAAGCCAGCCGCCGATGCAAAAGCCAGCCGCCGATGCAAAAGCCAGCCGCCGATGCAAAAGCCAGCCGCCGATGCAAAAGCCAGCCGCCGATGCAAAAGCCAGCCGCCGATGCAAAAGCCAGCCGCCGATGCAAAAGCCAGCCGCCGATGCAAAAGCCAGCCGCCGATGCAAAAGCCAGCCGCCGATGCAAAAGCCAGCCGCCGATGCAAAAGCCAGCCGCCGATGCAAAAGCCAGCCGCCGATGCAAAAGCCAGCCGCCGATGCAAAAGCCAGCCGCCGATGCAAAAGCCAGCCGCCGATGCAAAAGCCAGCCGCCGATGCAAAAGCCAGCCGCCGATGCAAAAGCCAGCCGCCGATGCAAAAGCCAGCCGCCGATGCAAAAGCCAGCCGCCGATGCAAAAGCCAGCCGCCGATGCAAAAGCCAGCCGCCGATGCAAAAGCCAGCCGCCGATGCAAAAGCCAGCCGCCGATGCAAAAGCCAGCCGCCGATGCAAAAGCCAGCCGCCGATGCAAAAGCCAGCCGCCGATGCAAAAGCCAGCCGCCGATGCAAAAGCCAGCCGCCGATGCAAAAGCCAGCCGCCGATGCAAAAGCCAGCCGCCGATGCAAAAGCCAGCCGCCGATGCAAAAGCCAGCCGCCGATGCAAAAGCCAGCCGCCGATGCAAAAGCCAGCCGCCGATGCAAAAGCCAGCCGCCGATGCAAAAGCCAGCCGCCGATGCAAAAGCCAGCCGCCGATGCAAAAGCCAGCCGCCGATGCAAAAGCCAGCCGCCGATGCAAAAGCCAGCCGCCGATGCAAAAGCCAGCCGCCGATGCAAAAGCCAGCCGCCGATGCAAAAGCCAGCCGCCGATGCAAAAGCCAGCCGCCGATGCAAAAGCCAGCCGCCGATGCAAAAGCCAGCCGCCGATGCAAAAGCCAGCCGCCGATGCAAAAGCCAGCCGCCGATGCAAAAGCCAGCCGCCGATGCAAAAGCCAGCCGCCGATGCAAAAGCCAGCCGCCGATGCAAAAGCCAGCCGCCGATGCAAAAGCCAGCCGCCGATGCAAAAGCCAGCCGCCGATGCAAAAGCCAGCCGCCGATGCAAAAGCCAGCCGCCGATGCAAAAGCCAGCCGCCGATGCAAAAGCCAGCCGCCGATGCAAAAGCCAGCCGCCGATGCAAAAGCCAGCCGCCGATGCAAAAGCCAGCCGCCGATGCAAAAGCCAGCCGCCGATGCAAAAGCCAGCCGCCGATGCAAAAGCCAGCCGCCGATGCAAAAGCCAGCCGCCGATGCAAAAGCCAGCCGCCGATGCAAAAGCCAGCCGCCGATGCAAAAGCCAGCCGCCGATGCAAAAGCCAGCCGCCGATGCAAAAGCCAGCCGCCGATGCAAAAGCCAGCCGCCGATGCAAAAGCCAGCCGCCGATGCAAAAGCCAGCCGCCGATGCAAAAGCCAGCCGCCGATGCAAAAGCCAGCCGCCGATGCAAAAGCCAGCCGCCGATGCAAAAGCCAGCCGCCGATGCAAAAGCCAGCCGCCGATGCAAAAGCCAGCCGCCGATGCAAAAGCCAGCCGCCGATGCAAAAGCCAGCCGCCGATGCAAAAGCCAGCCGCCGATGCAAAAGCCAGCCGCCGATGCAAAAGCCAGCCGCCGATGCAAAAGCCAGCCGCCGATGCAAAAGCCAGCCGCCGATGCAAAAGCCAGCCGCCGATGCAAAAGCCAGCCGCCGATGCAAAAGCCAGCCGCCGATGCAAAAGCCAGCCGCCGATGCAAAAGCCAGCCGCCGATGCAAAAGCCAGCCGCCGATGCAAAAGCCAGCCGCCGATGCAAAAGCCAGCCGCCGATGCAAAAGCCAGCCGCCGATGCAAAAGCCAGCCGCCGATGCAAAAGCCAGCCGCCGATGCAAAAGCCAGCCGCCGATGCAAAAGCCAGCCGCCGATGCAAAAGCCAGCCGCCGATGCAAAAGCCAGCCGCCGATGCAAAAGCCAGCCGCCGATGCAAAAGCCAGCCGCCGATGCAAAAGCCAGCCGCCGATGCAAAAGCCAGCCGCCGATGCAAAAGCCAGCCGCCGATGCAAAAGCCAGCCGCCGATGCAAAAGCCAGCCGCCGATGCAAAAGCCAGCCGCCGATGCAAAAGCCAGCCGCCGATGCAAAAGCCAGCCGCCGATGCAAAAGCCAGCCGCCGATGCAAAAGCCAGCCGCCGATGCAAAAGCCAGCCGCCGATGCAAAAGCCAGCCGCCGATGCAAAAGCCAGCCGCCGATGCAAAAGCCAGCCGCCGATGCAAAAGCCAG